>NC_074719.1:33827268-34142768 GCF_947242115.1 Biomphalaria glabrata | reverse complement strand
ATTTTCATTCATAAAACATTCTAGCCAAAATTTATTTTTCGATAATGAGGCATTTTCAAACCGATATAACGGTCGATCTCGAGTTTTCCCAATAAGGCCAATGAGTTGAGAATTTTTTTCTCACTATTATGCACATACCGTGAAATTTTAAAGAAAATCGTTAGAGCAGTTTTTGAAAAAAAAAATTATATATATATATATATATATATATATATATATATATATATATATATATATATATACATACAAGAATTGCTCGCTTAAGAGTATAGGATACATAAGATGTTAATAAATATGTCCTTTTTCATAATCTTTCTCTGTCAACACATAAGCTCAGTAGTGAGATTTTATATAAGAATAACTAAAAAAAAATGAGCAAATAATAGCTTTAGGCATTCAAATTAAATCTAAGGGAATTGAAAAAAAAAGAATAAACCCATAAAGCTGACATATCAATAACTAATTTGCTTCAAAAACTAATTAATTCTCTACACAAGGCTTATTATATTTTCTATCTAAAAAATATTAACTAGTTCTAATTGATAAACTTATGGGGTTAATTTATTTTTTATTAATTCATGTGTTGGCATCGACAGAAAATAATTATGCAAAGTTTCAACTTGATCCAAAATGGGAGTAATAAAATGTAAAAGATTCCTTGACATTCCCGTTATTAACACTCACCAGACATAGCCATACAGCACTGTAGAATTTCTGCAGATTTATCAGTCACAAATTGTGTTATTTCTTCATAAGTTGAAGTTTCATCTCCTTGAATCAATGATTCACCTTTTGTCTTGATCTAATTTTTAATTATAAAGTAGAATGTGAGGGGTATGTATGTATGTATGTTACTTATAGACATCAAAACCGCTTGACCAATCTTGATAAAACTAGGCAGGAATGTTCCTTGGGTACCAACTTAGACCTTAGTGAATGTATTGTAGCCCTAAAACAAATGTAAGACCCTAAAAAAAAATAAAGTTGTCCGACTCTATTACAGCTATAGTATTTTATGGATCTAGGCCATGTCTACAATGTTGACATAAGAAAAGATAGAAAGGATTTAGACCTAGATCTAATTTTAAGAAATACACTTTGCGCATATAGTTTTTTTACTTTGACACATAAAAATACAAAAGAAGATCCATTGATTTCATTATATAATAAAATTAATCTTCAATTTTGTGTTTCAAAAGCATTTTTTACATTAATTAGTTCCTTATATCTGTGATTACAGATTTCCTGACGAACATTCTTTCATTAGACAATACCGTAATGAATCGCGTACTAGAAATTAATTCGTTTAATTGTTTACTTTATAATCCCATCCCTAGATCTAAAACTCTAATTCAACTCTAAGATGATAAAACTTCTCTTCGCACAGATAGTTTTATACTTTAACACATAAACATATTAATTAAAGTCCATTCATTTCATATTTTGATCAAATAAACCTTCAAATTTGGTTTTCTAAAGCTACATTCGCTTACGGAAGCTGCGAAGCCGAGTTAAAGGCCTAGATCTATATTCATTCATGAATGGCGTACTAAAAATTATTTCGTTTTATTGTTACTTTATAATCCCATCCCTAGATCTAAAACTCTAATTCAACACTAAGATGATAAAACTTCTCTTCGCACAGATAGTCTTATACTTTAACACATAAACATATTAATTAAAGTCCATTCATTTCATATTTTGATCAATAAACATTCAAATTTGGTTTTCTAAAGCTACATTCGTTTACGAAAGCTGCGAAGCCGAGTTGAGATAGGCCTAGATCTATATTCATTCATGAATCGCGTACTAAATATAATTTCGTTTAATTGTTCACTTTATAATCCCCTTCATTTAACAAAGCTATCGCTCTTTTCGTTTTTAATAAATAAGAATGTATCGACTTCGGGTAAACCCATTTTCGCAAACCTAATTTTATTTTCGTAGCGCAAGAGAAAAAAAAGGATCATTAGTTAAGTTTAACATACATCTAAATCCAATCCACTAGATTAGTAAACACAAACTTAGGCCCGCAGGCCGCGGGTATTGTCTGGCGAACATCCTTTCATTAGACATTACCAAATGGTTACACATTAACAGTGATTAACACATCTCTCTACTGAGTCTATTCCTAGGCCTAGGTCTAAAACTCTTATTGAACTCTAAGATGATAAAACTTCTTTTCGCAAAGATAGTTTTATGCTTTAACACATAAACATACTAATTATTGTCCATTCATTTCATATTTTAATCAAATTAGCATTCAAATTTGTTTTTCTAAAGCATTTTTAATACATTCGTTCGCTGTTCGCTTAATAAAGCTGCGTAGCCGTGTTGAGATAGGCCTATATTCATTCATGAAAAAAGGTCACGCATGCGCAACACAGAATGAACTCTATACAAGCCTCTAGATTAGTGTAGATTTAGATCTATGTCTACCTAAAGATCTACTTTATACTGTAACACATGAACATACAAAATTAAGTCTATTCGTCTCAAATTTTAATCAAATATATGTAGGCCTACAAGCAAATGTTTTAATTTGAACAAATGGATTTAAGCCTATTAGCTATTCTGATTTGATCGCTTCATTCACACTATTTTTACATTGACACATTCGCTTTACTTATTACATTATTATTTCGTTTAATTGTTTACAAAACACTCTCAGTGACTATATCGACAGTAATGCGCAAATAAAGACCCGCGGGTCGCGGGTAACATATGTCTAGTTTTTAATAAAACAAACTTTTAAACGCTAGGCCTATAGATGTTATTTTTTAGCCCAATCTTAGATAACTAATATATACCGATATTCAAGGTCGTTAATGTTTACATAAATATGCCATTATGTCGGAATTTTGTTCGGTGAAATGTTTAAAGACATTTTGTAGGTTAACCCAACATGAAAAAAGCCTTTTTAGCGGCCACCAAAAGGGAAAAAAGCCGCTATTAGGTTTGTGCAAAATGTCCGTCTGTCCGTCTGTCACACTCATATCTCGAAAACTAGAAGAGATATGAAAAATATTATTTCATCATTAAATGCGGCTTGAAAAGTTTAGGTGCAACTACTCTTGGTTTTCTAAAAGCAAACCGTTTAATTTATAAAATTAATAATTCAAGCGATTTTTTCATAAAAATACACCAATTCTAAAACAATTACGTAAATGTAACAATATAATAACAAAGTTGGACAATATTTGTGTATTTTCAGAATCATTAAGTCAAATATATTTATAAAATGTACAAGAAATATTTACAACAAATATAAATAATAGTTAAAGGTTTTTTTCTGGTCAACTATCTGCTAAAATTAAAAGAAAACATTTGTTTGTTTATAAAGGCTAATAATGCACTTTGTATGTAAATATCAGGAAAATTTTTTAAAATGGACTTTATATGCAGCGACTTTCGTGCAGTAGCGTAACGTCGCAACATAATGCAGTGCTAAACCAATTCTTTAAACTTTAAAAAAAATCAGATTTCATTTATTTTTGGTTTAGTGCCCCCATCCGAATAAAAGAAGCTTATTTTTGTGCAATTTGTCTGATGGTCGGTCTGTCTGACACGATTAGATTAACAAGTAACACTTGTTACTACTACTGTAACTCTGATTTAACCTTTAATTTTTCATTCAGAAATATTGCAATAGTTTTAAGTATCTATAATAGATTGTTCCGGATGTTTTGTGAAAAACAAATCAATGCCAACAAATATTTGTTTGCTCTTCTAACTTATATTAGATTTTATTTCCATGCTTAAACGTTGCAATAAACACATGATCTTTAATATATTGTTCCGGTTTTTTAAATGTAAATAGCATATAAATGCTAAATAAAAATATCTATACTGATTTATATTTCATTAATATAAAGTTGTTCCGGATCTTGTTTTAGAAAAAAAAAAATTATGTCAAATGATTGTTTGAAATCGCATAATTGACTTATATTACACTTATATTCGTTGAAAATACGTCACTATAGTTTATTTATCAATATCAATTGTTCCGAATTTTTAACTTAAACAACTTTATTTCAAATGAATTTATTTTTTCAAAAATATCGACAATAGGTTGTTAAGGATTTTAAAATAAGAAAGTAATTTACTAGAAACGATTATTGAAAATCATATTTCAGACTTATTTTACAATTAATTTTCTTGCTGAAACATAATAAAAGTTGTTTAATCGGTAAAGAATGTTTCGGATTTTGTTTCGAAAAGAAATCGACCTACATTACCTTAATTTTCCTACAAGTCGTCGCCAAAAAAGATCCGAATTTTATATAAAAAATCTAGTAACGCTAATAAATGTTTGAAATCCCTCTTCTAATAAATAAAACAAATGATTTTCTCATTTTCGAAAATCGGTTGTTCCGGATTTGTTTATGAAAAATATTTTAACTCTATTTTTTTGTAAAATCTCTTACACTACATTTAACTTTCTAGCTAAAACGTTAGAAAATCTAATTATCGTTAGTATTATGTTCCGATTATTAAGGAAAACAACTTCCTAACACCAAAGTATGGTTTAAAATCTCTCCATAAGGATATGATACATCTAATTTTCATAACAGACTATCCCACAAATTTTATTAACGGTATTTGATTAATCTAGAATTCTTATTTTCTCTCAATATAAATATATAAACATCCGGAACAATCTATAATAGAAACTTAAAACTAATGCAATGTTTCGGAAGGGAAATTAAATTTAAATCAGATTTTCAATAGCTTTTAGTCTTTTTTTTTTCTCGCTATTAACATGACGGACAGACAGACTGACAGACAAAACAAAAAAAGCGTCTTTAATTATTTTATATATATGTTTTATGCATATTTAGTCTAACTAGCCCATCAAATGAAATGCTAAAAGAACTCACTCGGTGCACCAATGTCTATGAATCCTCGAGAAGCTACTCGTATAGTCTAGTCTAACTTTAGTCTAACTAGGACGTGTGACGTAATGGAATTTTTTTCCTTTGACGTCATATGGAGTTAATTATTTAAATGAAATGCTTAAAGATCTCACTCAGTACACCAATGTCTATGATCACTCGACAAGCTGCTCGTATAGAAGACATTTTTTTAGTTTAACTAGGACGTGTGACGTAATGGAATTTTTTTCCTTTGACGTCATATGGAGTTAATTATTTAAATGAAATGCTTAAAGATCTCACTCGGTGTACCAATGTCTATGATCACTCGACAAGCTGCTCGTATAGAAGACATTTTTTAGTCTAACTAGGACGTGTGACGTAATGGAATTTTTTTCCTTTGACGTCATATGGAGTTAATTATTTAAATGAAATGCTTAAAGATCTCACTCAGTACACCAATGTCTATGATCACTCGACAAGCTGCTCGTATAGATGACATTTTTTAGTCTAACTAGGACGTGTGAGGTAGTGGATTTTTTTTCCTTTGACGTCATATGGAACACATTCTTGAAATGAAATGCTAAAACAACTCGGTATAGTAAAAACTTTATTGAACCTCGTAATGTGACTCGCATTTTAAAAACACATATTTTAGATTTCTAATCTAGATTTTTTTTTACACTAGAACTAGATTTTTTACACTAGATCTAGATTTTTTTTTACACTAGAGCTAGATTTTGAAAACTAGATTTAGATTTAAGTTCTAAGTAGAATCTAGATTAAGAATTTCTTGGTCTAGTTTAGAATGTTTGTTGTTTTACATGTTTCTGATGTTCCTTCAGAGTTTTAGTCCAAACCTCATGCAGGACGACGGGGGATGGGAGCTGGCAGAGTTTGAACCTGGGAGCATCGATGAATCCAAACAACAGTCCAGCGCTCAAACCGCACTACCAGACAGCCATGATTTAGACAAGATCAAGATCTATAATTTTAATTTCTAGACTTAAAGTGTAGAGTTTTATTTCTAAGTCTAGATTGTCAATATCCTAACCCTAACCCTATCTACTATTTTAAAATTTAATATTGCGATTAGACCATTAATTTATTACCTAGTGTGTTTTTTTTTACACAAATCTTATCTAAATTACATCTACATTATCCCAAATATTTATTTTGTATCTAGAACAAATAGATATAGATATTGAGAGTGCTAAATTAGAAGTTTAATTTACGTAGATCTACATCCTCATTCTAGTTCCATTTACATGAAAATGCTCAATATCAAAAGATTATCTAAAATCGCTCTTCTGACATATTGTACATATCCGGTAGTTGTCATTCCATAATGTGTAGGTATATTATGAAATATCAATAATAGGCTATTAGTTTGTAACCAGTTTGTCATTAGCTTAAGAGCAATGCCTGGTCGTGCGGTTAGCGCGCAGGACTGATACGGTCTCGGTTTCATACCCTGCTCGATGCCATCCTCCGGAGATTTTACATTAGGAAAAAAAAATTTACAACGCCAAATGAATCTTTGAAACATTATTACTTTTAACAATCAAAACAAAATCACGTCTTGAATATTCCTTGCGAATATGTGGATCCGACAGGGATCCGTCTCCCACGGGGGCCGCCTCTGAGTTTGTGTGGCAACACAAACTCTCTTTGTAATCTTGTTCATATTTTAATTTAGCATTTTTTAACTTATAGTCACAAGAAAATTAATTACGATTTTATTGTATTTATTGTATTTAGAGAAAACGATGATCTGACACCAGGTAACAACTATAACATTGTGGCTACTCTAAGGCATCTCATTTTTCCAAAAGAAATGTCAGTTGTTTTTTCTAAGTAATTAATTTTGTGGTGCTACTGACTATAGAAAATAGTAGTGTTTATTTACAGAGGTCGGTTTGGACTCCTTGAGATTTATTATTGTATGATCCATGCATAATCTTGTATCTCTCTCCATTTCTAGATCCATGTGTTGTTAGATATAACATTTTATTTTTTATTGCCTGTCACCGTCTGTTGTCTCTTGTTCCCGGGTTTGAACCCTGCTTGCTGCCATCCCTTATCGTCATGCAGGAGGTTTGGGCTAGTAAGTAACTAGCAAGTCTATTGTTTTGTGTCAATGGTCTAGACTACGTGTATTACAGAGAGAAAGTTCTGAAATGGTGCACAGCACCTGACAACTCATTCAAACTCTTTAATGTATGAAGTTTTATAACAACAAAATTATATGTGCAGTAAGTTATGATGAGATGGCTGTAGAGTAAGAAAACATTTAGCTAAAGTCATGAAACAGGAGGTGAATCAAAAAAGATAAGATAATGCTTGATGTCTTAGTGATGATATTAGCATATCTAGCTTCAAGATCTTTAAACCAGGTAGAGTATTTATGGTATTGCTGACTTCTTCACTTTGCTAAAGTTTCTCCTAGAAAACAAAACCTCTTATATATAATAAACTTACTAAATCAATGCCCACAATAATTTTCTGTGACATTTCTTTCACTGATTCTAAATTTTGTAGTTTTGATAAAATGAAAGTCATCTGTAAGTAAGGTCTCATCTAGAAAAGCACACAAAAAAACTAATTAAATCATTATTATTATAAATAAACAACATATGTGTGAAGAAAGGATTGAACTGGTCGCCTGCTACGGCTATCAAAATTCAGATTCAATTTTTAATATTTCTACTACTTAAAACGTCAAGACTGACTCAGCAACTTTTGTTCATGACCTTAAATTAATACAAATAAATTTTGTTCATGGCGGTAACTTAATATAATTATATTTTGTTCATGGCGATAACTTAATATAATTAAATAATTTTGTTCCAAAAGCTTTCCACTGTTCTTTCAACAGATTTTAAAACTAAATCGTGTATTTTAAAATACCTGTTCATCCTTATTATATGACCATGAAATTGAAACAAAGTTTAATATTTATAAAACCATTTATTTTTAATAAGCACAATTTCCACATATTGACATGAGACTTTTAATCATCTCTCTGCTCTAATTCTTTTTATAGCGTAGCAAGCATGTCAAGGCTATTTCAAGTAACATTACAATACTAAGAATATTTAATGTAAAAGGAAAATGAAGTTTACCTTGTGGGTCTCAGTCTAAAACAGTCATCCAATTAGAATACACGTTTCGGTGCTATTGAAACTTTAAATATTTTCAACGTCTTGAATTAAAACATAGCGAAGACATTATAGACAGTCCCAATGCTCAGGTTTATTGCAGACAACAGACATATGCGATTAGCTACTTAGCTCATTTTATGAGTTTCAAGATAACGGTTATATAAGTCAATTTGAAGAGCTTCCTCTTAAGTCAACCTGAAGTAATCATAAAATCCTTTTCTAAAACCACAGGAACTTAAGGAGATTACATAATAGATAGACTTTTACACATCTAATTATAATTTTATTCTATTACATTAGAAATTTGTATCTGAATTAGTTTTCTATATGTTTGAAACAATGTATAACATGTAGCATATTTTAGCTATATATCTTTTTTTTTTCAATTCCTACTTATTTTAACTCAAACTTTCTCCATTGTCTAAAGGAAGGTGGAAGGCTGTCAAAAGAACCATTTACAGCTAAAATTTAGCACAACCTAGTATAGCTGGGTTACCTGGGTAGCTGAGTCGATAGAGCGTCGCGCTAGTAAGGCCATCGTCGTTGTTTCGAGCCCCTTACTGGCCAATTGATTGTTGTCTGATCCAATCAAAGAAACATAATGTATATAGTTTATTAAATATATTATTGGAACCTAAGCAGGCTAAGGTTAAAAACAATTTTCTTGTTTTTTTAAAATTGAAACTAAGCTATTAATTAGTCAACCAAATCTTTAATTCATTTCACTAAATATAATCATAGGTAGAGTTTGTGCTTTTTGCTAAAAAGAGACGTAAAATGATTAAAAGTTTAACATTTAAGTCTTGCTTAGCAAATGGAGGATTGAAACCAAATAAAATTGCTTGAGCGTTTTAGTTGTGTTACTATAGAAATATATATATATATGTTTTATTCCAACAGATTATGGTTACATTAATATTGGTTATTTTTTGTTATAAAATAACTCAAAAGCTGTGTGGTTGAGTTTTTTTTAAACAAAAGTTTCTTACATTAAAAACACATGAAAACCACATTTGTTTTCAATATATGACAGTAAATATCAAGAGTTTAGGAGGGCAAATGACGTTTGGGCGCAACCGATTTGTCGCATCGTACAAGTTTAACGTCTTCCCTAATGTCATTAGAGAATGGAATAGGTTGCCTGAATCAGACAGGAAACCCAACGTCTTGGCATGACTAGATTGGCACATGAAATGCGTAGGACATAATTATCTTTCTTTTTTGAAGTAACGTTTGTAATATATAAGATAAGATAAGATTTTTGTTGAGCCACATTTAGTCTTCTCTCAATTTTGACAAATGACTTCCATGTCTCACATTTACTACTGTTGGGATGATGATTGATTTAAGTAAGAATATATTTGTCTTAAGTCCAATTACTTAACTTGCCCAAATAGGTCGCAGCCTTTGAAAAATGCTCAATGTCTTTTCTGTTCGACACGCTACGTCATGGTAGGCACCCCCATCGTTTGTTATGATGCTGTATGTGAACTTGTCCAGCTCTTCAAGCTCTGACTCAGCAATTCTCACTCTTAGACATATATCCCACTCGCACAATTTTAGTCTTATCCTAGTTATGAGAAGAAATTTTTGGTTGCCTCTCTATCTAGGCTCTCCGTCATTTCTTGAAGACCCGAGTAGTGCAACGTCGTCGGCGAGTCCGTCATTGGATTCTGTCGTTGTTAAGAAGTGCCTACTTGTAGCGTACTCTCAATATATAAATGTAGTATGTTAACCTTTTAAATTCATTCCCCATTGTGCTTGTGTCCTTCCATTCCCAAGACTACAATGTTACTACATCCGAGAGGATGTGACACCCTAAATTAAACTTCTGATTTAGCATTCTTAAGATCTATATCTACTAGAATTGGTGTATTTTTATGAAAAAACGCTTTCATAATTAATTTTATTAACTAAACGGTTTGCTTTTTTTTTTTTTAAAAGTAGGCATTGAACCTAAACTTTGCAACCCACAACGAATGTTGAAATAATATTTGTATTTCTCTTATAGTTTTTGAGATCTATGTGTGACAGACTGACAGACGTACATTTTGCACAAACCTAATTGCACCTTTTCTCCTTATGTGTACCGATAAAAGTATCAACTATCTCACCACATTATTAAACAAAGGAAAGAACTTGTACTTGACAGATTTGGTGGTATAAGTTGAATTAGAGATAGGATCTTGGAACATTAAGAACGCTAAAAGCATAAAATGCTGCTAAACAAAAAAGAATTGGTAAAAATAATTTGTTTAATTGCAAAGATTTACATGCTTTGCTAATTTAATTACAAGACTAATCCAAACTAATTGATAAAATTACACTTATTGTTGAATGAATTACACTTTATTTTTTTTTTGGAAGCATTTTTTATGTATTTCTTATTTACAATCATTTTGAGTCGTAAATACAAATGCCACCTTTCCTCAAGTTTGTTACCCAGTGTTTCATCACAAGTGAAACAAGAAAAACTAGAAAAGTCAAAGTTCATGTTTTTATTAAAACTATTGCCTTGTACTTTAAGCACTATATCTGGACTGTTTTCTGTATCATAGAAAAATTTACATCTAGTGTGAAAAGCCTCAGTGTTATCAAAAACTACATTAGCAGCTGTGATTATAACTACTTTCCAGTAACGGTCTTTTGGCTCGTCTGAATGTTGACATTCATGGCATGGACATAATTTGTCTGTGATCATCGTAACCTGCTGTACTAACCCACTTCCGGTTCTTAAATTAGTACTTCCTCTCATGTTATATAGATAATATGAAACCTTGGTGTTTGGCTCAAACCTTGGTCTGTGAGGACTGGTCCTAATGACACTCACACTCACTGTCAGGTCTGCTAAAGCTTTCATCATGTCATTCAAACCCTTGTCGCGGTGCCCATCAGGTAGATATTGTAAACAAAACTTATCAACAGGTACAAAATGTGTATGACCTGGATAGATCCCGTATTGTTGACGTAGATCATCCTCTCCACCTTCATCATGTTCACCTGTCAATAATGAGTATAGTGAAGTTTTACAAAGAAAATTGATATATAACTACTTTTCTTGGCTAAGCAAACACTGACGTGACGCGTCGGTCCAATACAAAGATTTGGCTGACACAGGGAAGAGTGGATATATGTTATCCTCAACCCCCCCCCCCCCACTAGTACGCCTCTTCCTTCATAAGGGAACGTATATATGTGAAAAAATTCCACTACGTGGGTAATGTTAAATATATATATATATATATATATATATATATATATTGTTACGTATTTCTGAATTTTTCTGGCTAGATGTATTAGTTGGCACACAAATAAAAACACAGCAAAGAACTTGACGACTAAACTTTCAGCTTCATATAACTTTAATGACTATTAACTCTAACATTACTGTAACATGTAGTGTAGAAGACTGTACAATATCTGTCAGTTTACAGTTAGCTATACTTCATTGCAATTCATCTCTTCACTTCGTTGCAATTCATCTCTTCTCAACTTTCCTCGAGCCGTATTCCACAGAACAGACCAACGACACACTTCCCAGTGTCGCTCAAGGTCTCCCAAAGCTGAACCAAGTCGTACTCAAGTCTACCGAATCAGAGCCGCACACGTCTTACATCGACTGTATCGACTGTAACGGCTCAAGTCCAATGTAGTTCGCTGTATAGACTTTAACGACAGTAGTCCACTCCAGTTAACTCTACCCTAGTTAACTTGCATCGAGTCGTACACATTTCTCTTCCACAGAGCCGCACACGTCTTACATCGTCTGTATCGACTGTAACGGCTCACTCAGGACTCCATACGACTCCATACGACTGACTTTCACATTAACGCTCTGGCTTATATAGAGTCCCTAATCGCTTGTCCAAAGTTGCACAAACATGGCTAGTATCCTCTGGAATAACACGTGAGGAAACGTCACATCCTGTCTTTGTTTATACATGTAGATTCCAGAAAACATTGGCTGTAGTGTCATCTTGCCGGGGTCACAACTTTTGACCTCTATCTGTCACTGGACATTGCTAGTACCTTTTGGAATAACATGTAAGGACACGTCACATCCTGTCTTTGTTTATACATGTACATTCCAGGGAACTGCCGCTGCTGTGTTATCTCGTCGGGGTCACACGTTAACCTCTTCCTGTCACTGGTCATTTGTAACAATATATACAAGATCCTCTTGAAAACTTTTAAATGTATCAAGGCTGCGGGCAAAAACCAAGGTTAGGAAAATACTTATCAGGAACTCATGTTTGCTGATGATGCAGCTATTGTGTCTGATTCTGATATTCAGCTTCAGTCCCTGGTTGACAAACAATCCGATGTTTGCCAGAAGTTCGGCTTAAATATAAGTCAAAGGAAGACTAAGATACTAGTTCAGAACACAAATACTGCACCGCATATAAATATTAATGGCCAACCACAAGAAATTGTTGATAACTTTTGCTATCCTGGCTCCATAATATCCTAGAATGCTCTATTGAATAAAGACATTAACAACAGGATAGCCAAAGCAATGGGCACCATGTCACGGTTGCAGAAAAGAGTGTGGGACAACATATTGCTGACTAGCAGCACTAAAGCCCTAGTCTACCTGTGTTGAGCACCTTGCTGTACGGAAGTGAAACGTGGTCAACCTACTCATGGCAGGAAAAAAAGCTGAATGTCTTTCACCTCCGATGCCTAAGGCGGATCTTTAAAATAAGGTGGCAAGATAAGATAACCAATGAGGAAGTGCTACGAAGAGCAGACTGCCAGGACATCCGCTCTGTTATCAGCAGCAGACGCCTTGGCTGTCTTGGCCACGTTCGTAGAATGTCAGTAGGTCGACTTCCACAAGACATTCTGTATGGTGATCTAATAGAAGGCAGGAGAGCCGCTGGTCGTCCACTTTTACGTTATACGGATGTATGCAAACGCGACATGAAGCTCTTCGAAATCGAAACTAGCAGGTGGGAAAAAGTAGCACTGGATAGATCCACATGGAGAGAGAGCATAAAGGAATGGTCTCGGATTGCAGATGCCATATACAACAGAAGCAGAAAGAAGAGTGAAAATGCAACGGCGCCTGGTGATTACATATGCCCAACTCTGCGATCGCAGCTGTGTATCAAGGATTGGCCTCTTTAGTCACACAAGAAGTTACAAAGTGAAAAGATTGTTTCCCGAGACGTAAAATGACACAGAACTGGAACTTTAAACATTTCTTTTCTTTTCCTTTCTTTAAGTAAGGTTGTTTCGTTGTTTTTGTAGCAAAATTTGGTTCAATGGAAATTCTTTGCAACAGTCCGTCTGTGCGAAGCAAACAGAAATCAAATTATTTCTTCAACCATGTTAGTGGAGCTGTTAATCAACGATAGAAAGATAATTGTGTCAATTCTGGATGAGGAAAAGACTTCATATATATATATATATTCAATTATGAGAATAAAATAAGACTGTTTCTCAATATTCGGCGAAAAAGAAAAAGAAAAAAAAACCAGTCATGTTGAAGCCTTTCTCTTGCAAGCTTGGGGGTCTGGGAGAGCGCTGTAAGCTCCTTCAGTGGGGTTCGGGTTGAAGCAGCGACACCCAAAAGCGTTTTCTTGCATTTTTCACTGCAGAAACGCATTCTCCTGACATCTACAGCTCATTATTCATTCTATTATAAAGGACCCTTTTGAAAAATTTGGAAAAAATATTTTAATATGAATTTATAGTACCTTAATACATTGCAAATAAAACCGATTTGTTCTTTGAAAAGATAAGATACCCCAAAAATTTAGATTAACGCTTTGAGGATCGCCGCCGAAAAAAAAAATTATTCGATAAATAATATTCAAGCATAAATTGTGAGTTATAGTCTTAAATTTATTTAACTAGAAAAATATGAGATAGAGTAAGGCTGGAAAAAGGCGACTAGGAAAAGATTATCTGGCTTTTGAACTCATCTCAACCGTGACTGTTATATTGAAAACTTTCGTTTGAATTATAACTTTTCCAAAGCAAAGTCTTTCTTAAAATAGTTATGATAAATCATGTGAAATTACACAAACTCTGTCTGGAAAGGGGAGGGGGTGGTAGAATGAAAACGAATAATCCTCTCTCCTTTTTTATAATTTCTGCTAACGATTGCATTTGGCATTAAAGAATAGGGGTTGGGCGACTCGATATAAGAATTTACTTTATAGCATATATAAATTATATTAGTGTCAGATTTTTTAAATTTTGTAATTTCTTACTATAATACAAAAAGAAAAAGTATTGGTTTGTCCGATGGGGAGAAGGTGATTGCATGTATCGCACCTGTTTATATTATATAGATATTTGACTAATTTTGTTCACATACTATGATTTCTCCATAAAAGTAGGACCGCCCCCCCACCCGAAAGTTTATGGTGGAGGGGCGGATTGATGCCATCGCCCCCACCCGGCCCTACCAAATCGGCCAAAATACTAGAAGGGGGGGCGAAATAATGTAAAAATAGGTTGAAATATAAATAATTAGTATATATTATTAACATAAGTAATAAATTCGTATACAAATTGTGTGAATTCTATACTAAAATTCGTCCGCCCCCGGCCGAGTGGGGGGGGGGGTGGCGATCGCCCATACCGCTCCCCCCTCTGGATCCGCCAGTGCTAGGTCCTGGGTCCTTGTCGAGATGGTAACCCTTAATCTCAGTTCAGAGTTTTGTGGAGGACGTAACATCATCATTGCTTTTGAGATAGATTTGAGGAGAGATATTAAATAAGACAGGTTTTATCATTGATGTTTTTACTGCAGACGTTTTGAAATAAAGCTGGTTCTAATTAATACAATTTCTTGGCGGTAGCGATAATTATCTCGTCCCTTCTTCTGTCGGGGAAGTCACACATTTTAGCCAGATGTCCTTTCCAAAGTATAAAATGACTAGACAATTGACTAAATATGCTTTTCACAAAATTCAGATGTTTCTTCAGAAATGAAGATTATTACATCCAAGACCGAGCCTACCCCAGGACAGTGAGTAGGGATCCAACCCGGAACCACTGAGACGACAGTCTAGAGGGCATACAACATGACCAATCAGCCATCTCATATTGAGCTAGGCGCATGTTGAGCTTGTGATTTGATGGCACAGTGACATTTGTATTAGTGAGACGTAACTAGTAAGAGGGTATTCTCCTTGCCCACATTATAGATGCTCTTAGTATTTGTATTTCAAGTTGTCAACAACCGCAGAACTTCATTGTATACATGTATATGTTGACTTGTTAAGATGTGGGCACTCTAAGTATCAGCGACTTGTTTACTAATAGACGTTGTCGTTTGACTCGATGAAATAAAATACTGTGTTAACTATTTGAGACCCTACATACCAAAGATAACGACCATTTATTGGCAGTCTAGGCTAGATATTAGCACCTGAACAGGGGACACACATTTTTTTTTTTTATAAATTATTTGCCATATTTTTTAAAATATAGGTCACTTTGGTTTTCGAAAAGCTACTTTTTTGTGTGGAAAACTGAATTAAATCTTGATTTGTGCTAAATAGAATTTTTCAGTATTGAAAATTGCAGACAAAGGAAACAAAACGATAAAAAAACGAAGGTACTCTGGTGCTATTTATGATAAATGTATTTGTTATTAATCACTCGGATATACGATAGTTTTGTCACTCTTGAAGATTGTTTGCAAACATTAACAGTACAGTCAATATTTGCAAACAATCTTCAATCGTATGAGTGAGTCATTTACCTAGTTAAGTCCAGATATTTGATACACATCATTCTGCTGAAATTAGCTTTTCAGAGGGAGTTGGATTCTGTTGTGTAAGACAGAAGAGTCGATCTGATTGGTTTTATTACATAATGTTTAGTTTACTAATTTTATCTAATCTTGTTTACCTAGAGAATCTTTTTGTCCGAGCAGGTTTTCAAGCTTACTGCTCAACTCTTCATGTTTTTCAAACAGTTGTTTCATCTTGGTTCTGACATCTAGCTGGACATATATTTTTTCTTCATCATTCATTTTTAAAAACATTAATATATCATATACATTTTGTTATCAATACTAGCTGCCAGATAATTAAGCCTAGCGAAGTATAGGTGAGAGGCAATTGAGATAAAATGTCTAGTGTTTTTTGAACTAAACATATAGAATAAGACATTTAATTAACCACGAATGAAATTAAGAAAACTTGTTGCTTAATAAATAAAGACTTACAACTGAAATAATATTTTAATGTTTATGTATCAGCAACTTTAATTTTTTTAAAGTTTTTAATACAATACATTTATTTCGATTTGAAAGAAACTTGATAGAAATCGTTAAATAAATATAAAATTATCGTTTGCAATTAGCAAAACATATAATTTACAATAGTTTTTGTAGACACATTTTTAAAACATCAGTAGGCTATTATGAAATCTTCTTTTAATACTTGTTTATCTGTGTCATTATATTAATGCTCAGAACATCCTACACGTTCATTTTGATCTCCCCTGCCACTTTTAAATTTTTTCTTTTACTACGACCGATTATTTGCTAATATACCTGTGTCTAGAAAAACCTCCTGTTCTCTGTCTTCTTCTTGTTTTTTCTTGAAGCTTTTCGACAAAGTCTCAACTCGTGCTTGTAGTTGTGACATAAAGTCACTGGCCATCTGAAGTTCGGCCATAATCTCCTCTCGAAATGCCAAAACTAGTCCATTGATTTGTTCTTGTGTTTCTGTCACAGACCAAAAGCTTTCAGTGTCACTCAAATTTAGCTCATCATTGATAAGTATTTATTAATTTTATCCTATTATTTTTCCTTTCTAAGTTCAATTTTAACCCCAAGCCCCACCTGTGCGACTCACTAGATTGACCATCTAGAATTCTATTCTAGTGTCATGTCTATCAACATTGTTGACCTTATCACTTGAGCGGGACGATCTGAACTCCTTTCATCTTGCCAGGCATCCCCACTGCCCATCCTTTTCTTGTTTAGACCCTGAGCGCACGTCACCTCTGGCCAGGCGTTCTTAATACCTCATTGCAAATAAGTGGGAAGCTTTTATCTTGACCGGATGTCACATTATTTATCTTGACCCATCATGTCATCTATCACATGCTGTCCTGCCCAATTCCTTTTTCCGGCCAAGCGCATATAAGTCTCAAACCTCTTCAATCGCGAGCTGTCGCTCCACTTTATTTAGAACGTTGAGGGGCGTTCATTCACAGAATCCATTCATTGTGCTCCATTATTCTTATTCTATTCACTTGGACCTTGTGCCTGATTGCAACTGGAGACATCGACGTTTCCTGTTAAGTGGAATTCCTGCCTGTCGCAAAATCCCCACACTTCTCTTTACGTGGAATTTCTACCTGCTGCAGGGTCCGAATCCTTGATTTTATCCAGCTATTCATATCTGAAGTCCCGTTAGCCCTCCTAGCTCAACACAACGACTTCCAGAACTCACGTTCCTGTTGAGCCCACCCTTAGCTCCTTGGCTGGAAAAAGGAACTTTGGGATCAACGAACTCTGAGTACTAAGTTCTACACCTGGAGTCAACTCTCAGCAACCGCAGCCTGCCTACTCATGGTTGATTTTGCCCCACCCCCGCTGTGTCACTCCCACTTGTAACAGCGGCCAGGCTATTACTAATTCAACTACAGTATTTCAGCTGGAGCTGGCACCTTCCAAGCTGATGCTCATGCTAGCAGACTAAAACAGTCAACAGCATCAAGGCAGAGGGATAAGCTTTTGAGACAACGACCGAACCCAGGAATCTAAGAGCTCAGTCCTACAAACAATAGGGCATTTACACATTTATACAATCAGCAGTCAATTTGTTAATCATCTCATTTATCTTCACTTATAAATATGTCACTTTAGAAAGTATGATTATACCCCTCACCTTTGTAATTCCTCCCCCTTTTACTTTTCATGACATTACAATTTTATCTTGTTAACAAAATGGATTCTTTTATCAATCGTATGTTACCTGTGGGTTGTTTCCGATCTGTTTCGTACGCTGGTCTATGGTGGCGTTAAAAAACCCTACACCTAACGTCACCAAAACTAAATTATTTTAATGATAATTTATTTTAATTACACACAACTCCCAGAGTCGCATGACAATGGGGGCCTTTCCCAGCGGCGCTTGACAGTGTCATTAAATTTTAAATAATTAGATTGGCAAATTAAAATTCATATCTTTAACCTACTCTGTCAATTGCAGATATTTAGAATCTTGAATCAAGTAAAAAGAAATATGAATTGAAAAAATAATAATATTCAATTTAATTTTATATTTCCACATAACTATTGTTCTAAAAATAATATTTAAACTATAAACACATAATAATAACTTAGATTAATTTAATTATATTATTATTTATAATTATATGTATACTTAATAATCCAAACCTTTTTGCGCAAGCGTCGACATCTCTTCCGTTGTTTTCATAGATGTATCATATTGATCAATTTGTACTAAATATGTTGGAAATAAAAAAAAAAGTTGAACATCTTGTTTAATGTGTAGCTGAGTTTTAACGATTTGAACGAGTTCTTTTAGTATGTTATAGCCCAGACTATATAGTTACTAATTAATAAAGGAGATGTAACAAATATTTGAGGCTCGTGTTAAACTTTTCACATCAACATGGCAAGAGAGTTTGATGGAAAGTCTTCTGCCCTCTAGAGAGCAAGTTTTTTTTTTTCTTTTTCAAATGTTTGTAATTATTTATGTCACAGTAATTACTAATTAATCAGATAAATATAATAATAATAATAATTATTGGAGATTTTCATTCAGTTGTGTAAACGTTGAAATATTAATATTCTCAGATAGATATTGTTTGACTTCAGTAAAAGTGGATACTTCTTTTTCTTCAATCCACATTTTACTTTTTTTCTTGACCTACACTTATTAATGTATACATTTTTTTTACAGTTTATAGTTAGTTTTAGGAAGTTTGTGGTCCAAATAACAAAATGTTATAATTTCAAACTTGATTTTTGTCTATGTTTCATATGCTGTTTGCTGCTTTAAAAACATGATACCCTCTTATAACATGGAACAAAATCTTTATGTCATAAATAACTTCAAAGAAAACCTAAGTTAGACACGCGTTAGAGTTAGGTGGACTCAGGGGCGCCCTACGAATCCCGAAATCGAAAATCCCAGTCTTCACCAAGATTGGAACCCAGGACCCCAGCTTAGAACACCAAGCGTTTAACCACCCATCCACCGCGCCCCTATAACATTGTATAACCGTCCTTATATTCAATACAATGCTCGATACGCTCAAACTATAAAATCATCCTACTTATTACGAGAAATATAATACAAAAATACGCTTTACATTGATATACATAATATATATTCACTTCATTATTAGATATAAATGTTACATTTTCCACTTACCAAATCAAAGTCGATTAAAACATTCTGTATACACACTTTAATTTCTTCTCTAAAGAAGTTAATTGCAGCCCAATGTCCAGCACGTCTTTATAAGGCCTTATTTTTGTTATTTAAAATAGTAGCCACAAATTAAATTGTTCTACACACTGCTTTACAGAGACAAAGCATATAAAATAATTTTGTTGTCACAAGCACAGACAAACTAAAATTGAAACACTTTATAACTAATATTTTCCAAATGTCTTAGCTTAGGCCGTGCTGTCTTTAACGTTATCATGCACTTATGACCCGTGGTGTAATAAATGTAAAGAACACTTGTGCCGTCCTGCAACGATGACTCTGGTGTTTGCTTTTGTACTTATTTAAATCATTGTTAGATGAATAGTCGCTGTTTGTATTGTGTCGTCTGTCCGTCCGTACGTCCCGTTTAGATCTCCGAAACTAGAAAATAAAATAAAAATCGGACATCATGATATTTTAGATTAAAAACTCTGATGCAACGGCTAAGTTTTTCTTTTCCGAACGGATAATTTATTTAATTAATACATAAAAAACAACTTGTAAGTACTTATGTATCTTATAAAATTTCATTTTAAAAGATTTAAACTTTAAAAGTGAAAAAATATTATTTTTAGTAACATCGTATATGTAACAAACCTTATAGGGCGAAATTTAAAGTTTTACTCTCGCATTTCTTGTAAGAACTAGTGAGATGGCTGTACAAATTAAAAATAATGTATTTATAAAATACTTAACATCTCGTGTCCGAGGTTTTCACGATTGATTAAATTGTATGGGATAATTAAGAGATTTTTTTTTCGTTTCATCGTCTTCTACAAAGAAACATTTTTGTTAGAACGGAAATATCAAAATGAAGAGTTGCATGATTTAAATGTGATTTACATTGTGAATTTGAAATAATCGAATAATAAATAATCGAACACATTTGATCCTCTCACAAGATGGCTATCACCGAGCGACTTGAAATACGAGTATAAAAGACTTTAAGTTTTCTTCTTATATATAGGTACCATATATTTATCTTTACATTTGAAAATAATATTAACAACTTTTAGTATTGGTTTTCAAAAGTTTCGTATACATTTTATCACTATTTAAAGAATTGACTCTCAATTCCTACAGACATTTAGTTATCCAGTTATCCTGTAATCACTTATTATAAGTGCAGGTATTGTTTTTTTTAATGTTGCTATTTTGGTCAAATATCTCAAAGTCTGTGAGTCTGTTAAGTGTATGTTGTAAGCAAAGAAGGTGCGTTTAGAAACCAAAACCATCATGCAATAGCAATTTTTCCAAGACCAGCATTTTTTTTCCTAATTAGTCAAAATTAAGTTACGATTACGTCTGGGAGTAGGTGTACAAATAATGTTTAGTGTCTACAGTTTCAGTAAGAAAATGTTATAATTTTTTTTTCTCTAGGCCTAAAATTGATTGCATGACCCCCCTCCCCCTTTCTTTTTTATGCAACCTTTCATCTTAAAGCAAGCAATGTACAATATTAGACACCACACACATGTTTATCTTGGTGTCTAGATCAGAGTAGGCTTTGTCTGAAGTCTGGAGCTTGCTATTGTAAGACTTTTGGGGTTTTACAGTGATGCCGAACATGCTCTTGAAAATGTACAGACCATGCTCTGCATTTCTTGTTCAGAACGTCATTGTGGACCAGTGATCAGCTAATAACAGGTCCTTTTTTGTTGCTGATTTGGTTTTGGATTTGGTTTTGAGTCGTTGAATAGGCCACCATCAAATCTGTATATTAGATACTATCATTGTCTCTGGTTGTACTTGTCAGCCTAGAGGGGAACACGATACTGAATAGAACTCAATGTAGTTATACGTTATCCGTAACAAAGGTCAAATAACGTCAACTTACATGTCACAGTCCATAAATCGAAAAAAAAATACGAAGATACTGACAATAGTGAAAAAAATATCGATACATATGGAGTAAAGTAAATATTATTTAGAATCAATAGGAATTAAACAAATATTCTCTTTTAGTTTGATTTCATTGAATCCATTTGAGACTTTTATTTTTATTTATATTACTGGAGAGAGAAAGTGATACGGAATGTAAACCGCACACCCTTATAGTTCCACTGACATATACTTTTACATTTCCTATTCATATTAAACGGGTAATGAAAGATATTGACATATTTCCGATATAGTGTTTAATGAGACAGAACTTTTTGAGAAAAAGGGAAAACTCATTTCACAAGTAAATTTGAAAATCAAATTTCTACCAGTGGCTTGAAGACTATTTTTTGTATGAAATGTTCTCGTTATCCAACACCTACTCACACAAAAACCATTTGTTGTATTCCATTAAATAGACAAATGCAAACCAATCAAAAGTCCATGCTTTAGGTTTCTTATGTACACATTATTTATTTAAACATTTTAATGTAAAAAATTCTTCTGTGTAAAATAGTTTTCAATGACTAAACTATTTTCAGAGCAAGTCATTTATCTAGACAGGCTTTTAAAGATTTGTAAAGTATTTTAATTGAATTTAAAACATTTTTTAATATTGTAAAAAAAAACAACATGTAAGATGATAAATCACGACAAATATCAAATAATTTATATCAAATTAAAAAAAAGGAAAGTTTCCTTTCAGACCTTGCGATCTATGTGGCAGATGATGTTAAGCTCATCTGTTTCAATGGCCAACGGTTAACGAGCAGGTTGTCATGGGGCCAGCGCAACGACCAACCGCCTTTACTTTCCCCAACCATTAGAGTTAGGTGGACTCAGGGACTCCCTAAAAATCCCAAAATTTAAATTCCCAGTTTTCACCGAGATTTGAACCCAGGAACCTTGGTTCGGAAGCCAAGCGCTTAACCACTTAACCACCGCGCCGCACAATTAGTATCTAATGTTTCCACGAGATGAACTATAGTTGGATGGTTAGATATGGTTGTTGACCCATTAAACAATGACTAAACTACCTACACTGATTCTTACACAACTGTAAAATGGTTGTCTTTTTTTTAAATATTGTGATATGTTATCATTAGGTATTAAATTAGCAACACTCAACTTGAACTAAGGATTTTTTTGTTTGTTTGACTTTAAGAGCTCTTATCGGTAAGGGCTGTCAGTGTCCTAGACCTTGTACTGATGACGAAATGAACTACAAAACAAAGAAACATATATGTTATTTAATTGGTAGGCTACAAAAAAAGAAATAAAATGTTAATAAACATATTTTTAAACATGTTAAAATATTAAAAATTAATTTGAAAATGAAATATTTCGATTTCAGGATTTTAAACTTGAAAACGTATAAATACTATGAAATCCTTAGAGGCCTCACACGTTATTTCATTTTTGACTCTCGTCTGCTCTCGAATGTTGCCACCTACATTTTGTTTATTTTTGTTTTTCGAAATTCTTTTTTTTTCTCTGGTTGTTACCCCTTTGTGTCTCGCCCGGCACTTCTCTTGTGACGCCACTGATGTATTATAGCATATAGTCATTGCTTGGCTTGATGAAAATGCAAAACTGTATCTGTATTGTTTGCTAAGAGTCACAAGTAGTGCACAATTACACACTTTTAAAAAGTTTGTACTTGGAATTACTTTGTGTAGTCGTTTAAAATTATTAGAAATCAATTAGACGTAAAAATTTAATATCGTAAGACATAAAGACATTCAATAGCAATAATTCAGCTTTGATTTTTAATTTCCTAAGTAAAGATGCCATTCATACCCTACAAACCAGACAATAGCATTACTACTTCCTGGACATGTTCTTCTGGTATAGGTAAACATATTAAAGTCATTTTCCACATTCTATTTGTCCTTGCATTGACCAATGCTGATCTTTTTTTTACTACATCCATGAGGATTTAGCACTATTCTTTTTCTTCTTCCCATCTTTATTGCAGCTGAGCTGTGAGCTCTTTTACAGTCTGTGCCAAGGAAAAAAAGTGTGCTGTTTTCTTCAGTTGTCCAGCACTGCAGTACAGGGTGTTGGTTATGTTGGGCTGGAGTGGCAGTAGGGTCTGCCTAAGGTGGGTTAGGAAGGGGCATTCAAAAAGGATATGGTTTCATATGGGTATGCGCAGTGTCTGCAAAGGGGGAGTTGTGTGGAGTTTATTTTGTTTAGATGGTAATTTAATAGAGGTGTGTGTCCTGTTCTTAGTTGGAAAATTTTAGATTGTTCTTTGTGGAGGAGGAAGTTAATACTGTCCAGTTTGTTAGGCATAGGCATTTCTTTGTACATGGCTCTGCCTGTGTTTCCTGATGCCCATTGGTTGAGCCACTCCTCTTTGTGATGGTTGACTAACATTGACCTTAGGGTGAGGTAGTTAACAGGTCTATTAGGTTGTTCCATAGGTGATCCTGCCTTTGATAGTTTATCTGCCTTTCATTTCCCATGATACCAATGTGTCCAGGGATCCACTGTATATCCAATGTGATATTGATATTTAATTTTGATATCCTCTGATGGATTATCACAATGAGTGTTGTCAACTCTCTTTGGCTGTTTGAGGTGCTGCTGTTAAGTGCTTTCAGAGTGGATTGGGAGTCTGTAAAGACAACAATATCTGATGGTGATTGCATTCCTTTAATATAATTTGTTTTCCTGTCTCAATTTCGGCTTGAAAGTGTGATCAGTAATCGCCACAGGGTGCACTTATTTCAAAGTGTTTAGTTTTAGGAAGACCAGGAAGGCACCAAGACCAGCATTGATGGTGGCTTTGAAGGCTTATCCGTCGGTGTATAGCTTTTAATTGTTTCGAGGTGTTTACTTTGAGCTTTAGTGGATTTCATTCGTTTGTTTTGTTTGTTGAGTGTTGTTTATTAAGTGTGTTTTAATGGTTGGTTGTTTGTAGTTAAGGAGTTATGTTTGAGAATCTGGTAATTTTTTCTCTGTTATTGGGGTAGGTAGTGTTTTATGGCTAGTTCGTCAGTAAGTTGAATCAGAGTTCTTTGCTTTTTTTGGTTGTTTTTCCTATTTCTCTGTGTTAGTATTTTATTAGGATGATCGTTCTCCAACTTTCTGTATCTCTCAATAGCTTCTAATGCTGCTCTGTTGCGCCTTAACTTTAGAGGTTCAATATTGGGTGCTGTGGGAGTAGTTCTCATACTTCCACTAATTAGACGCAATTCTTGGTTTTGGATTGTGTCTAATGATGATTGATATGTTTTGTTGGCAGCTACTTGTATGGAGAGACAGTTATCCATTACAGATCTAACGTATCCAGTGTATAACTGTCTTAAGGTTTTCTTTTCAGCTCCCCAGGACGATCCTGCTAGGTGTTTTATTATGTTTAATCTTTGTGATGCCTTTTATTTTTATTAGGCCATAAAGTGTTTTAGGGACAGTCTTTGGTCTAATTTTACTCAAAGATATGTTGGATTTTTCCCCTTTATATATTGGTTGTGAGTCTAATTTTATGATGTAATTTCTTTTAGCTGTTTTGTTGCAGTGGCTAAAGATTGAATAAACTTTTTTTTTTTACACTATAGACATTAACATGAACGTTTCCCTTGTTTCTTCGTCATTATCGTTGATATATATATATTTTTTTAATTGTCAGTTAAATGTTTAATATGCTTAAGCGTGTCAGCCTGTTTTGTATCACATGTAATTGTAAAAAGAATAGGGGAACACTGGAGAATAACATTGTACGGGCTTTGTAATTACCTTATATTCACTGTGGCAATTTTAAGTTTTTTTTCAAATTTGTAATTAGATAAAAAATTAGATTATAGGCCTACAATTGTAGATCCAAATCAAGTTATTTCTTCCTTTCATCTGACACAAAAATAATTTTGTAACTGCCTGGATTTTTTTACCTAGGTGGCTACGCTTAAAATTGAATCTGTAATCAATATTATCTTCTGACATCCAATGGCTTTCAGTTTAAAAGTCCTACTCATCAGTCAGTGACTCACAAATAATCCACAACAAATGCATTAAAAAATAAAAATTATATTAAGTCCTGTACACAAAGATTTATTGATTGGAAACAATAATCTACCTCTTCATGAAATGAATATTAAAGAAATATGAATAGTTGTAGGTATAATCAACACAATATTCTTAATGTAGTTTCCCATTAAAACAATATCACTCTCGAGATAATACATTTAGAATTAGAAGCTCATCTTATCAGCGACAAGATCATTAATGTCTATCCTCATAAGCAGACGTCAAATTCTCTCTCAGACTTTAACACAATGACCCTGTTCTCTATTTTGGGATTCCCTAAAACAAACCCCGTTTTCTTAAATAAATTAAATCAAACATGTCTTTAAAATAGCTATACGTCTAATGTTATTTCAGTGAAGTCCCATTGCTCTATTAATGAATTCGTATTGTGTGCCAAACTATTATGGTCCACTATTATATTTTACAGAAGACATTTCTATAACTGACGTAACGAAGAAAAACCTGGTAAAGACATCTTGCTTGATATGATTTTGCTTAAGGAAAAGCTGAAACTAGACATTGCGTGACCATATTGTCGATGAATCTTTATTAAAATAAGGAAATGTTATTGAGATTGTAGAGTTGCTCATCCTTGTCTTATATAATACAGTCTAGCCACTGAAAGAAAATCTATAAAGTTGAAATGGAGCAATGGGAAGAGACACAAAGTCATAATAAGTTTATACATGTTTGAAAAACCCACGTAAAAAATGTACATGTCAGAGACAGAATGTATACAAGGTACTTTGGTATTGGTTATGACCATGCATCTGGCATAGCACAAACTGATGTCCAAATTATGAGATTGAATAATAAAGTAAAATCGGATGAGATCAATTTGCATATCTCCAAGAAGGTGAAAAGGAACGAGCGTGACTTTATGATATGACATAGCAAATACAATGTCAGGAACATATGGAGGAGTGCAGGCAATTTAAGAACAAAAAGAAATGCTTTTTAATGGATGTGTAGACTATTCATTTTCTCTATGTGATTAGAATTCATTTTCAGACAATGCTTTTGCGTAACATTTTTTTGAATTGAGCAAAGCCGGGTAAATTCATAGCCAGAAGTTGCATCAGGAAAAGATCGTCTCTTAAGACTGTAAATATTACTTGACTAATATGAATATCATACATGAACTTGCTGGTCATCAAGATGTAGAATGTTAGGTTCGTGTGGCTTTGAGTTATGACTATTGACTTGCACTACACATTTAGTACTGGACAAATATAAAAGGTACACACTGATTTGAGATGCAATTTCAGCAGACAAAATAACGTTTATTTAATGATGGAAATACATATTAAAATACTGCAACTTCAAGCATACAGTCACAAACCACTGGTTAAAAAGAAATGGCATGATATCCTTAATATTAATTACATAATCTCAGTCCAATGTATTGAGAATAAAAATCCATATTTTAAAACATCAAAATTGATATTTAATGCTTAAATTGTGAACAAAAACAAGAACAACGTAAACAATCCAAGTTTAAAAAGACAAGATATACTTTATGCAACTTATAGAGCAACTGTTTTTCTCTTAAAAGTTAATGAATGTTAGATTTTAAAAATAATGAAACATTTTCTTACCCAACACCTTCCCCTTTCTCTTTGAGAAAGAATCTTGGTTTAGCGAATGTAGAATCCATAGATCTAGACATGTAGTCCGCATGCCAGACAATCGTCTTCCCAAACGACTTCTGTACGGGGAGCTGTGTGCAGGAAAAAGCTCCCAGGGAGGTCAATACAAGCGCTTGAAAGACAATCTCAAGAGCTTCTTCATTCAAGGATTGCGATATCGATATTCACGGCTGGGAAGCACTAGCTCTCAATCGTTCCTCATTGCGTGAAGCTGTAAGTCTCGGAGTCTCAAGATTTGAAGCAAGAAGACTTGCAAGGGTGAAAAAGCGCCGAACCAGCAAAAGGCTGAGAGAAGAAGCAGGCCCATCTGACCTAACCCACCCATGCAACGTATGCGGCCGGCTTTTTAATGCTAGGATTAGACTTTACAGTCATCTTCGAGTCCATAGGAAAGGAGAAATGTGTTCATCTTCGACCACGAAAGAAGCTATATATCATATTCCTCTGATAGGCATTTAGATCTTGACTTAGAATAAGATGCGCACAATTTTCCTGAACATTAATTGTTCAAACTATTGAATCAATAAAGCCTTGCATTCGGATACCAATGTTGGATCTAGATCTAGATCTCTAGAGAAATTTAAATTATTTTATTTTCTACTTGATAAAAGTCCAACTAGAGTTTTCCCCGTGTGGCCAACGAGCTAGTCATTATTTTCAAAAAAAAAAAATCAAATGTTCAATTTTAGAAAAGTCACTAGAGGCGTTTGTTTTAGGATCAGCGTTCAGGTTGAAGTAATGACATTTATAGAGACATTGTAAAAAATGAGCTTGTTCTTCTAACGTACAACTGTCTTCACAGCTAAGCATTACCGCAGTTTCCTAATAGATTCTGTTAGAAACACTTTTTACCAGCTTTAGCCAAATCTTGAGTTTTATTTATCAATATTCGCATGTAAAAAAATCCTGAACTTGTAAAAATGTTTGTAAAATGATTTACATATTTTGTAAAATGTTTTATAAAATGTTTTACATGTTTACAATGTCCCTTAAGAGTTGAAAATAATTTATAACCTAGTCCAAACCTCCTGCAGGACGACCGGGGTGGTGGTGGGTGGGAGCGGGTAAGGTTTGAATCCTTGACCATCGATAAGTTCGAACAAGAGTCATGCGCGCAAACCGCACGACCAGGCAGCCATCCAACTTGCTATTACACTGAATTCTATTATTACATAATAATAATAATAAGGCTAGTCTTCGAGTCCAAAGATTAGTGAGGAGAGAAGTATTTCCCGTAGCTGCACAACCCCAGCTGTGACCTACATATTTTGCCACATCCAGGGCAAGCATAACCATAACATAAAAAACACAATATTTAGCAGCTTTTATATCATCAATTTAAAAAGCACATTTTGAGAAGCAAGTGACTTACTCAGCCATTAGTGTTATAACCGAGTCCAGAATTTAAACTGCCACTATGATAATATCGTCTGTCTCCCAGAAAGTAGACAGGACCTCCACTACATCCTGGACAAATAGAAGTAAGGTAGGTATACTTTGTTGTAACAACGTTTTTTGTATATTTGTCCTTCCATTGACCAAAACAAACCCGTTTACTGCATCCATGAGGATGTGACAATAGGAACATTAATTTATTCTCATCGAATGTCTTTTTATATTTTGTATCAACCCTTTGTTGGAGACGTGACAACTGTTTCAACGATTTCTCGAGTTTGTCAACTAGTGTTTCATCACAAGTAGAACAATAAAAAAATGACAAATCATTTTCTATGCTTTTATTAACATTCTTGTCTTCAACTTTTAGAACTATCTCTGAACTATATTCTGTATCGTAGAAAAATCTGCAAGTCGTGTGACTAGCTTCAATGTTATCATACACAAGGCTTACAACTGTACCCACACCAACACTCCAGTAATTAGGTTTTGGGTCGCCTGAAAGTTGACATTTTTGGCATGGACATGTTTCTGCTAAGATTTTTACAACGTTTTGTACCATCCCATTTCCGGTTCTTAATTCTTGACTTCCTCTCATATTGTACAAAGAATATGGAGTTTTAGTGTCGGACCAAAACATTGGTCTAAGTGGACTGGTCATAGTGACATTCACTCTGACTGTTAGGTCTGCTACAGCTTTGATCAGGTCATACAAATCTTTGTCACGAATATCTTCAGGTAAATGTTCCAAACCTAAAGTATCAACAGGAATGAAATCTAAATGACCTGGATTTCGTAGACAGTCAGCTAGATATTCATGTAGATAATCTTGTCCACCTTCAGATATTTGTTGATCATGCTGGCCTATTAGAATATAATAATAAAACAATACGACAGTATCGTGTCAGAAAATTTTGCAATGCGATGATAAATAAGCATTTATGTACGACTCTGTTTTATTAAAATTATTTTAAATCATGACTTTTCTTTCTGATAAGCGTGACCTTGTGTCAATCTAGTGATGCATGCTTATCAGTGACTTAAACTGTGCTAATTTGTTATTTTTTTCTGGCTGATTTAGGCAACCCATTCCATGCTCTAACAGTAGGGAAGAAGGAGCATTTGTACAAAATTGTGTAAGCATGTGGAGTAAGGCATGTGCCTTTTTTTGTGTGTCTTTCTTAGTAGTTTGTTAGATGTTTATATTTGTCAAATGTGGTTTAGTGTTTTAAGTATTAATCGTTACTTTAATTTATTTCTTCTGATCTGATGGGTTCCTTTGTTTTCTTGAGATTGGGTTAGGGTAACGCTTAGGGTTACGAGAAAATATCATGCACAGACTTTTTAGCAGACAGAAAGAGTGAGTTGATTTAAGCTTTGTAATTTTTTTTATTTACTTGTTTGATTTGTAAAAAAAAAAATAATTTGATAAATTCCACTTTTGTTTTATTAATTTATTACTAGACTCTGATATTTTGAGTTGCTAGTCTGCGTAATTGGTTTTCCTATGCAATTTCTATGAATCCTATAAATATTGTTCTTATTTTTACTTTTTAATAACCAGATTTTTTTTCTGGGGGGAAAGACATACTTTAATTTGCTTCCCCTTTTCAACAAATCATTTAATTCTCTCTATAACATTTAAGTAGTATGTGTTGTTTTTATTGTTCTATAAATTATGCAATTGTCTGCAAAAAAATCAGGTCCTTTTACTGAACTAATGCAAATGGTACGTCATTGATGTCAATTAAAAACACGTAGGCCTCAGAGGTACACGAAAAGCTACTATATTGGTGTTGTTTTGGAGCTATTTAATTGTTTGCTCTCTCCCTATTATAAAATCCTGTAGCTATTGGTGTCATGAATCAGTAATGTTAAAATATTTGATTGGTTAATCAACCTATGATGCTAATCTTTGTTGAATGCGTTAGAAAAATGGCATCTATTCACTCTTTCTTATCTAAAGTGAAGTAATTATCTACGCCATGTGAAAAATAATCAATTAGTCCGATTATATAAGTTTCTCATGACCTCTATTTCCTAAAGCCACGTTGGTATGGAGTAAGAGCATTATGTTTATCTTAGCGATGTATGATGTTGTCACATATTCTGTGTTTTAATACTTAACGTGTGATGGTGGACAGGTAAACTGGCCTGTAGTTTCCAGAAACAAATTTTGTATCTTTTTTATTACTAAAAATCCTCTATTCAGCTAGCGAATTTATCGTCTCAAAAACCTTGGAATGTGGTACAAGGTTCTTCAAAACAGCTTTAAAGATTTTCCAAAAAAATAACAGTTGATGTATATTTTTTGAAACTATACTACAACAGCCTAATTGTTTACACCAGGCGATCTCTAATAATATAAAAATTAATTTTAATATGGGTAGAGAACAAGAAACCTTTATCTTTTTATTCCCGTATTTAGGCCATTAATATTTAAATAAATGTATATGAACATTTTTTAGTTTTATAAGAGTAAAATAATCGCTGTACGTAAAGTCTACAACTTCATTAAGGAAGAGTTGTCTTGAAGAAAGTATTTTAAAAATATATTTTATTGTTTTGATTGGGGAGTGACATTATCTTCTTTCCATTCCCACGGTACTCTCCCCTGATTAAAAGATGCCTGAAAAATTATTTTGAGCTCTGGTGCTAGCTCTTGGCTGTTTGATCAAACTACCTGGAATACCTCAGGTTCAGATCGTTTATTTTGGTTTTATGTTAGCAAATAGTTTTTGGATCCTTTTTCTTGTACATCTATATCTCTTATGTTTTTGTATTGGTTTAAATTAAGCAGTATGTCTTTGTCTCGTGAAGATGAGAATGTTGATGCAAAATGTTTATTTAGAGTGTTAGGTTTTGATTGAATGTATTAACGTATCTTCTCCTGTTAATGTTGCTACTCCTCATGTTCTTAGATGTAATGCATGAACATTGTCTTTTTTTGTTTGAATTGGGGAGTGACCTTAAATGATATCATTAGATATTACTTTGTTGATGTATTCACTCTGCAGCCTTGAGTCTACTTATTGGATTATGTGTTTAATAAACTGTTTAATTACCAGGTGCCTTTCTGCCATACCATGCTTTATTTAAATTGTTTTAAATCAATGTCACAGTCTTGTTTGTACAGTTTATACAGTTCAATAAAAATAACTTTGAGAGTTAGTTACCCTGAAGTTTCACTTGAGAGTGTACCTATGTGCTCTGCTATATTTAATGGAGCATTTTCGTTATGTGTCAAGTGGACAGTGTATTGTTTCACATGGTTAAAAGTATTCTCTATTCTTATATTTTGGTTAGTCCAGTTTGCAGGATAGTCGAAAATGTAGTATTTTCTTATTTTATTATATTCGTGTTAATTGACTTTGTTTTAGGATACCAGACTTTATCATTGTAAATATAATTGTTTCGTCCAACATACATAAGCTGTTTCGTCCAACATACATAAGCTAACTGTTTCGTTCAACATACATAAACTAACTGCTTCGTCCAATATACATAATCAAATTGTTTCTTTTAACACACATAAGCAAACTGTTTCATCCAACATACATAAGCTAAGTGTTTCGTCCAACATACAAAAGCAAACAATTTCGTCCAACATACATAAGCTAACTGTTTCGTTCAACATACATAAGTTAACTGTTTCGTCCAACATACATAAGCTAACTGTTTCGTCCAACATACATAAGCTGTTTCGTCCAACATACATAAGGTAACTGTTTCGTCCAACATACATAAGCTTACTGTTTCGTCCAACATACATAAGTTAACTGTTTCGTCCAACATACATAAGCTAACTGTTTCGTTCAACATACATAAGTTAACTGTTTCGTCCAACATACATAAGCTAACTGTTTCGTCCAACATACATAAGCTGTTTCGTCCAACATACATAAGTTAACTGTTTCGTCCAACATACATAAGCTAACTGTTTCGTTCAACATACATAAGTTAACTGTTTCGTCCAACATACATAAGCTAACTGTTTCGTCCAACATACATAAGCTGTTTCGTCCAACATACATAAGCTAACTGTTTCGTCCAACATACTTAAGCTAACTGTTTCGTCCAACATACATAAGCTTACTGTTTCGTTCAACATACATAAGCTAACTGTTCTGTTCAACATACATAAATTTGTTATTAAACCATCATTTATTTATTTGTCTGTTAATTATTTAGTAAGCATTAGTTTTTCTATACTTTTTTAAGATGGGTTTTCATGCTATTCCATAAGTAGATAAATGGTTGGGCAATGTTTTTTTTTTATTGACATTATTTATAATTTAATCCAAACTAAAATTGTGTAATGTTTCTACAAATTGTTCATGTATATCCTTATTATTTAGAAGATGGAGTTTTACCTTATTTTTAAAGTTATTTGGTATTTAGATTTTTTTTTTGTAATTAAATTTAATGATTAAAACAACATTACATATTTAGGGCACTAGTTAAAAAAAGCAGTTATTGGTTCCCATCTCCAACTTAAAATTGCTGGTCTCATAAGCTTCAATGTCTCAACAGCTAAAATCACCCAATAGCCCAAATTGCTGTATAGCCTTTAAAAAGGTACCATAGCTAATTTTAATATTTTGAAAATGTATCATTGATATTTTATCTACAATTAATGGAATAATTAATGGTAGATCAATGCTTTTGAAATGAAATTACATAACGAATATACTTCCAAACATTGAAATAAATATAACGTACACAAATAAATCTAGAATAAAACTTTCTTGGCCCTGATTTCATAAATTTTTAATTTACCTATGATATGAAGACAGTTTTTAATGCACTTGACATCAGTTTGACCAGTTTTTTCACAGAAAAAGTCTGAAATTATAGTGGTACATTATTATAAAAATTGTTGCCAACGTACAAAATGCTTTAAACATTAAAATTAACTTATGTAAATAAATATTTTGCATCTTTAATATTATTTTTTTTTTCATTAGTAGAAGAAATTAAAGAAATTCTGAATGACAGAATAAACGTATCAATAAACATATTGAACTATCAACTCACCTTTTTCTCTACCTCTTGTAATTTCCATTTGAACATTTCTTATTTTGCAAAATAGTTTTCCTAGTTGAAAAATAAATGTACATATATATATATATATATATATATATATATATATATATATATATATATATATATATATATATATATATATATATATATATATATATATATATATATATATCATCGGCGTAGCCAGGAGGGGGGTTTGGGGTTCAAACCTCCCCCGAAATTTTTTGCTTTGATTTTGTTTATTTTAGGTGAGATTTTAATACTAAACCATCACTTGCACCAGCACAACCAAGGGGGTTTTGAGTTTAAAACTCCCTACCGGGTGTTTTAAGTTTAAAACCTCTACCAGGGGGTGGTCGAGTTTAACACCCCCCTACCAGGGGAGCTTGAGTTTGAAACCTCCTACCTGAGGTGTTTGAGTTAAAAAATTACACACTCAAAATTCTATGAGCGTAGTCAAAGGGGTTTTGAGTTTACCCTCCCCCCCCTCTTTTCAGTATGATTTGAAGCTAAAAAAGGTTTTCCGTATACCATAAATGAGAGTCGCCAGCAGGTCAAGCATTGATGAGATGGTCAATTAATAATATCCATTCTGAGTAGCCAAAGCTATACCAGCAAACAGTCTACTGAACACTTTTAAAAGTTCAATGAATATCAACTATGCAATAATAATAACAACATAAATCTATCTCTTCTCCTTCCAGACGTGAAAAATCACAACTGTCCTGCACATGATTTTTTTTTAATATAGAGATGAAATAGAGAGAGGTAATAGTGGGGTTATTGATAGTTTTTTTTTATCTTGAAAAAAAGTTAACACTTGCCTTTTTATCTGAATAGGTGGTAACTTTGGGCCTGCCTCAGAGTTTGTATAAAAAACACAAAGGCACATGACAGAGCATCATGACGTCGCGCAGTGAAAACTGGCACCCAGGTTGGTGAGGAAAAAAGTTTTATTCGATACAAAAAGTCATTTACTTACTTTGATCATCTTTTATTTTAACAATTTCTTTAGCAGAGTTGTTTCGATCTTCAAAGTCTTTTGCTAAATGAAAAGAAAAAGAACTTATTTCAATGTTTTTATCTAATTTAACGCTTTTGCATTATTATTATTTTTTTTTTATAAATTACATTTATATTTTAGATAATAAAAGCTGTTCTAATTCAGTAGTAACGCAAAAATGACTTCACTCTTCAATTTGATGTAAAACAAAATATCTACATTTTGTAGTAAAACAGTATCTATAAATACAGTCACATCCACATAATTATTTTACACCAGAACACGATCATTTCGGTTCTAGTCATATAGTTCGTCCATAGTGGTTCGATGATGACCACTTTGTCATCCAGGGAGCTGAGGGCTTTGCACTGGGTTTTTATGCCTCCTCATGTGGCTGGTGAGACCTATGTCAGCCCGGAATGTTCAGCTGCACACTGGGCAGGTTATTCCAGCTGAAGCTAGTGTCGTGGGCCTTGCTTTTCTTCTCTGGCATTTTTCTTCTTCCAGCGTGGTTCTCATATTCTTCTAGAGTCCTTCTCTGCTAACAGTGTTCGAAGTTCGCTTTCTCATTGAAAGACTGAATATTGTGTTTGATATGAGCAGCTTGTGTTCAGCACAGGTCTGGAGTAGTAATAATCCGTTGCTGTTGCATTGACCTATCCCGAATTCGCCTAAGACTTCTTTCCAGATGTGATGATCAGAGCCGACTCTCGTGTTTAAGTCACCGAGAATGAGTAGTTTTTCCGTTTTTGGAATATAAGTATGATGGAGTTTAATTCTTCGTAGAACTTTGCTATGACATCATCTGGGTTGGTCATGGTGGATGCGTAACAGCTTACAATGGAAATGTGTTTCTTTCCGTTTTGTAAAGGCAGCTTCAGGGTTATTAGCCTGTCACTAATTATTATAGCTTTTATATAGCGCTACTTTCATGCTTATAGCATGCTCAGAGCGCTTTTGGTCCAATCTCATTTGTGGACCAGTATGGGGGTGGGGGTACCTAGGAGTTGGTTTTCTGTGTTGCCTTTAGGCGCTCAGTAAACACAACTCTGCCCGAGTCGGGTGTCAAACCTCTAGCCCCTTTCTAAGCCAAGCCAAGTTCAAGTGCACTTGGCCTCTCGACCAAGCTTCCCACTAATTCCTTTAGGAAGCCCAACTAGTTTAGATAATATTGATGTTTTTATGGCAAAGCCGACTCCAGATTCACGTCGTACTTCAGTGCTTCTACCGCTCCAGAAGAAAGTATATCCAGCTCCTCTTTCGCAGAGTTCACTTTCATCTGCAAGCCGAGTCTCACTTAGTGCTGCTATGTCTATGTTGTATCGGTGGAGCTCCCGGGCTACTAGTGCAGTTCGTCTTTGTGGTCTATCAGATGTGTCGTTATGAAGTAGTGTGCGCACATTCCATGCGCCTATGGTAAGAGGAACTATCCTCGTCTTTTTGTTTGAATTTCGACCGCTTGTGTAGGGTTCCCGCCAACTGCCGTAGGCTGGCTAGGAAAGTTTAGAGCAGGCAATTTTTGGGGCATCTTTTCTAACCCTGTCCTCATGCTATGGAGGTAAGCAGTGCACTCCTAAATAGGGCTGCTCAGCCGCTGGTGGACTCCACTAGAGCTGGACTTGAATTTAAGTGAGGCGTATTCGCGCAACACGTCGTCCTCATTCTCTCGCCCTAGAGCCCATCCTTTTCCGGAAGCAAGATTTGGTCAAGACGTCCGGGGACAAGTTTGGGTGCAGTGGATGAAAAGAGACTTTTCTGTGTCTAGTCCTCCTCTTGAGTGCTTCACAGCACTGTGCTGGTATTTGCCTTTCTGTCCTAATAGTCTAGTTTTGTGACGTTACGCACAGGCCACCAAGTCCAGACTTCACATGCTAGGTTTGACAAAACCTCTGTGTACTGATTGCCATGGACACATCAGATAGCATCTACCTGTTTTAGCCGGCCAGTCAAAGCCGTTTCCGGGGCGTGGCCGCTGCGCATGCTACAGCTTCTGAAGCCACAGGTGAGAGTTGGGTATTGAATGGGGACCAAAAGTGAGCCAAGCCACCCTCAAAAAGAGGGTACGACTGCCTGTCCACTAGAGGTGCTACCCCTTTTAGATACCCTATACTCCCCCGGTTCTAGTAATAACATGCTGATCCATTTCTATCAACTTGCTCTCTGTCACTAGAAGGCGAGATAACAGCACGGATAATTTGGTCGTCAACAAAACTTTTTGGATATCTTAACCTTTGAAAAAAAAAATTCTTTCAACGACACAGGAACCAGGAATCCTAGAATATGTCGTTTTAAGAGAGAAAGACAGAAATGATAAAGAAATAAAAGAAACACTTAAATCTGTGACTTTGTTCATGTAAATTCCTGTAAGCAAACCTAAGTTTAATAACATAACAGAGTGTTTATACAGACGGTTTTAAATTTTCAAACGGTACCAGTTTTAAACAGAAATTTACAGTTTTATAAATAATAATGCATTCGATGTACATAACGTATTTACCTTGAGACTCTTGTATTTCGAGAATGTTTTCAAACTTTTTGCTCAACTCTTTTTGTTTTTTATATATTTCTTCAAACTTGGTACTGACATCAAGCTGAAAAAAAATTATTTTAAAATTGTTATAATGCTGGCTACCAGATAATTAACGCTAGTGAAAGACACTAAAGGACGGTGCGATAATAAACTACAATGTTCATGTTACATTTCCTTTATTCACCTTGCAAATTCATCGGGTGAAATACATGGATAAAACATTAACTTAGATACCAAAATCATCTCTTCATCATCATCTCCTATACTTTTCTATTTTTTCAATTATCTATCAATCTATTTAATATTTAAAACATTATACAACTTTATTTCTCTCTCTCTCTCTCTCTCTCTCTCTCTCTCTCTATCTATCTATCTATCTATCTATCTATCTATCTATCTATCTATCTATCTATCTATCTATCTATCTATCTATCTATCTATATGAATTTTCTTTTTGCTACCAATGGTCAATAAATACAGGTTAATCCAATATATATGTATCTAGAGCCACGCCCTTTCAGTGGTGCAGGAATTTACCTACTTGGGTTCAACAATTGTCAGTAACCTAGACTTAGACATCGAGCTGACAAAAAGGATAGGAAAAGCTACCACAGCAATGGCAAAACTCTCCAAGCGCGTCTGGGAAAATGGTAAATTGACCACAGCGACCAAAATCCTAGTCTACAACGCCTGTGTTGTGAGCACTCTCCTTTATGGCAGTGAAAGCTGGTCAACATACATGTACCAAGAGCACAGATTGAATAGTTTCCACTTGCGCTGCCTGTGACGCATAGTGGGCATCTCTTGGAGGGACCATGTCTCCAATCAAGTTTTAAGATTGGCCAATATGAACAGCATGTATGTTCTCCTGACACAAAGAAGATTACGCTGGCTCGGACATGTCACCCGCATGCCAGATGGTAGAATCCCGAAAGATATCTTGTATGCTGAGCTTGTGGAAGGAGTCAGACCCAAGGGCCGCCCAAGACTATGCAAGCGAGACATGAGAGCCTCAGGCATCAGCGAAAGTGTGTGGGAAAACATAGCCCATGACCGGAGTGCATGGAGACAGACTGTGCGTGCTGGGACAACCCTTGCTGAGAACAAAAGAATTGAAGTGGCTTTAATCAGGAGGGATAAAAAGAGGGCTGCCCTGTCTGCTGGCCCTAAGTCGGAGGCATACACATGTACGAATTGTGGTAAAGTCTGCCGTTCTAGAATTGGCTTGATTAGCCACACCAGATTCTGCCCCGTCTCAAGATTAAGCCAAAACCAGTGACTCATTTGGGCGCATCCATTGCCTTTCGAGACAAAAGGAGCCATATGTATCTAGAAAATCAATAATACATACTTCTTTGTGTTCTTTGTCTATTTCTTGTTTCTCCTTCAGTTCTAGACAAAAAGTCTCGCATTGAGTTTGTTGTTGTGATATAAAACTACTTGCAGCTTGAAGTTCTGTTATAAAATATAAAAAGACACATTCAAAAGTTTATATTATATCATCCAATGTAAATTTTTAAAAGTATTGTTCAAAAATTAATACCTACTTTATTAAGCTGTTCTTAAATGTCTCAGTCTAGTTATTTATTTTAATACATTATTAATGCAAGTATTCACTCTAGTGAGTTTTACAAATTGAAATTCTTTTATTAACAGTCCAGCTAATGGTTTCTACATAAGAAAGTGAGCACAATTTTTATTAAATAATAAGAAACATCTGAGATGATTTCGGCAAAAATCCACGCTGATGTCACTAAATAAAAAGAAAAGAAATTTCTCAGCATAATTTTGCCTTATAATGAATGTTTTTATTTTCTTTACACATTGGAACCAGAGATTTACTGTGAGGCCTGATTATATATATATATATATATATATATATTATATTATTATATGGCTCCTTCTGTCTCGCAAGACAATGGATGTGCCCAGATGAGTCACTGGCTTGAGACGGGGCAGACTCTGGAGTGACTGATCAAGCCAATTCTGGAGCGACAGAGTTTGCAACAGTTCGCGCATTTATATTCATCTGTTATAGGGCTAGCTGACAGGGCAGCTTTATTTTCTTACTCTTGGCCGATGCAGCATCATTTCTTTTGCATTCAGCAAAGTTCGTACCAGCACGTACAGCCTGTCTCCATGCTATCCTGTCCGGGCTATCTCCTCCCATATACTTTTGTCGATGCCCGTGGCCTTCATGTCTCGCTTGCAGACATCTCTGTAAATTATTCTTAGGCGGCCCTTGGGTCTGGCTCCATCTGCTAGCTCAGCGTATAGGATGTCTTTAGGGATTCTTCCATCTGGCATGCCAGTGACAAGACCAAGCCAGCGTAGTCTTATCTGTTGAAGGAGAACATAGATACTGTGCATATTGGCCCGTGTCAAAACTTCCTGGTTGGTGATACGATCCCTCCAGGAGATGCACATTATGCGTCGCAGGCAGCGTAGGTGGAAGCTATTTAATCTGTGTTTTTGGCGCATTTAAGTTGCCCAGCTCTCACTGCCATAAAGAAGTGTGCTCAGAAGGCAGGCATTGTAGACTAGGATTTTTGTTGCCGTAGTCAATTTGGTATTTTCCCAAACGCGCTTGGAGAGTTTTTCCATTGTTGCAGAAGCCTTCCCTATTCTTTTGGTCAACTCAGTGTCTAAGTTTAGGTTGATGGCTATTGTTGTTCTCAAGTATGTGAATTCCTGCACCACCGCAAGTGTATGATTTCCAAGTGTATTACTGGTATTTTTGCGACATCTTGTGCCAGGATTTCAGTCTTGGAGAGGCTGATTGTAAAGCCAAACTCTTGACAAGTAGCTGCCAGTACATTCACAAGCCTCTGCAAATCATTGTTGTGAATGAGATATGAGTGCGCATCGTCGGAGAACAGCAGTTCTCTAATCTCTTCGTTTTGGTTTAAGGCGTGCCAGGTTAAATAGCTTTCCATCGGATCTACTGTGGATATATACTCCATCTTCCAGGGATTTAAAAGCGCTGGTGAGTACAACGGAAAAGAAGATGCCGAATAGTGTTGGAGCCAGAACACATCCTTGTTTTACTCCGCGCTTGATGGAGAATGGCTAAGAGGCGGAACTGTCAAACTGTACGGTGCCCTGCATGTTTTCATAAAAAACTGACACTAGTTTCCGTAGTTTGTTTGGACAACCAATTCTTTCTAATACGGTAAACAAGCCTGTTCTGCTGACAAGGTCAAACACCTTGGTCAAGTCAATAAAAGCTATGAAAATGGACTGCCTTTGTTCTCTGCTTTTCTCCTGTAGCTGTCGCAGGGAGAAGAACATATCTGTTGTGGATCTACCGGCCCTAAATCCACACTGCAATTCTGGGTAAACTCATTCTGCCAAGATCTGTAGCCGCTTTAGTATTACTCTGGCATAAGCCTTCCCAACTATGCTAAGAATTGAAATGCCTCTATAACTGTTACAAGAGAAGAGAAAATTTGGTAAAAGTTGGATGACTTTAACGACTTTTCCAGAAATTGGAATTGCAGAGCTAGCGAGTAGGATCCTAGGAAAAGGAAATGAGATGCTAAGAAGAATCCTAGGTTTCAAATTTAAAAACCGCATCACAAACCAAGATTACAGACAGGGTTACTGCAGCGATTGCACCCCATGATGATCTGCTAACTATTGTAAAGAACGCAATCTAAAAATCTATGTCCTTATCACAAGATCTTCGGGGCTCGCTAAAACCTTCCTTAAGTGAACAGTACCTGGAAAAAAGAAGAGGCAGTCAAAGAAAGCAATGGGAAGACAACATAAAAAGAATGGACAGGCCTACCATTGAAAGAGGTCCTAACTAATGCTAAGGACAGAGAGAAAAGGAGAAAGACGGTCGAAGAATCTTGCGTTTGGCCCCAACGGTCCAAATATATAATATATATTATATTACCATATGGGGGTTCCAGAGTGATAAAGAGAGAGAGAGAGAGGTGAAATTTCATTGTAAGAGATACACGGGCTAAAATATTTTTTAGGTTTAAAATGTGGCCATTTATTAAAAAGAAAAAAAATGGGCGTGTTTCGGCTACAATAAATAATATAAAACCTAGGAAGAAACCAACTTGCCTAGCCGGTGTGTACTTCTAATAAAGAATAATTTTTAAAATGTAAGAAATATGTAACGCTATTTTCTGAAAAAAAAAAGCTACATGGTTTATTGAAATATTGAACTAATACAGTTTTATGAATAAACTAAAAACTTACTTGTTAGAGATGTGCAACGTTTTAAAATTTCGGAAGTTTTCTCTGTAATGGATTGTTTCATTTCCATGAAAGTTGATGTTACTTTTTCCTCAATCCACAATTCACCTTTTTTCTTGACCTTAATAAATATACTGTTATAAACCTGGTGGTAGCACAAATGGGGGTAGTGGTGTGTGTGTAGTCAGCCGACGCAAATCGCCCCAGGCCAGCGCTAGACGAGCGGTCAACCGTGACGAGTTACGACGATCGGCCGAGACGAGTGTCAACAAGAGAGTTCAAGAGTTGATACGGCGGAACGGTGTTATCGGAGAGATATTTGTTATCGCAGAGCTATTTGTACTGTTCTACGTGCTGCCAATTGTACAGTATTGGCTGTTATTTATGGACATTAAACCTTTACGTTATTTTGGAGCCCTGAGTTGTCAAGTTCTTTAAGTTGGTGGTGTATGGTGCAGTTTGCAGAGAGCCTGGATAGTGAGATTCGTAACAATACGTTAAAATGCTTAAAGTGTAATGTTACTCTAAGAATGTAAAATTCTGACTTCAGTTTTTGATACATAGAGCAAACTTTCTTTCGTTTCAAGAAAATACTTTTTTTTACATCAAAATCTGAGATTCTTTTATCTTAAAAGGCGGACAGAATATTCGCCATCTGCACACCCTTTCCATTTGTCTTTAACCTGAGGGCACCATGCATAACCATTTGACCAGGTTTAATAACACCTGAATCGCGAGTAAGTGGGAGGAGCTGACCTTCACTGGATGTCACATTGTCAATCATATGCTTTCCTTTCCGATCTTTATTTCCGACCAAATCTCAACTTTTTTTCAGTCAGGAGTAGTCGCTCTATTCGCGAAAGAACATTTATTCCAAGACAATATTCGTTGTGCTTCTTTGTTTTTATTATATTTGATTGGTCTTGGGGTAAAATCAATGTTCATTGCAGGATCTTCATAATTTCGATTAAATTCATATCATTTATATTTATATAGTTCGTCCATCGTGGTTCGATGATGACCACTTTGCCATCCAGGTTGCTTAGGGCTTTGCACTGGGGTTTAATGCCTCCTCATGTGGCTGGTGAGACCTATGTGAGCCTGGAATGTTCGGCTGCACACTGGGCAGGTTATTCCAGCTGGAGCTAGTGCATTTGGCCTAGCTTTTCTTCTCTGGCGTTTTTCTTCTGCCAGCGTTGTTCTCTTTTCCTCAGAAATCTGTGCTCCAGTTTGCACAGCGCGACGCCATGATGCTCTGTCATGTGCCTCTGTCTTCCAGGTGGCTGGGTCTTTGCTGAACGCCTTCAAAGAAGCTTTGATGGTGTCTTTGAAGCGTTTTCTTTGACCGTCTTGCGAGCGCTTTCCATCGCTGAGTTAGCCATACAAGAGTCGTTTATGGATGCAGTGGTCTTCCATTCTGCAGACGTGTCCGGCCCATCGCAGCTAAGACAGCATCAGGATTGTGTGAGTCCTTTGCAGAACCGCTCTTCGAAGGAATTCAGTATCTGGTATTTTGTCTTGCCATTTAACATTCAGTATTTTTCTTAGGCATGTCATTTGGAAGTGATTCAGTTTCTTAGCGTGTTTTCTGTACACTGTCCACGTTTCTGAGGCATAGAGCAATGTAGGGAGGATGACGGCTCGATTGATCCCTAGCTTTGTATTTGTGGTGATACCACGTCTGTTCCAGACATTTTTAGATATTCAGCCATAGGATGCACTGGCCTTGGCGATACGCAGGTCGATTTCATTATCGATCTTTCCGTTTCTGCCAAGATATGTGAATCTGTCCACTACATTTATAATATGTCCATTTATCGTGATACTTGGATTCGAGTAGGCATTCCCAGGAGCAGGTAGATAAAAGACTTCAGTCTTGTTTGTGTTGATGGTAAGGCCAAAGTCTGAGCATGCTCTTGAGAATTTACTGACGATGCTCTGCAGATCATTTTCAGAGCAGTCATTTAGGGCACAGTCGTCAGCAAATAGCAAGTCCCTGATAACTGCTGAATTTGTTTTTGATTTAGGTTTGAGCTTTTATCCTGATGTTTTCTCTATTTGTGAATGCATGTCATTTATATATATATATTGCATTAATTATGCCCACCATGTTTTGACATTATTACTTCTAGAGTGTTTAATTTTTCATAAACTCAATCTTATGTGTATTTGGACATTGCATTTTCTTTCATTTATCTCGGCTGATCGCCAAGGGTGTTTTTTTAACGCATTGACTCTGTGCTTAGAAAATAATCACATACAATTTTTCTTTATACCAGAGTTGCGCCCTTATCTTTATTTTTTTAAACTCACATTCCATTGTTCATGGCTATCGGCCGTATGTAAATGATGACGTCGTGGTCGCTGACCACTATCCTTTGTTCATGGCCATCGGCGTATGTAAATAATGACGTTGTGATCGCTGATCACTATCCATCGGCGTATGTAAATAATGACGTTGTGATCGCTGATCACTATCCATCGGCCGTATGTAAATAATGACATCGTGGTCGCTGACCACTATCCACTGTCAAGTTTATGTTTACTGCTGTGTTATGATCATTTTCCAATTATTGATTTGGTAACATTGACCTGCCAAGTTTTAATGTGTCAATCGAAACATGTGTGATTCTCTGATTAAAGGCTATGCTTAAGGAGAACACGAAGCCCTTTAGTCTAATGAATATATTAAGCTTTTTTTTTACTTTAGCTTGATTGTGGCTAGAGACATCGACTTGTTTTTGTTCCTGATACATTTTCATTTTTCCCGTGCAGAAGAATTCGTATGCTTGCTTTTGATACAGTTCCTTATTTTCTCATTCACAAGAATTCCTGTTTTTGATCCTTACCCATTCCTGTTAGTGCACCTGAATCCTTTATGTATTCATGCGATTAAACCCTTCCTAACCCCCGTGGCTGTAGGAAATAACCTGTACCGTCTGAAGTTAATTATCAGCCCCTGCAGACAGCCTTATCACTTTAATTTTGCCTAACACCTCTCATCACTGATACTCACGCCAAAGGACTAGATTGGTCTACAGCACCAGAGCAAAGGGATAAGTATCTGAGATGAAAACAACTAAACGCAGGAACATTAGAACTAAGTCTTATGAAGATTAGGGCACCAGTGACTTGGCTGAATTTAAGTCATTGGTTAATATGCATGACTAAATGCATGACGCCTAGGACGTAATCATCTTCTTTTTTAAAGTAACGTATGTATTATATAAGATAGTATAAGATCTGCAGTCGATACGATGATTTGATTTTTTTTTTTTTTTTGTAAAAGATTAGGGTTTAGCATTTTTCTTCCCACAAGTGTTATCCCTTCCCTTTTTACTTTTATTGCATTAAATATTTGTATCTTTCAGACTAAAGTAATTCTTTTCTTTATTGTACAATATATGTGTGCTCTGTTTCACAACTTGTAATGCGCACTAGTCTATGGTGTCGTTACCAAAACTAAACTATTTTAATTATTAATTCATTTTTAATTGAAGTGTTAACTGACTCATGACAACATACACGCATTTCATACTCTACAGAATACAACAAATCATTATTTTATACAAATACCATTTATTGTGATTACTTCTATTAATTATTGAAGTAAGTAAGGGATTATATTAATTTCTCGTCTTCAGTTATACAAAAATACAGTCCATACTTTTGTTTTAAATGAACTAAGAAGTAATTCCAAATAATTTTTTTGGAAATTTAATTACATTTTTCATTATGATAAAATTATATATACCTCGTTTTTTCGGTAAAAATATTTCGTTAATGCCTATTAATTTTTAATTTATGCGCAGCAATAATTTTCTACTTGTGTAACTGAAAAACTTAACTTAAAATATATCCTTCACTATAAAATTTATGAAATAACTTAGTATCAATATATTTTAAGATCTGTAGAATACTAGAATTACCAAGATATATTTTTTCAGCTTTCCAAAACTCTGTTAAAATTAGGACAGTGGACCATATTCCACAGTACATGATGAGTCGCAAAATTCAGCTTTCTTGAACTCTACGATTTTTTTTCACGGCGAATTATGCTGCTTACCACACATATGCTAGAATTTTATATGACCAATTCATCAATCATTGAAATAGTTTGAACACCACTATCTCCACTACATCTGTTTCTATATTCAGTATTGCTAATGGACCATCACACAAGAAATTACAAGTTTTCTGTCTGGCAAAGTCCTTTTTGTAATGTCAGAACCATTGGAAAACCCAGATTTTACATTTATTTTGCTTTGGTAATATTGCAATGAATTTTATATTACATTTGAAAATAAATCTTCATAATATAGTTTCACAATGTCTTTAGCAATATATCCGTAGTCAATTGTATATCAATATTGGTGCATATGTACATGGTTGCATTGAGATGGAACTATAGAATTGTATAAGTCATATTTTTCCATTATATTAGTAGAATATAACACATTGAAAAATAAATGATAAATTCATAGAAACAGTTTAATAAAAAAAAATATAAAAAAGTCCAGTATTAATGACATTTTGTACATACCAAGTCAACATCTTCTAAAATATTTTTGAGAAATTCTTTGATTTCCTCTAAATTGTGTAGTTTTAGTCCAATCTCTACCAACTCTAAGTAAGGTCTCATTTTATAGATACACTTTGAGTAGTTAAGTTATACTTTAAAAGTTTATGTTAAATAAAGTTTGATTCTCTAACTTATTATTAGTTTTAAAATTAATATTTTACTAAAGACACTAAAATAATATTTTTGAACTTTCAAAAACGTGAAAAATAAAATCGGAATTTCCCAATCCGTTTCCTTGTTTAGGGTCTCATGTGTCACATTTTTAGCATTCCTTAGTACACAGTAGTGTAGTCATGAGTGTACCTTAGTTAACACCAAGAAGTCCTATATCGACTATGATATTGAAAACACTTAGAATTAGCCTTTTAAAAAGTAAATATTTCTCTTTTTTCTTTATTGGATGTCTAAAAAAAAAAGAAAAAAATATTTATGTCACTTTTTTTTTCATAAAACTTCGCAACATTAATCCTAATAATTCAACATGATAAATTTTCAAAGTGATCTCAGGACACATGTACAATTAGAAAGGTAGGCATAACATTATTGTCGGCGTCATCTCCGAAAAGAAAAGCCCCAGTAAAATATAAGTGTCAAGAATGGGCGTGGCCAGGATTGTTTTTCGTAGCGGGGTTGAATGTTTGATTTTTTTTTCTTTTCACACAAACACACATGGACATACATGGGCACCATAACTTTTTTTTTGCAGAGAGTGCAAGTTGCCCTCGATTTCTAAAAGTCGTAGCCCCAACTTTTATATTACAAAAAATACTAAAGAAAAAGAACTGTAGCTTCCTCGCCCCCCTACCTATGCGATACTATGTTCATTGTAAATACTTGTTTCATGAAATAATAATAATAAAAAAAACTAACATGTGAGCAAACTATTTACTGTACATGTTGGTAAGTTTATCCGTTCGGCCATACACCCAACAATCGATCAAACCAAAAATGCTAACGCAGCCAAAGCTGTCATTAACTTTACTACTGAATTGCTTCTCGTCGCGAAGGACAAGCCGGCGATGAACGCTTATCTGACAGTTCTGATATTCTTATTTACGTTGCAGCTCTTGCATCGTTTTAGGATGAAGACAACTGAGCATTATTATTGCTTGAAAACGAGACATTAATGAAGAAACTAACGAATCAAGATACGGATTGTAAAGTTGTGTCTTGTAATAATAACAAAATCCAAATATGTGTTTTTTTGCTTGGTGTGTTTGTCAACTGCTAATTCTCGGCAGCACCAACTCAATACCAAGTTTGTCTGCCAGCAGTCTCGCCTTCCTCGAAATGTCCTCCCTGAAGTGTTCCTCAGATTGGTCAAGTTGGTTTTTGTTGTCATTAATGTGACTGCTGATGTGCTGTGGAGCGGCTACTTGTGCTAAGATGAACTGACTGCACCGTTGGGGCACTACACAAGATCTGTCAACCTTCTTTCTCCATTCTTATCTCTCGTTTGTCTTTGATATAATTTCATTTGGATGTTCTTTCTGAAAATATTGAAGCCTGCCGGGGTGGACTACTTCGGGGGCCGATTTTAAGTAACCTTGTTTTATTTTGACATTAGTGTAATACTTTCATATAACAAATACAATGTTAACATCTAAAGCATTATTACGCTTAATGACGACAATAACTCCACACATAGTAAAGATTAAGACACGGAATGTGGTCTGACGTGAATCCACCAATGTAAACAAACACTATGGGCGTTACATGTTCAATATGCTCAAGCGTGTCATCATCATCATTATCATCAAACTCCATTTGGGTGAGGCTTAAATCCTCTCTTGCAAAAGCCCTGGACAGAAACCCTGCTGTCTTGCGTAGTGCATAAATGTCGCCATACAGGTCGAGAATTTTGAGTTTCCCAGACCTGTCGAGATGGAGATCAGCAAGTCTGGGGCAGTCAAACAGAATATGAGGCACGCTTTCCTCTTCTTCCCCGCAGCGGGGGCACCGTGAATCAAAATTTGGCCATAGCCGCGAGAAGTATGGGCCAACTGGACAATGGCCTGTCCTGCAATGTGCTATAATAGCTTGCTCAGGCCTGGACAGCCTCCACCACAGGGAAGTGAGGTCAGGGCGCCTCATGCAACCCCAGACTCCACGGGCTTTTTGGGACTTGTCCCAGCACTCAAACCACTTTTTTATTTCTGTTTTTTTAATTATAGCCAGCGCTTGATGAAAGCTTACAGCCTGTTCAGTGAGTGGAATTTGCCCTCCCTGGTGGGCCAAGGAGCCTGCAATGGTGGCTCAAGCGTGTCAACCTGTTTTGTATCACACGTAATTGTAATAAGAATAAAGGAACAACGGAGAATTATTAAGCGTAGTATTCAGTAAAATTAGAAAAACACATGAACACACTCTCACCACGTTACACAAACATAAAAAAAATTATCAACTATTTCACAATACGCTATTTACATATTTTTTTTTTATTTTGTCGGTCAAAGATTTAGGTCTAGAGACGCATTCAACTAGGAATAATCCATTACCACATACAGTATTATACCTCTCTCCCAACCCACTACATACACATTTTAATAGTCCCTTATATTTACTGTGACAATGTTACGGATTTTAAATTTGTAATTACATTATAAATGATTATATGACTACTTCTAAATCTAAATCTAGTTATTTCTTCTTTTTATCTGACACAAAATAGTTATGTAACAATCTGCATTTTTACCTAGGTGGCTACCCTTAAATGTCAAACTAGAATCAATATTATTTTCTAACATCCACTTGCTTTCAGTTCACATGTCCTCCTCATCAGTCAAACACACACACAATTTAGAACAAATTAATGAAAAACTAGAATTATATTAGGTCCTGCACATAAATATATATTGATTGGAAACAATAGATCTAACTCTTCATGAAAAGAATATAAATCAAGAAATATGAATAGCTGTAGATATAATCAATACAATATTCTTAATCTACATAAATAGAAACAATATCACTTACAAGATATTATATTTAAAAGCTCATCTTATCAAAGACAAGATCATAAATGTCTATCTTCATAAGCAGACGTCAAATTCTCTCTCACACTATAACACAATGCCCCTCTTCTTCAGTTTCGGGACTCACTTAAACAAATCCCGTTTTTTTTAATTATAAATTAAATCAACCATGCCTTTCAATTAGCTATAAAAGTAATTTTACTTTAATGAAGTCCCTTTGTAATATTATTGAATTCATATTGTGTGCCAGTTGTTTATGACTCTTTATTTAATTAGGTGAATTTTCTTTAGAATGTAAAATTGCCAATTTAAAATTTGACTACCACTGAACAGAAAAAAAAACAACGTCCTCATAAGTTTATAAATGTTTTAACAAACCACGAATTGTCAGAGACCAAGTAATGAAAAAATTGCACTAATGTATGAATTTACATATAGCTGGGAACAACAATAGCCAGCAACCTAGATTTAGACACTGATCTGACAAAAAGAATAGGAAAGGCTTCTGCAGCAATGGCAAAACTCTCCAAGCGCGTGTGGCAAAATACCAAATTGACTACGGCAACAAAAATCCTTGTCTACTATGCCTGCTTTCTGAGCACACTTCTTTATGGCAGTGAGAGCTGGGCAACTTAAATGCGCCAAAAACACAGGTTAAATAACTATCACCTACGCTGCCTGCGACGCATAATGTGCATCTCCTGGAGGGATCGTATCACCAACCAGGAAGTTTTGAAACGGTCCAATATGCACAGCATCTATGCGCTCCTTCAACAGAGAAGACTACGCTGGCTGGGTCATGTCACTCGCATGCCAGGTGGAAGAATCCATAAAGACATTGTATACGCTGAGCTTGCAGAAGGAGTTAGACCCAAGGGCCGTCCAAGACTAATCTATAGAGATGTCTGCAAGCGAGACATGAGAGCCACGGGCATAGACCACAGTATGTGGGAGGAGATAGCCCAAGACCCGACAGGATGGAGACAGACTGTACGTGCTGCTGCGAACTTCGCCGAATGCAAAAGAAATGAAGCTGCATCAGCCAAGAAAAAGAAAAAGAAAGCTGCCCTGTCAGCAAGCCCTAGGACAGATGCATATACATGCAAGAACTGTGGCAAACTCTTTCGCTCCAGAATTGGCTTGATCATTCATTCCAGATTCTGCCCCATCTCAAGACATAACCAAAGCTATTGACTCATCTGGGCGCATCCATCGTCTTCCGAGAAAGAAGGAGACATATAATGTATGCAAGGTACTTTGGATTATTTTTACTGACGGTACATCTTGTATAGCACACACTGATGTCTTAACTATGAGATTTTAAAATAAACAAAAACTAATGAGATTAATTGCTTATCTCAAAGTACATAAAAAGGAATGAGCTTAACTTAATGATATGACAATGCAAATACAATGTCAGAAATTTATGAAGGCGTACAGCCAATTTAAGAATAAACAGAAACTCTTTTTAATGGATGTGTAGACCATTCACTTTCTCTATGCAATCAAAATCCTTTTCCAGATAATGCTTTTGCGTAACATTTTTGAATTTAAATAGTTTGCTTAGAAATAGCTAGAGGCCATGCTTAAGGACTAATTCTAGCTTTCTGTGATTTTAAATTGTTTGGTTTTAATTTCTTGTGGGGCAATGATATACTACAAAAATAAGCATTACACAAGACTACCTTCAAAGGGGAATGAATTGATGAATGTGTAGCAAAGCAGAAGAGTAGAAAAAGAAAGAATTAAAAATAAAAAGAAAAAAAAAGAACAGTGAAACAGCAAAACCCGAGGATTCAAACCGGAACTACCGGTTCGGAAGCCACGCATTTTACTTAGCCACCGCGCCTTCTCCATAGACCTAGTACACTTTATAATATTCCAATGATAAAGATTTAGATCTAGAATAGCCTAGACATAGAAGACGATGCGCGAGGTTTTCCTGAACATTAATTGATTAAACTATTGAATCAATAAAGCCTTGCATTCGGCTATTCACAAAAATGACAGTCCTTTAAAAACCAATGTTGAATTAAGACCTAGAATCCTAGATCTAGATCTCTAACCAAATTTAAATTATCTAGTTGTCCACTTGATAACAGTCAAACTAGCATTTTCGACGTCTGGCCAACGAGCTAGTAATTCTTTTCTTAGCGATATACATCGACTGTTAAATTAATAGAAAATCGTCAGAAACAGTTCAAAATTCCACGAAGTTCTGACTTGAATAGATGTATTGTTTTAAATGGATCTTGCTCTTATCACTTACCACTATCTTTACAACTAAGCATTGCTGCAGTTTCGTAATAGTTTCTGTTAGAAAAACTTTTTACCAGCTTTAGTCAAATCTTGAGTTTTATTAATGAATATTAATCAATATTTGCATGTTAGGAAAATCCTGAACTTGCTTTTATCTTTTATACAGAGTTCTATTATTACATTAAAAATAAATTGTATCAGCAATATAAAAAGCACATTTCGAGAAACAGGTGACTTTATTCAACCATTAGTGTTATAACCCAGTCCAGAATTTAAACTGCCACTATGATAATATCGTCTGTCTCCCAGAAAGTAGACAGGAGCTCCACTACATCCTGGACAAATAGAGGTAAGGTAGGTATACTTTGTTATAAAAACGCTTTTTGTATATTTGTCCTTCCATTGACCAAGACAAACCCGTTTACTGCACCCATGAGGATGTGACACTAGGAACATTAATTTGTGACCATCACGTGTTTTTCTGTATTTTAAATCTAACCATTCTTGCAGACGTGACAACTGTTTCAACGATTTCTCGAGTTTGTCAACAAGTGTTTCATCACAAGTAGAACAATAAAAAAATGACAAATCATTTTCTACGCTTTTATAAACATTCTTGTCTTCAACTTTTAGAACTATCTCTGAACTATATTCTGTATCGTAGAAAAATCTGCAAGTCGTGTGACTAGCTTCAATGTTATCATACACAAGGCTTACAACTGTACCCACACCAACACTCCAGTAATTAGGTTTTGGGTCGCCTGAAAGTTGACATTTTTGGCATGGACATGTTTCTGCTAAGATTTTTACAACGTTTTGTACCATCCCATTTCCGGTTCTTAATTCTTGACTTCCTCTCATATTGTACAAAGAATATGGAGTTTTAGTGTCGGACCAAAACATTGGTCTAAGTGGACTGGTCATAGTGACATTCACTCTGACTGTTAGGTCTGCTACAGCTTTGATCAGGTCATACAAATCTTTGTCACGAATATCTTCGGGTAAATGCTCCAAACCTAAAGTATCAACAGGAATGAAATCTAAATGACCTGGATGTCGCAAACATTCATCTAGATATCCATGTAGATAATCTTGTCCACCTTCAGATATTTGTTGATCATGCTGGCCTATTAGAATATAATAATAAAACAATACGACAGTATCCTGTAAGAAGATTTTGAAATTCAATGATAAATAAGCATTTATGTACGGGTCTAAATAGACCCATTTTATTAAAATTATTTTAAATCATAACCTTTCTTTCTTATTCTTATCTTAAAATTACAGAAGCTAAATTCAATAAAGTAGATGATGGCGCCCTATGGCATTCTAATGGACAGTGTATTGTTTCACATGGATATAAGTATTCTCTATTTTTAGCGGCCCCCGAAAGGGGATAAGACGCTATTAGTTTTGTGCGAAATGTCTGTCCGTCTGAACGTCTGTCCGTCCGTCCCGTTTAGATCTCGTAAACTAGAAAAGATATTGAACATCCGACATCACAATACTTTAGACCATTCAAAGTTCTGATGCAACGGCTACTTTATTTTTTCTGAAAGCGAAAAATCTAATTTTTAAAATCAGTTATGTAAGCAATTTTTTAAAGAGAAAAAGCTAATTAGTATGCATTATAAATTATACCTAATTTAAAATTAATAGTGATCTTATAAAATTGATTTTTCTGAACATTTTTTTTTATCACGGAAATTCTTTTTTTTTTTTTTTTTTTTTGAGGATTCGAATAAGAGATTGAGCCTTTTCAAAACAATTAGATCAATTATAAGACATCAGTTATGCCAAGGGAGGCGCGGTGGCTGAGCGGTAAAGCGTTTGGCTTCCGAACCGGGGGCCCCGGGTTCGAATCCTGGTGAAGACTGGGATTTTCAACTTTGGAATCTTTGGGCGCCTCTGAGTCCACTCAGCTCTAATGGGTACCTGACAATAGTTGTGGAAAATTATAGGCGGTTGGTCGTTGTGCTGGCTACATGACACCCTCGCTAACAGTAGGCCACAAAAACAGATGAACTTTACATCATCTGCCCTATAGACCACAAGGTCTAAAAGGGGAAATAGTTAGGCCAGGTTCACATCTAACTTTACATTCACTTACACCTATCCTTTGATCTGCGGGACACTACACAAGATCTGTTAACCTTCTTTCTCCATTCTTATCTCTCATTTGTCTCTGATATAATTTCATTTGGATGTTGTTTCTGAAAATATTGAAGACTGCCTTGGTGGACCTCTTCGGGGGCCGATTTCGAGTTTGTGTTTCCACACAAACTGTCTTTTGTTATATTTTGGTTAGTCTAGTTCTACTTTTCTACTTTTGTCAAAATTGTAGCATTAACTTATTTTATTATATTCGTGTTAATAAACTTTGTCCTACGACACCAGACTTTATCAGTGGAAATATAATTGGTTTGTCCAACATACATAAGCTGTTTCGTCCAACATACATAAGCTGTTTCGTCCAACATACATAAGCTGTTTCGTCCAACATACATAAGCTGTTTCGTCCAACATACATAAGCTGTTTCGTCCAACATACATATGCTAACTGTTACGTCCAACATACATAAGCTGTTTCGTCCAACATACATTAGCTGTTTCGTCCAACATACATAAGCTGTTTCGTCCAACATACATAAGCTGTTTCGTCCAACATACATAAGCTGTTTCGTCTAACATAAGCTAACTTCAGGAGCGAAATCCGATCACAACTCCAAATATTCGAGTCCAAGTAATGCAAATTAAAATAACATGTGAATTTCTTAAATTTGTTATTAAACAAGCATTTATTTATTTTGTCTGTTAATTATTTAGTAAGTACAAAATTTACTATAATTTTTTGAGATGATTTTTCATGCTATTCGAGAAGTCGATAACTGGTTGGGTAATTTCTTTTTTCTGATTGAAATTATTTATAATTTAGTCCAGACTAAAATTGTGTAATGTTTCTACAAATTGTTCATGTATATCCTTATTATTTAGAAGATGGAGCTCAACGTTGTTTTAAAAGTTATTTGGTATTTAGATTTTTTGTAATTAAATTTAATGACAAAAAAAATTACACATTTAGCGGCACTAGTAACAAAAAAACAGTTATTGATTATGTTTTCAATCTTAAAAATTATGGTCTCATTGCTCAACAGCTAAAATCGCCCAATAGCCAAAATCGCTGTATAGCCTTTAGAAAGGTACCATAGCTAATTATAATATTTTGAAAATGTACCATTGATATTTTATCTACAAATAAAGCACTCTTTAAAAAGGAATAATTAATTGCAGATCAATGCTTTTGAAATCAAATTACAAAACGAATATAATTCCAAACTTTGAAATGAATGTAATGTACAATAATAAATCTACAATACAACTTTTTGGGCCCTTATGACTTACTGACTCACTGATAATCACTAGTTCTCACATTTTCATTAGACGAATAAATACGATAATTTAACCAGCTGTTTTTAAATGAAACCTAGAAAATTAAGCCATTTTCAAGATCGAAATCGAAACAATTAAATTACCAGAACGAATTTATATACAAAATGTTGACCAACTATTTCTATAGTTAGTGTTACATGTAGTCAATTGTACAGTATTTGCTGTTATCTATTGGACATGTAAATGTTATGTTACTTTGGAGCCCTAAGTTGTCAAGTTCTTTGAGTTAAAAGTGTCGTGTGATGCAGTTTACAGAGAGTATAGTGAAATCCGTGATAATGTTTTTGAATGAAACGAATTGTAAATATTTTTATCTACAACTATTAATGTTTTTTTTTAAGCTAGACAATTTTCTTTAATATGTAATTTGCAAGCATTAAAAAACATAAAAACATTATTTCAATTTTATAAATTTATAAATTACCTATGATATGAAGACAGTTTTTAATGCACTTGACATCAGACTGACAAGTTTTTTCACAGAAAAATTCTGAAATTATAGTGGTCTATTAGGATAAAAATTTCCTGGTTTAAAATAATTTAATTGTTACCAACGTATCAAATGTTTTAAACGATTAAAATTATATAATGTAAATAAATATTTTGCACCTTTTATGTTGTCATAGTAAAAGAAAAATGTTTATTAAAAAAAGATTCATCAATAAATGTAGTTTAAAAACCCTAAAAATGTGCAAAACTTTTGTTCATATTATGTTAATTTTTCATCAGTAGAAGAAATTAAAGAAAACTGAATGACGGAATAAACGTATCAATAAACATATTGAACTATCAACTCACCTTTTTCTCTACCTCTTGTAATTTCCATTTGAACATTTCTTATTTTGAAAAATAGTTTTCCTAGTTAAAAAATAAATGTATAAATAAATAAATAAATAAATAAATATATATTGTTACGTATTTCTGATTTTCTGGCTAAATGTACTAGGCACACAAATAAAAGAAACACTGCAAAGAACTTGACGACTCAACTTTCAGCTTTAAATAACTTTATTGAATTATAACTATAACAATTCGTCACTGTAACATGTAGCGTATACGTCTTACATCGACTGTATCGACTGTAACGGCTCAAGTCCACTCTCTTCTACTGTCTCGCACAGTAGAGAACAGTATCGACGACTGTACTGACTCTTTTCACATGAACATCTCTGGTTTATAAAGAGTCCCTAATCGCTTGTCTATTGTTGCAAAAACACTGCTAGTACCCTCTGGAACAACATGGGAGGAAACATCACATCCTGTTGTTGTTTATACATGTCGATTCCAGAGGATGCCAGCTGCAGTGTCATCTCGCCGAGGTCACACGTAGTGACCTCTAACTGTCACTGTTCATTTGTCACAATGCCCCCCTTCGTAAATCTGTTCGTCCTCTGGAACAACACGTGAGGCACGTCCCATCCTGTCTTTGTTTACATGCATAGATTCCAGATAACACTCAGTGCTGTGTCATCTCGCCGGGGTCACACATAGTGACCTCTACCTGTCACTGTTCATTCGTAACACTGCCCCCTTCTTAGATCTGTTCGTCCCGAACAGATTCTATTTCACCACTGTACTGATGGAGTCGGTCAACGTGGACAACCTTCAGCTTGGACCGTGGACTTTTCTGTATCCTGTAGACCACGTCGTTTATTCTTTTTACGACACGGTATGGACCTTCCCAGTCTCTTTGGAGTTTCGGGGATCTGCCTTTTCGTCTCTGTGGGTTATAGAGCCACACTAGATCATTCTCATGGAACCCCGACGTATTGGCCCGTTTGTCATACCTCGTTTTCATCAGGTCACTGTTGGTCTTGATGTTTCTGCGGGCCAATACATGAGCATTCTCCAATCGTCTTCGGAGATTGGTGACATATTCAGTTGAAGACACTGGCGTATCTCTCGGAATCCCAAATAACAGGTCACATGGTAGACGAAGCTCACGACCAAATAACATCTTCGCTGGGGTATATCCTGTGGTGCTATGAACGGATCCTCTGTATGACATGAGGAACATGGGGATATGGCTGTCCCAGTCGTCTTGTCGGTCATCAGTAACCTTAGACAGATGTTGTTCTAGGGTTCTGTTGAATCGCTCCACCATCCCATCAGATTGCGGATGGAGAGCTGTCGTGCGAGTCTTTTCGATGCCAAGTGTCTTGCACATCTCCTGGAAAACTTTGGACTCGAAGTTCCTGCCCTGGTCAGAGTGCAACTCATTAGGTACACCAAAGCGACTGATCCAGTTATCCACGAGTGTTTCGGCCACTGTGATAGCTTCTTGATTTGGTATGGCATAAGCTTCTGGCCATTTGCTGAAATAGTCCATGACTACCAAGATGTATTTGTTTCCTTTCTTGGTTTCAGGAAATGGGCCTGCTACATCTATTGCGATCCTCTCGAATGGAACACCAACATTATACTGTTGCAAAAGACCCCTAGTTTTGCGTCGAGGGCCTTTTGCTGCCGCACATATGTCACACCTTCGACACCATTCCTCTACATCCTCTCTATATCTGAACCAGTAGAACCGCTGACGAACCTTTTCCAGAGTCTTATTGACACCAAGATGAGATCCGCTAGCGCCATTATGCATCTCTTTCAGTACTTCAGCAACTCTCACCTTCGGTAACATCAGCTGAAGGCGATTGGATGTTCCATCAGCAGATTCCCAAACTCTTTTGATGACACCATTGACTAACGTCAGCGAGTCCCACTGAGCCCAGTACGCCTTGGTGGCTACCCCCTTCTCAGAGATGTCTTTCCAATCTGGCCGTTGTCCATCTTCTTTCCATAGAAGAATGGGAGCCAGATCTTCATCTTGCATTTGGTCCTCTCGAATCCTTTTATCACACCAGGATCTGGAAACATCTACTCCGAGCCGAAGACAATTGACAGCTACCTCCTTTTCTTCAGCCCTCTTGCAGTGCTTACATTCTGCTTTGCAGGGTCGTCGAGACAGTGCATCAGCATTTTGGTGAATTTGCCCTTTTCGGTGCTTAGTTTCAAATTCATAGGTTTGAAGACGTTCGATCCACCTTGCCACCTGACCTTCAGGGCTCTTAAACGAAAGCAACCATTGCAGAGCTGCGTGATCTGACCTTAAGATAAATTTCTGCCCGTATAGGTACTTGTGGAAATGTTTTATTGCATCCACAGCAGCCAGCAATTCACGTCTCGTCACACAGTAGTTCCTTTCAGCTCTCGATAGGCTTCGACTGAAGTATGCGATGACTCGTTCAGTTTCATCCACCTTTTGGGACAAGACTGCGCCTATTCCAGTGTTGCTTGCATCTGTGTCGAGTATGAATGTCTTCCCTGGAATGGGGTAGGCCAATACTGGTGATGAGGATAGTGTGTTTTTCAGCCTCTCGAAAGCTTCTTGACATTCAGATGTCCAAATAAATGGCCTCTTTTGCTCTGTCAGTTGATGAAGGACCTTACAGATGTTTGAGAAATTTGGCACGAAACGTCGGTAGTATGTACAGAGTCCCAAGAAACTTCTCAGCTCATGGATATTACTTGGCGTAGGCCATCGTTTCACTGCCTCAACTTTGTCAGGGTCAGTGCTGACTCCGTCATTTGACACAATGTGACCAAGGTACTTAACGTTTTTCCTGAATAAGGAACACTTCTTTGGGCTGAGTCTCATTCCCGCACTTCTTATCCGTTGAAATACTTCCTTCAGATTTGCAAGGTGCTCTTCAAACGTTTTGCCAATGACAATAATGTCATCAAGGTAAACAAGGCATGTAGTCCAATGAAGTCCTCGTAAAACCCTCTCCATCAATCGTTCAAAGGTGGCTGGTGCGTTGCAGAGACCGAATGGCATCACAGTAAATTGCCAGAGGCCATTGCCAGCAGAGAAGGCGGTTTTCTCTCTATCATTGGGATGCATTTCAACTTGCCAATACCCACTCTTTAGGTCGAGAGTAGAAAATACCTGGGACCCTGCAAGCGTGTCCAAAGTATCGTCGATTCTAGGAAGTGGATAACTATCTTTATGTGTGACTTCATTCAGAGCTCTGTAATCTACACAAAATCGCATAGATCCATCCTTCTTCTTTACTAAGACAATAGGCGAACACCAAGGACTATTTGAGGGCTCAATGATTCCTTGCTGCGTCATGCCCTCTATCATGTCCATAGCTTCTTGTTGCTTTGCTAGCGGCAAGCGACGTGGTGGCTGTCGAATCGGTCTGGTGTTTCCAGTGTCTATTCGATGTTGTACCATGTTTGTCCGTCCGCAGTCTGTTTCATCAGATGGCAGAATATCTTCAAACTCAATGATCAACTGTTCCGCTTTGCTGAACTGCTCATCTGATAAATTCACTTTCATTTCTGTCAGGAGCTTGGTAATTTGTGGATTGAAAGGTTTGGTGGAATTAACGATCGTGATATCATTATTACAGTTTCTTATCAGGTCAAGAGTATTACATATTGCGATGGGGCTGTCTTTCTCTAGATGTCTCTCCTGTAGGCCGAGGTTCATGATTCTGACGGGCACCTTTTGATCTTTTCCGACAAGGACCAATGTTTTTCCTACTGCCATTCCGCTGTTGTCATTTTCAATGCCTTCCACTATCGCCGTCATCGTTGCAGTTTGACCATGCTCTAACTTTCCCCAGATAATTGCTTCAGACTGAGCTGGCAAACTTGTATCTTCTGTTAAAAGGATTCTTCTTATTTGACCATTCTCTTCATCTTCATCCCCGAGCAAGGGAATCTCAACATCACCACATTTCAAAGTACCACCTCCGATGTTCAGAGAGAATTCACATTTCTGCATAAAATCGAGCCCAATAATACAGTCATCCGTAATGTTAGCGATCAGAAATTCATGTATAAATGACTGATGCCCGAGCTCAAAGTTTATATTTGTCAGTCCATGTATAGGCATCATCTCTCCACTGGCCGTCTTCAAGGAGTAAGAGTTCACTCTCTTGATTTCGTTCTTTTTGACAATGTCTGGACGAATGACTGAACGTGAGGCACCAGTATCTAGAAGAAAACGGTAATTTCGAGATCCAATTCTACCATTGATGTACAGACTTTTATTCTTCCCTAACACAGCGACTGGAATTATAGTTGCAGGGGCTGTCATGTTCTTGATCGCCGATTTTTGCCCCATAAAACCGGCGAAAGTTAGTTTCCCTGGTAGACATGAGCACCTGACCTTGCATCTGTCTCCGGTCTGTGCTGATACTCTGTTTGTCGGGGAAATCTTCTCGTGCAGTTCCTTTGTAGATGGCCAGGTTCTCCACAATTCCAACAACGTACACTGGTTCTATTCTGTCCTTCTTGCTTCTTATTTGGTCTGCGTTCTTCTAGCACTTCAGTTACCCTTCTGAGAAGTTGTGTAAGATCTTCTTCTTGGACTTCCAGCATACGCCCATGATGGATATTCTTAGAGGCGTCTTTGGCGGCTTCATAGGAGAGGGCGTAGACCAGAGCTTCGCTGGATTTGCGCTTACCACTGATTCTTATTGCCTTCTTCAGTTCTGGATCTCGAATAGCATCAATGAATGCATCAGTGATAATGACGTCCAGAAAGTCTTGTGCTGCTGTTGGATATGCCAAATGAGCAAGACGTTCTATGTCCGCCTCTAGCTCTTGCAAGGTTTCACCGGAGCGTTGTTGTCGGGTTTTCAACTGAACTCTATAAACTTCTTGTAAATGTTCGTCTCCGTAACGGAGCTCCATAGCCTTAACAATGGCAGCGTAATCTTGTTGATTTGTTATTGACTGAAGCAGTTCTGCTGCCTTCCCTCTTAAAGCTAACACCAGAGCAGTCGCTTTCTCTTCTTCAGTGTTCCAGTTATTAACCTTGGCCGCTGCCTCAAACTGTCTTTTGTAAACAGTCCATGAGATGGATCCATCAAACACAGGCGGCTTTATCTTCCCAGAGATTTCGGGCACTAATGTTTTTGTTCTAGTACCCCGTTCCTTACTCAGTTGTTCTTGGACATGAGTCCTTATCTCTTCCATTTCTTTTTCCACAGTGTTGACTCTCTGGTCAATCTTCTCGTTCATAGAGCTCATCTGTTCATTTACGTTTTCATTCATGGCGTTTATTTTCTTGAGGCTCTCCTTCATTAAGTCCATCTGGCCCTGCATGTTACTCAGGATCTCTGTCATATCTGGGTTTAATTCAAATATGCATTCATCTGGATCTTGATCTTCCTCAATAAGGGCCTGTCTTAGGCGTTCTGTTAGTGTTTCTTTGTTACCATTGAGCTGCAGACCTCTCTCACGAAGTTCTTGCCTTAATTCTTTGACCAACAGCTGGTTAAGTAGTTTCCTCGAAGACATTTCAGCCAGAAAAACATCCCACTTCTGACACCAATTGTTACGTATTTCTGATTTTCTGGCTAAATGTACTAGGCACACAAATAAAAGAAACACTGCAAAGAACTTGACGACTCAACTTTCAGCTTTAAATAACTTTATTGAATTATAACTATAACAATTCGTCACTGTAACATGTAGCGTATACGTCTTACATCGACTGTATCGACTGTAACGGCTCAAGTCCACTCTCTTCTACTGTCTCGCACAGTAGAGAACAGTATCGACGACTGTACTGACTCTTTTCACATGAACATCTCTGGTTTATAAAGAGTCCCTAATCGCTTGTCTATTGTTGCAAAAACACTGCTAGTACCCTCTGGAACAACATGGGAGGAAACATCACATCCTGTTGTTGTTTATACATGTCGATTCCAGAGGATGCCAGCTGCAGTGTCATCTCGCCGAGGTCACACGTAGTGACCTCTAACTGTCACTGTTCATTTGTCACAATGCCCCCCTTCGTAAATCTGTTCGTCCTCTGGAACAACACGTGAGGCACGTCCCATCCTGTCTTTGTTTACATGCATAGATTCCAGATAACACTCAGTGCTGTGTCATCTCGCCGGGGTCACACATAGTGACCTCTACCTGTCACTGTTCATTCGTAACAATATATATATATATATATATATATATATATCGGTAAAAGAGAGAAAGAGAAAGAAAGAGAGAGAGATAAAACGAACAGTTTTTAATACAATTCTTATTTTAAGATTGGAGTTCTTCTTTGGTGGAAAAACCTGGACACATATCTCGAAAACGGCTCTAACGATTTTTCTAAAATAAATGACTGCTGATGTATAGCTTTGAATAAAAAATAATTAGCTAATTGGCCAAACTGGGAAAACTCTAGTTAAACAGTCATTTATTTTTGAAAACATTTTCTTTTAAAATATAATTTTGTCTTTAAAATATTTTTGTCTTCAACATATACATCTGTGGGTTTTTCAGCATGTACGTTCAATGTTGATGCTATTGATTAATAAAATAACAGACGTTAAAAAACATTTTGAGTAACTTCCACCTATCCAAATGGCTCTACAGCTTATTGATAGCCTTGGCCTGCATCACCAGGACTTTGAGCTGTTGTAGATCTAGGTCAACAAACCAACAGGCTCGTGATCTGACTTTGGGACGCCTGCTGTTTAGGTTTTTGTCGGAGAACAATCTTTGCTCCTCTGTTCTCTGTCATTCTTTCAAGGTGACCTGCCCAATGTAATCTGTTATCTGACATTCTTTTGATGTGACATGACCAACGTCATCTGTTGCTTTTTATTTCCGTCACTATGGCGAGGTCTTCATATAGCTAGTAAATTTCTTGGTTGGTGCGAGTCCTCCATCCGGAGACCTTATGTATAGCACTTTAACGTTTTCTGAAGATTTTCATTTCCCAAGTATTTAGCAGATTTTCTTTTTTTTTTGGTCGTCCAGTTTTTACTTGCATACATGGCCACTGGTCATATAATGGTTTTGTAAAAATGTTTCTGTCTTCTATTAGCTATAAATTGGCTTTCAAGTATGTGTTGTGTGTTATAGAAAGCTCTGTTGCCTGCCTCTTGTTGTATTTTTTACTTCTATCATTAGGTCATTTTTTGAATGTATTATGCTTCCTAATTATTTAGACATTTCTAAGTTTTCAAACTTGTGGTTAGTAATTTTAATTCTGTATGAATGTCTCCTGTCATTAGAACATATTTGGTTTTGTCGTCATTTATATCAAGTCCTGCTGGTCAAGATGCTTCTTCCAGTTGTGTGAAAGCTCTCGCAATGTCAGAGGTGTCTTTACCTAATGTAATCTGCATATGCAAGGTATTGTTGTGATTGGTTGTATATTGTTCCTGTTGGTCACAGACTTGTTTTCTGTTCTGAAGTATTAATTGTTCCCCTTGTGTTTATTTGTATATTCCCTATTACTTTTTCTAGAGTCTAATGGAAAGGCATGAAAGTGAGTCTCCTTGTCTTAGTCCTCGTTTAATCCTATATTTCAGTGAATGTTCTCCTATGATCTTGACTTTACTTTTGAGCTGTTTAATGTCATATGCATAAGTCTGGTCAGTTTCTTGTTGGGTGTTTCAAAATCCTGAATCGTTTGAAATAGATATTTCTTTTTGATACTGTGGTAAGCCATTTTATAGTCTATATAGATTTGGTATACTAGTAAACTGTATTAATATCATTTTTCTTGTGAACGTATTAGGTCTGAAACCACATTAGTAGTCACCTAGGATTTCTTGCGCATACTTTACAAGTTTTTTAGTAATAACCTTTGTTAGTATCTTGTACGTTACACCCACAAGAGAGATTCCTGTGTAATTCCTATGTCATTACAACATTTTTTTATGTATTAGGATTATAAGTGTTGTTTCCCATTCTGTTGGAATTTCTTCTTCTTCTTCCCAGACTCTTAATATCAGTCCATGTATTTGAGAATGCATGTCTTTTCCTTCATATTTAATTAGTTCTGCTGTAATTAGGTCCTCTCCAGATGCTTTGTGGTTCTTCATGGTTTTAATTATTTCTGATGTTTCACCCAGTGTGTGTGTTGGGGGGAGTGTTACTAAGGGATCTGGTCCTCCTTGAGACAGTTAATATTCTCCATTGCCTCCATCTTCCATTGAATTTAGGAGCTCTTCAAAGTATTCAGCCCATCTCTCAATACCCTGCTGCTTTTTGTGAAGAGCTCACCATTTCTATTCTCACAACTCTTCTTCAGCTTAAATTCGAATACCTCTTTCTGCTGTTTCTTTAATAGTATGTTTTATTGTTTTTCCCATTAGTCATTTATCTTATGACTTTCTTTTTTAGTTTTCCAATGTTGTTAGTTGTGTTTAGAAAGTGATTCTATATGTTTCTGTCAAAGGTGTGTCTTTTGTAATTCTTGACAATCATATTGACTTTTTTTTTCTTTGTTGATAGTATATAAACTTATTCTTTGTCTAAATGTAGTTTTTACTAGTAGGATGTTCATATCATTAGAATTTAAAAAAACAACTCTTGAGTTTAATTAATACATGTTTTTTTTTCGGGAGAGGCGGAATTGGGTAGGGGTAAAAATGCTCAACTTTATTTTAAAAAAAATAAATTTATCATTCATTAAATATTAAGAGTTCACAAATTGAAAATCCACTAAAACTGTGTAAGTTATGCATGTAGCTTTTAGATTTCAATTCTGGAAAAGATATTACAAATTGAACGGTATGATAAAATACATATTGCAAATTTTAGGTGCCATTTTCACTATTGTTATTACATTGTACCATTTTATTTTGAAAATTATTTATACGAGCCTTGTTTTTTCAAATGCATCATTTATAAACTAATTTTAGGTTATAATAGAAATAAATTATCCCTAAATAATGTCTATTCTCTAACTTTTATCATCCCTTTCTTATAAACTAAAGTTATAATTTTGTGTGTACTCTGTTGGCGAGATACTAATAATAATTTGCTAAAAATATTTTTTAATGGTAAGAATATATTTGTATGTACATAATTCAAAACAGGGTTATTATTGGTGTATCATACAATGGACACGAGTTGTAATTCGTAATGAGGTTTTCCGGATACCATAAATGAGAGAGTCGCCAGCAGGCATGATATGATCAATTAATAATATCCATTCTGCGTAGCCAAGGCTATACCAGCAAACAGTCTACTTAACACTTTCAAAAGATAAATGAATATTAACTATGCAATAATAATAACAACAGCATTAATCTATCTCCTCGCCTACCAGACGTGAAAAAGAAAAATAATACGATCACAACTGTCCTGCACATGATTTTTTTTTAATATAGAGATGAAATAGAGAGAGGTAATAGTGGGGTTAGTGATATATTTTCTGTATCTTGAAAACAATTAAAACTTGCCTTTTTATCTCAGTAGGTGGTAACTTTGGCCCTGCCTCTGAGTTTGTATAAAAAATCACCATTTTCATTATTATCATGCTTTTTAAAAAAGTTTTATTCGATACAAAAAGTCATTTACTTACCTTGATCATCTTTCATTTTAACAATTTCTTTAGTAGAATTGTTTCTATCTTCAAAGTCTTTTGCTAAATGAAAAGAAAAAGAACTTATTTCAATGTTTTTATCTAATTGAACAATTTTTCATTTTTTTTTTTTACAAATTACTTTTCTCTTTTAGATAATAAAAACTGTTCTAATTCAGTATAAACATAAGAATGACTTCACTTATCAATTGGATATAAAACAAAATATCTACCTTTTGTAGTAAAACATTATTTATAAATACAGTCACATAATTATATTACACCAGGACACGATCATTTCGGTTCCAGTAATAACATGCTAATCCACTTCTATCAACTTGCTCTCTGCCACAAGACGGCGTGTTATCATCGCCCATGATTTTGGTCGTCAACAAAACTTTTTGGATTTCTTAACCTTAAAAACAAATTCTCTCAACGACACAGAAACCAGGAATCCTAGACTATCTTGTTTTAAGAGAGAGAGAGAGAGAATGAGAGAGAGAGAGTGAGAGAGAGTGAGAGATGATAAGAAAGGAAAATAAACACTTAAACTTAAACGTTCAACTTGTGTTTGTTTTAAACAGAAAGTTATAGTTTTATAAATAAGTAGTCGATCGGCGGCATAGCATACGCCGCTATTTTGCAGCCCAATGCAACCTATGCGACCGCATTGGGCTCCGCACTTTCACAGGACCCGCGCTGATTCTAGGTGTATAAATTATTAAATTAAACCATATTACAACAAAACATATTTCCAGCGCCCTCCTGTCGATTTACCAGGAGCTCCTGGAAATCTCCCGAAATTACAAAATATAAGAAAAAGTCCTTAAAATAATCTGGTGAAAGAAGCTTTTCGCGCCTCAAACTAATGAAGAATTACTTGAGGTAATCAATTCTCAAAGATAGATTGAAACATTTGGTAATTCTTGCTATTGAGCGTGATCTATGTAGGAAACATAATTATTATGATATAGTGCATGACTTTGCTCGTAAAGTAATTCTGTACGTAGTAAAGAATGAATAAAATGCATAGACGAATTTATTTTCTAATTCAAACTCTTAAATTTCATTTATTGTCCGCTTCCCTACCCAAACTTAGCCACGCGAAATCCGTTTCGAATAGGGACCCACAATGCTTAAGTCCGGCCCTGCTATTTAGTGTTTATAAAACGTTTGTTTTTAAAATGTTTTACATGTTTCGAATGTTCCTCAGAGTTGAAGATAGTTTACTTTTTAGTTAAAACCTCCCGCAAGAGGAAGGGGGATGGGAGCGGGCAGGGTTTGACAGTCCAGCGCGCAGCCATCCATAGCGACGTGTGAATACCCACATGTTCTCCTCCCCCCCTCGTTATTTCGTGGGGTGGCTATCCGCAGAAATAAGAGAGTGATCTTTACAATACTTCTTGATTCTCGTCCAAACTCTTGAGGGAAGAAGAGAATTATATATATAGGTTATAACAAAACAAATTTCCCAAGTCCACCTGTCGATTTACCAGGAGCTCCTGGAAATCTCCCAAAATTACAAAATATACGAAAAGTCCTTAAAATATACGGAAATATATAGACACAAATTGTTATTTTGGGGTGTCATTCAATATGAAGTGAAAGAAGGAGAACTATATATATAGATAATGCATTTGATGTACATGACGTATTTACCTTGAGACTCTTGTATTTTGAGGCTGTTTTCAAGCTTTTTGCTCAACTCTTTTTGTTTTTCAAATAATTCTTCAAACTTGGTACTGACATCAAGCTGAAAAAAAAAGATTATCTTAAAATTGTTATAATGCTGGCTACCAGATAATTAACGCTAGTGAAAGACACTAAAGGACGATGCGATAATATACTACAATGTTCATGTTACATTTCCTTTATTCACCTTGTAAATTCATCGGATCAATACTTGGATAGAACTTTAACACGGATCTAAAAATCATTTCTTTTCTATACCTTTACCTTCCTATTTATTAAATTTGCTATCAATCTATCTTACTATCAAATAATTAATTAATCTCTATCTCTCTCTATCTCTCTCTATATTTTTCTTTCAATCTACCTATCTATGTATCTATCTATCTATGCATCTAAGTATGTATGTATGTATGTATGTATGTATGTATGCATGCATGTATGTATGTATGTATGTATGTGTGTATGTATGTATGTATGTATGTATGTATGTATGTATGTATGTATGTATGTATGTATGTATGTATGTATGTAATGTATGTATGTATGTATGTATGTAAGTATGTAAGTATGTATGTATGTATGTATGTATGTATGTATGTATATATGTATGTATGTATGTATGTGGTTTCAAAGGTTGTCATGGCCAGGGGTGTCAATGGGGTTAAGCTCCCATTGTCTATAAAGTACTCCTAATGGCATGCGTCTCAAATAGCCTCTGACAACTAAGTCCAGCACCTGGCCTGCTCGTGTGGCTTAGATATTAAGCCCGGCGAAACTGCTCTTACTAACAGGTGAAGGGGTGAAGGCGGATACCTGGCGCCACAAAACCGGGAGCTTCGGGCAGATGGAGCTCGTCAGCCTAGTAAGGCAGTTCATCTAGGAGAGTGGTACTCTGACTTCAAACCCCCGCTGCCTTGCGGTACTGTGGCTTCAGGAGACAACCTCGAGGAGAAATCAGGAGTGAAGCCCCTTAGGCGTTGGGAGTATCAGCTACGAAATTCCCTCCGGCAGCTTCTGCAACTGAGTTGGTGCCAAATGTAATGCGATGCGTTCCTTTGGATCACATCAGCAAGGTCGAGAGAGGGATCATGACGCATGGGCCACCCATGACCCCTTTATCCAAGGCCCAGGAATGCGCCTCGGAGAGGAAACTCTGGTGCTGCTGCAAAGCGGCTAAAACAACACGGGAGACAACAGTTACGGGTTATAAGTCCAACTTGATTGGCGTAATGTATGGACGCCACGGGTTGTCTCTGACGGTGGGAGAGGTCTTCGCGCCTCACTGATCAGCTACCGCCCGCCTCAACCTGGGCAGCCCCCAGTCAGTTAGGTGCTGATCCGACACAGCCTGCCTGCTCTAATGGGTGCTTAGAGCTTAGTTTAAAACGACAAGTAGGCTGGAAACTTGCACCAAGCAACAAAAGAAGAAAAATTAAACTGAAAAAGAAAATCCCTGTCATGCGACTGGCCACTTGGAATGTCAGGACAATGTGTCCTGGTCTCACTGATGATCTAAGGCAGATCGACGATGCAAGGAAGACGGCAGTTATAAACAATGAGCTAAAAAGGCTACATATTGACATTGCAGCCCTGCAAGAAACCCGACTGGCCGAAAACGGCATGCTCCGCGAGACTGACTACACTTTCTTTTGGAAAGGGAAAGCACAGGATGAGACTCGAATACATGGTGTGGGCTTTGCTGTCAAGAACAGTCTTCTTCCCATGATAGTCCCTCCAGCTGGTGGCTCAGAACGGCTACTAAGCATAAGTATGATGACAGCATCTGGAAAAGTCACTCTAATTAGTGCCTATGCCCCCACACTATGCTCGCTTCAGGAGGACAAAGACAAGTTCTATGAAGACCTCAAAGAAGCCATTGCAAACATTCCTCAAAAAGAACATATGATCCTTCTAGGTGACTTCAATGCCAGAGTAGGATCAGATCACACTACCTGGCCAGACTGTCTAGGGATTTTTGGAATCGGAAAGATGAATGAGAACGGACAAAGACTGCTTGAATTCTGCACATACCATAAGCTCTGCATTACCAACACATACTTCAGAACAAAACCACAGCACTGTGTCTCATGGAGGCACCCTAGGTCTGGGCACTGGCACCAGCTGGATATGATACTGACACGAAAAAAATAACATTGGAAATATACTGCTGACACGTAGCTACCAAAGCGCGGATTGTGATACTGATCATACTTTAGTGTCCTGCTGCCAACTAAGATCCACACTTCACAGGGAAAAAGAAAATCACGCCTGAATACTACTAGCACAAAAAATCCTGATCTTTGCACCAAATTTGAGAACAAATTAGAGAAAGCTTTTAAAAACTTCTCTGTGACTGAGGTAGAAAAAAGCTGGACGTTTATGCGTGATACAACCTACCAAACAGCATCACTGGTCTTTGGAAACAAAACCAAAAAAAGCGAAGACTGGTTTGAAGCTAGTCTACCAGAAATGGAAACTGCCACTACGAACAAGAGAGCAGCCATGCTAATCTACAAGAAGGATCCCACCCCAAGCAACTTAAAAAGGCTCAGAGCTGCACGTAACAATACCCAAAGAGTAGCGAGACAATGTGCTAACAAATACTGGCAGGAGCTATGCGAAGATATTCAATCTTGTGCCGACTGTGGTAACATAAGAGGACTATATGAGGGCATGAGAAAAGCCTTTGGACCTCACACCAGCAAGTGTGCTCCGCTCAAGTCAAAAGATGGCTCAATCATCAGTGATCGAGCGCTGCAAATGGAACGATGGGTAGAACACTATGCAGAACTCTATCAGATTGAAAACGCCATCTCACCAAATGCTGTTTCCAACTTCCCATCACTTCCAGTTTTGACGGAATTAGACGAAACGCCCTCAGTAAAGGAGCTGAGCATTGCCATTGACATGCTTGCACATGGGAAAACACCCGGAGGAGATGGCATTCCTGCTGAAGTAATTCAGGCTGGAAAACATGCCCTAATCAAACCACTCCATGAACTGCTAAGCTTGTGCTGGGAACAAGGAATGGTCCCCCAGGAATTGAAAGACTCCAACATTGTTACAATTTATAAAAATAAAGGCGACCGCTCTGATTGTAACAATTACAGAGGCATCTCACTGCTTAGCATAGTCGGAAAGGCTTTTGCTAGAGTATTACTAAAGCGATTACAGATCCTGGCAGATCGTGTTTATCCAGAGTCGCAGTGTGGCTTTAGGGCAGGTAGATCTACAACAGATATGATTTTCTCTCTTCGGCAGCTACAGGAGAAGAGCAGAGAACAAAAGCAGCCCCTCTTCATAGCTTTTATTGATTTGACCAAGGCCTTTGACCTTGTTAGCAGAAGCGGTCTGTTTGCTGTACTAGAGAGAATCGGCTGCCCAAATAAGTTAAGAAAACTAGTGTCAGCTTTTCACGAAAACATGCAGGGCACCGTTCAGTTTGAAAGTTCTTCCTCCAGGCCATTCTCCATTAAGAGCGGTGTAAAACAAGGATGTGTACTGGCCCCTACACTATTTGGCATCTTCTTCTCAGTCGTACTATCCAGTGCTTTTAAATCCCTGGAAGACGGAATATATATCCATAGCAGATCCGATGGAAGGCTCTTTAACCTGGCACGTCTTAAAGCCAAAACGAAAAGGCGTCGTATCTTGATAAGGGAGCTGCTGTTTGCCGATGACGCGGCACTCGTATCTCACTCACAAGGAGGTCTACAGAAGCTAGTGAACGCCTTAGCAGCTGCTTGTCAAGAATTTAGCCTTACTATAAGTCTCTCCAAGACCGAAATCCTGGCACAAGACGTCGCAGAAATACCTATAATACAAATTGGGAACCACACCCTTTCAGTGGTGCAGGAATTTACCTACTTGGGTTCAACAATTGTCAGTAAACTAGACTTAGACATCGAGCTGACAAAAAGGATAGGAAAAGCTACCACAGCATTGGCAAAACTCTCCAAGCGCGTCTGGGAAAATGGTAAATTGACCACAGCGACCAAAATCCTAGTCTACAACGCCTGTGTTGTGAGCACTCTCCTTTATGGCAGTGAAAGCTGGTCAACATACATGTACCAAGAGCACAGATTGAATAGTTTCCACTTGCGCTGCCTGAGACGCATAATGGGCATCTCTTGGAGGGACCATGTCTCCAATCAGGAAGTTTTGAGATTGGCCAATATGAACAGCATGTATGCTCTCCTGACACAAAGAAGATTACGCTGGCTCGGACATGTCACCCGCATGCCAGATGGTAGAATCCCGAAAGATATCTTATATGCTGAGCTTGTGGAAGGAGTCAGACCCAAGGGCCGCCCAAGACTAACATATAGAGATGTCTGCAAGCGAGACATGAGAGCCTCAGGCATCAGTGAAAGTATGTGGGAAAACATAGCCAAAGACCGGAGTGCATGGAGACAGACTGTGCATGCTGTGACAACCCTTGCTGAGAACAAAAGAATTGAAGCGGCTTTAATCAAGAGGGAAAAAAAGAAAGCTGCCCTGTCTGCTAGCCCTAAATCAGAGGCATACACATGTACGAATTGTGGCAAAGTCTGCCGTTCTAGAATTGGCTTGATTAGCCACACCAGATTCTGCCCCGTCTCAAGATTAAGCCAAAACCAGTGACTCACTTGGGCGCATCCATTGCCTTTCGAGACAAAAGGAGCCATATATTATATGTATGTATGTATGTATGTATCTATCCATCTATCTATCTATCTATCTATCTATCTATCTATATATCTATCTATCTATCTATCTATCTATCTATCTATCTATCTGTCTATCTATCTATCTATCTATCTATCTATCTATCTATCTATCTATCTATCTATCTATCTATCTATCTATCTATCTATCAATCTATTTATCTATCTATCTATCTTTTTATCTATCTATCTATCTATCTATCTATCTATCTATCTATCTATTTATATGCATTTTCTTTTTGCTACCAATGGTCGATAACTACAGGTTAATTCAATATATATATATATGTTTCTAGAAAAACAATGAAACAAACTTCTTTGTGTTCTTTATCTTTTTCTTGTTTCTTCTTCAGTTCTAGACAGAAAGTCTCCCATTGAGTTTGTTGCTGTGATATAAAACTACTTGCAGCTTGAAGTTCTGTCATAAACTCTACTCGAATTTCTTGAAATCGTTCATTAAATGTATTATGTGTTTCACTAATCTTTGAATTGTTCTCTTTCTCGAAATCATTAAACAGCTTTTGTATTGTATCTTCCTGTCTTTTAATAATTGTTTGTTGATCCTTTAGTTTTTGTTGGAGTTTCTTGAATTTTTCACTTTGTAAAGAGAAATTAGAATCAATCTCGTTTACTTTTTCTGTCAATTGCAGATAAACAGTATCTGAAATAAAATATTATTTTAAAAAATCTAAATTATTTTTTTAAAATGATATTTACAATTTCATATTATATTCACAAAACATGCTCTACAAAGAATATATAAAAACTATCTGTGCAACTTCGGTCAATATAAAGATACGTTTTAAAAAATCTCTATTTAATTTGTTAAATTTTTACCTTTTGAAGATAACGTTGAAATTTCTGTAACTGTTTTAGAACTGGCATCATCTTTATCCCCTTTTTCTACACTTAAAGCTGGTACATCTAACTCTTTAGTTTGTTCACCTAAGAAATAAACAGTTATTTCATTAACAAACATCAAGATTTCTTCTTCATTTGCTCTCTTTTTTTTTCTATATCACGGTTTTACTCTTTCTCTCTTTATTTTTATCTCTCTTTTTTCTCACCTTCTTTTTCTCTCTTTCTCTCTTTCTTATTCTCTCTCTTTTTCTTTTTCTCTCTTTCTTATTCTCTTTTTCTTTCTTTTTCTTTTTCTCTCTTTCTTTTTTTCTCTCCCTCTCTAATTATTTTCACTCTTTTAAAATGTAGAGTGTTATTTATTTGGTTCCCGGTGACCGGGGATGAAGTGACCGGGGATGAAGTGACCGGGGATGAAATGACCGGTCACCATTTATTTACATGACAGTCAGACAAAAAAATAAAAAGACACATTTCAAAGTTTATAATATATCATCCAATGTAAATTAGTTGAAAATCAAGAAGTAAATTAAAAAAAAAGTATTGTTAAAAAATAATACCTCCATTGTGAAGCTTTTCTAAAATGTCTCAGTCTATGTAGTTCTTGTAAATTCCTTATTAATGCAAATATTCTCAACAATGAGTTTTACTCAATTAAATTCTTTTTATAACAGTCCAGCTAATGGTTTCTACATAAGAATGTGTGCACAATATACATGAACGTCTTTTCTATCTCACTTTACTAAATACCAAGAAACATTTGAGACGATTGTGGTAATCTCCGCTGATGTCGCTTAATAAAAAGAAAAAATAAATTCCTCAGCAGAGCGCTATGGTCCAATCTCCTTTGTGGACCAGTGGGGAGAGGGGGTATCTAGGAGGTATCCGTGCTGCCTTTAAGCACTCTACCCGAATCGGGTGTCAAACCTCGAGCCCTTTTCTAGGTAGCTAAGCCAAGTTCAAGCGCACTTGGCCTCTCAACCACGCTTCCCACAAATATATATAAAACTTGGTGAAATCTGGACGACTTTAACGACTTTTCCAGATATTGGATACTTGATATATAACTATGGGTATATATTGGGGTTCCAGAGTGATAAAGAGAGAGAGAGAGGTAAAATACACGGGCTAAAAGGTATGCTAGGTTTAAAATGTGGTCATTTATTAAAAATAAAAAAATAAAAAATACAAATTCCGGCTATAATAAACAATATGAGGCCTAGGATGAAACCAGCCGCTGTGTAGAGCTAATAAAGTATACGTTTTACAAATGTAAGATATATGTAACGCTATTTTCAGAAAAAAAAAACCCGCTACATGGTTTATTGAAACATTGAACTAATACAGTTTTATGAATAATCTCAAAACTTACTTGTTACAGATGTGCAACGTTTTAAAATTTCGGAAGTTTTCTCTGTAATGAATTGTTTCATTTCCACAAAAGTTGATGTTTCTTTTTCCTCAATCCACAATTCACCTTTTTTCTTGACCTGAATAAATATACGTTAAAATGCTTAATGTGTAATGTTTATGTAAATAGACTTAGTGACCTAGTGACCTAGTACTTTGTATCACGAGAATGTAAAATTCTGACTTCAGTTTTTGGTACATAGACCAAACTTCTTTTGTTTCATGAAAATACTTTTTTTTTTTTTTACATCAAAATCTGAGATCCTTTTATCTTGAAAGGCAAACAGAATATTCACCATTTTGTACACCCCTTCCCCATGGTCTTGAACCTGAGGACACGTCATGCCCTTTTACCAGGTGTTCTTAACACCTGAATAGCGAGTAAGTGGGAGAAGCTGACCTTCACTTGATGTCACATTGTCAGTCATATGCTGTCCTTTCCAATCCCTATTTTCGGCCAAGTCTCAAACATTTCAGTCTCTAGCAATCGCTCTATTCGCGAAAGAACATTGAGGGCCATTCATTCCAAGACTCTATTCGTTGTGCTTCCTTGTTATTATTCTATTCGCTTGGACTTCGGGTAAAATTTATGTTCATTTCTGTATCTTTATAATTTCGATTAAATTCGTTTCATTTATATTTAATATGTGCATATTGCGTATTTCTCACTCTCGAATCTACAGAATATATTAATTTCATGTATTTATAATTATATATTGCATTAACTTACATATTTTTACTTCTATTTTTACTTCTATTTTGTTCAATTTTTCATAAACGCAATCTTTTATGTATTTGGACATTGCATTTTCTTTCAATTATCTCGGCTGATCGCTGTTTTTTTTAACGCATTGACTCTGCGCTTAGAAATTAATCACAAATAAATTTCCCTTTTCCATTTTCTTTATACCAGAGTTGCGCCCCTTGACTAGGCACTCTATACTTTTATTTTTTTTAATGCGCATTCCATTGTTCATGGTCATCGGCCGTATGTAAATAATGATGTCATGGTTGCTGACCACTATGCATTGTTCATTGCCTTCGGCAGTATATCAATACCTCGACGTGGTCGCTGACCACTTATCTATTGATCATGGCCATCGGCCGTATGTAAATGTCGTGGTAGCTGACAACTATGCATTGTCAAGTTTATGTTTATCTACTGCTGTGTTATGATAATTGTACATGTCTTGATTTGATAACATTGACCTGCATTATTTTTATGTGTCAATCGAAACATGTGTGATTCTCTGATTAACGGTTAGGCCTAAGGAGAACACGAAGCCCTTGGCTTTAATCTTTAATAAATATATTAAGCTCTATTTTTAGCGGCCTCTGTAAGAGGAAAAGCCGCTATTAGGTTTGTGCAAAATGTACATCTGTCTGTCTGTCCAATTTGTCACACTCAAATCTCGAAAACTAGAAGAAAATTGAAAAATATTATTTTACCATGCGATGCGGCTTGAAAAGTTTAGATGCAACGGCTACTTTTGGTTTTCTAAAAGCAAACCGTTTAGTTTATAAAATTAATTACGCAAGCGATTTTTTCATAAAAATACACCAATTCTAAAACAATTACGTAAATGTAAGGGAGGTAATGTTACAATATTTTAACAAAGAAAGACAATGTTGTGTAATTTCAGTATCATTAGGTCAAATCTATATTATAAAGTAGAATGTGTGGTGTATGTATGTATGTATGGATGTATGTTACTTATAGACATCAAAACCGCTTAACCAATCTTGATAAAACTAGGCAGGAATGTTCCTTGGGTACCAACTTAGACCGTAGTGTATGTATTGTAGCCCTAAAACAAACTTAAGACCCTCAAAAAAAATAAAGTTGTCCGACTCTATTACAGCTATAGTATTTTATGGATCTAGGCCATGTATACAATGTTGACATGAGAAAAGATAGAAAGGATTTAGACCTAGATCTAATTTTAAGAAATACACTTTGCGCAGATAGTTTTTTACTTTGACACATGAAAAGACAAAAGAAGATCCATTGATTTCATTATATAATAAAATTAACCTTCAATTTTGTGTTTCAAAAGCATTTTTTACATTAATTAGTTCCTTATATCTGTGATTACAGATTTCCTGACGAACATTCTTTCATTAGACAATTCCGTAATGAATCGCGTACTAAATATTAATTCGTTTAATTGTTTACTTTATAATCCCATCCCTAGATCTAAAACTCTAATTCAACTCTAAGATGATAAAACTTCTCTTCGCACAGATAGTTTTATACTTTAACACATAAACATATTAATTAAAGTCCATTCATTTCATATTTTGATCAAATAAACATTCAAATTTGGTTTTCTAAAGCTACATTCAATCAAGAAAGCTGCGAAGCCGAGTTGAGATATGAAGAGATCTATATTCATTCATGAATCGCGTACTAAAAATTATTTCGTTTAATTGTTCACTTTATAATCCCATTCATTTAACAAAGCTATCGCTCTTTTCGTTTTTAATAGATAAGAATGTATCGACTTCGGGTAAACCCATTTTCGCAAAACTAATTTTATTTTCGTAGCGAAAGAGAAAAAACTTGAAAGGATCATTAGCTAAGTTTAACATACATTTAAATCCAATCCACTAGATTATTCAAAAGCATTTTTACATAAATTAGTTCCTGATATCTGTGACTACAGATTTCCTGGCGAACATTCTTTCATTAGACATTACCAAATGGTTACACATTAACACATCTCTCTACTGAGTCTATTCCTAGGCCTAGGTCTAAAACTCTTATTGAACTCTAAGATGATAAAACTTCTTTTCGCAAAGATAGTTTTATGCTTTAACACATAAACATACTAATTATTGTCCATTCATTTCATATTTTAATCAAATTAACATTCAAATTTGTTTTTCTAAAGCATTTTTAATACATTTGTTCGCTGTTCGCTAAAGTTGCGTAGCCGTGTTGAGATAGGCCTGAATTCATTCATGAAAAAAGTTCACGCACGCGCAGCACAGAATGATCTCTATAAAAGCCAATTTTTAACTCTAGATTAGTGTAGATTTAGATCTATGTCTACCTCAAGATCTACTTTATACTTTATACACATGAACATACAAAATTTAGTCTATTCATCTCAAATTTTAATCAAATATATGTAGGCCTACAAGCAAATGTTTTAATTTGAAAAAAAAATGGATTTAAGCCTATTAGCTATTTTGATTTGATAGCTTCATTCACACTATTTTTACATTGACACATTCGCTTTACGTATTACATTATTATTTCGTTTAATTGTTTACAAAACACTCTCAGTGACTTAATCGACAGTAATGCGGAAATAAAGACCCGTGGGTCGCGGGTAACATATGTCTAGTATATTTATAAAATGTACAATAAATGTTCACAATTATAAATATTAGTTAAAGGTGTTTTTTCTAGTCAAGTAGCTGCTAAAATTAAAAGAAAACATTTAAGAATTCACTTTGTATGTAAATATCACGCACATTTTTTAAAATGGATTTTTTATGTGCAGTAGCGTGACAAGCAGTGACGAGACATGGTACCATGCAGTTCCCTGAAGATTTTTTTAAAATAATCAGATTTTATTTACTTTTTGTTTAATGCCCCCTAAGACGCTTTTTGTGCGTTTTGTCTGTTGCTCTGTCTGTCCGTCACATTTAGATAAAAAAAAAACAACAACAACACTAAAGACTATTGAAAACTGATTTAACCTTTAATGTTCCTTCCAATATATTGCAATAGTTTTCAGTATCTATACTAGATTGTTCCGGATATTTTTGTAAAAAGCAAATCAATGCCAACAAATGTTTGTTTGCTCTTCAAACTTATATTATATTTGAATTCCGTACTTAAATGTTGTAAAAACACATGCTCAATCATATGTTGTTCCGGTTTTTTTAAATACATATAAATGCTAAATGAAAATCTCTATACTAACTTATATTTCATTAAGCATGAAATGGTTCCGGATATTGTTGTATAAAAAAAAATGTCAAATGATTATTTGAAATAACATCATTGACTTACATTACCCTTTTATTCTTGGCCCATAAGTCACTATAGTTTAATAAGCGATATCGATATTTCTAGTTTACCTTTGGGTCGACAAATGTTTTTCGCACCTCCGGCAGATCAGGAACAGTTACCGAGTGGAAAGCCTCTGAAGGAGAGAGCGTGGCTCTTTTCAGGGGGGGGGGGGACAGTCCTAGTGCTGTCTGCATAAAGGATATCCTTTTGAGTCGGCCCCTACCCACTCAGTCGTCGACTAGGCGTCTTAGTGGGTTACTGTTCTCCAGCCGTTTGTATTTTTCGTATGCCAACAAAATAGTTCGTTCCCTACGCAGAGCCAGAGAATAATATCTGTCATGATCTCGCAAGCGGCACTAGGAGTTGTGTGAAATGTACCACAGATTAGCCGTATTGCTTGGTTCTGCACTGAGTCTAAAGAGACGCTAGAGATGTTTGCGAGGCGTAAACCTGTGCTAAGTGAATGCACTCTATTTGTGACCTTACTATGTAGAGCGTCCTCAGCACGCTTGCTTGGCGGCCCACTTCGTCGTAGCCATTCGCTTTATGACGTTCAATATTGCTGAGGATTTTTGTCGTACACGGTCAGACATAACCAGCTTAGGGTCCAAGGTAACTCTCAACTACCTGGGTCGTGGGTACGATTGGAGCGTGTTCCCATCAATTTTTAGATTTATGGCTTCTTGGTGGATGTCTTTTCCCAAAGTGAATAGGGTCTGGACCGTTTTTGAGCAGTTTATTTCCATTTTCCTCATTCGGGTGTAGCATGAAATCGTGACGAGTAATCGTTTGATTTCCGCCGTGAGAGCTGCGGCGGATCTTCCGGTCTGCCAGATTTGTAGGTCGTCAGCGAAGAGCAGAGATCGACATATTAATCGTTCTGTACGATCGTTCATATAAACTAAGAAAATCGTACACGATAATGATGAGCCCTGCGGTAAACCTTGCTCAAGTGTCGCTAACGAAGACCATCCTCCGCTCACGGTTTCAATGGCTAAACGTCCAGGACGTCCAGCCCAATGTGTGGGAGCCTGTGCATTTAATTGAACAGAGTGCGCCGGTACGATAGGCGCGTTCAGTATGCGTCGTGGGATTTCGATTTTTTTTTCCGGAGACAACGGCATTGCAGTAAGGCGCCACACCGACGGTGGGCTTTCGGGCGCTGAGAATAACGGTTCCTGACAACCTCTCACTAAAGGACCAGATTAATCTACAGCACTAAAGCAAAAGGATTAGTATCTGAGATGACAACAGCTAAACGCAGGAACACTAGAACTAAGTCTTATAAACATTAGGGCACTCATATTGGTCCTATCGGCAGTCGATACGATGATTTCATTTTATTAATTTTGTAAAGGATTAGGATGTAGCATTCTTCTTCCCACCAGTGTTCTCCCTTCCCTTTTTACATTTAATTGCATTAAATATTTGTATCTTTCGAACTTAAGTAATTCTTTTCTTTATTGTACGCTATCTGTGTGTTCTGTTTCACAAATTGTAATGTGCACTGATCTATGGTGTCGTTACCAAAACAAAATTATTTTAATTATTAATTCATTTTTAATGAGGCATCCCATCGGCGCATGACGACATCTACGTATTAAGTACTCTACATAAAGGAACATATTTTTTCTCATTACAGAATCCAACAAATCCTTATTTTATAAAGATTCCTTTTATTGTGATTAATTATATTAATTAGTGGAATAAGTGAGGGCTTTTATTAATTTCTCGTCTCCAGATATACAGAATACAGTCCATACTTTTTTAAAATTTTAAACGAACTAAGAAGTAATTCCGAAAAATGTTTTGAAATTTAATTACATTATAATTATTATATAATTAATTATAACTATGATAAAATTATATATACCTCGTGTTTCTGTAAAAATATTTCGTTAATTGTCTATCAATTTTTGACTTATACGCAGCAATAATTTTCTACTTGTGTAACTAAAAAAACCTCAGATCCTTCTTTAACTTAAAATATATCTTCACTCTGGAATTTATGATATAACTTAGTGTGACCTAGAAATAGGATAGGTCATAAGACCAGTGACCTGTACTGTACTGGTAAGTTAGTCCAGTGGTACTTTGTGGTCCCAATTATATTATCTAGGCTAATAACTATAGCCTCTAGATGTATAAAACTACCGAGACAAACAAATAATAATTCTGAGATTTCAGTTGCAACAAAAAAAAAGGAGTTTATTTACAAACAAAAGGAAAAGATCATGAAAAATATAAATGGCAATAAAGGCTCACCAAAAGAAAATGACATAATGAAACTAAGCAAAGTAGCAAGACAGTTTCCGGTCAATATAATGAAAGGACCACCATCATAGAGGCACAATAATGTCTTATGCCGAAAAACCAAAAAGATGGTTTACAATAATATCATACATGAATTAAAAATGAAATGACGTCATTCATGAGACATTTTGTGTCAAAAACCAAAGCGAGGGCTTACATTAGTTTACAATAATATCATACATGCATTAACAATGAAATGACGTCATTTATGAGACACACTACTGTCTCGTATCTAAACAAAATATGTCTTTCAAAAAAAAACATACAGAAGAGGATAAGAGACTAAGTAGACCTATACCATTTACATAAATCAATTTAGTACTAACAAATTGATAAAGTCTACTTAGCTCATTATCGAAATACTCTTCCCACAACAGTGGCACACTCCTCTTGAGTAACACAACAAATAGTACAACACAAGTATGAGTTAAACAGTATATAGATCTAATTCAAAATACACTGGTCAGTTGAAAGACTCAAGAGAGAGTGGCAATTGTAAACAATTGACAGGGACTTAAATCAAGTAATAAAGGGGGCTAACTGTAATAAAAAAAATAAAGGTAGCCACCCTAATTGTCCCTCTTGTCACACTTAGTATCAATATATTTTAACACCTGTAAAATACTAGAATTACCAAGTTCTATATTCAGCTTTCAAAAGGTCTCGTGATTACTTTGTCCAATCTCTGATGTTAAAATTAGGACAGTGGACCATATTCCATAGTACATGATTAGTCACAAAATTCAGCTTTCTAGAACTCTACGATTTTTTTCACGGCGAATTATGCTGCTTACCACACATGTGCTGGAATTTTATATGACCGATTAATCAATGATTGAACTAGTTTGAACATCACTGCCTCCACTACATCTTTTTCAATATTCAGAATTACTAATGGACAATCACAAAAGAAATTACAAGTTGTTCATCTGACAAAGTCCTTCATTTAATTTAGAACCATTGTAAAACGCAGTCTTTACATTTAGTTGCTTTTGTAATATTGCAATGAATTGCATTTTAAAATAAAGCTCCACTAAATATTTTCCCACTGCCATTAGTAATATATCTATTGACTCTATATTATAATGTTTACAGTTGCATATAAATATAGTTGTATATGTATATAGTTGCAGGTTTAGATGGAACTATATCTTATCTTATATAATAAAGACGTTACTTCAAAAAAGAAGATGATTACATCCTACGCGTCATGCATTTAGTCATGCATATTAACCAATGACTTAAATTCAGCCAACTATAGTATCGTATAAGTTGTATGTTTCAAGTAGATTAGTAGATTATAACACATTGAAACAGCTAACGTTAGAAGCTTATAGAAGTGGTTGAATTAAAATAAAAATAAATTAATTAATTAATGACACTTTGTACTTACCAAGTCAACATCTTCTAAAACATGGCTGAGCAATTCTTTGATTTCCTCTAAGCTGTGTAGTTTTAGTCCAATCTCTACCAACTCTAAGTAAGGTCTCATTTTATAAATACACTTTGAATAGTAAAGTTATACTTACAAAGTTTATACTAAATAAAGTTTTATTCTCTTATTTATTATTAGTTTTAAAATTAATATTTTACTAAAGACACTAAAATAATATTTTTGAACTTTTAAAAACGTGACAGGTAATATCGGAATTTCCCAATTCGTTTGCTTGGTTAGGGTCTCATGTTCCACATTCTAGCATTCTTTAGAACACAATAGTGTATCATAGTTCTATTTTGACTATGACATTAAAAACAATAAAAATTTGCCTTTTAAAAATATTTTTTTTTTGTCTTTAGTGCATGTGTAAAAAAATTCTTTATGTAACATTTTTATTTCATAAGACTTAGCAAAATCAACCTAATAATTCACAATGATGAATTTTTGAATGGATCCCAGGGCAAATATCCTTTTTGGAAAATAAGAAAGAACGGCAGAATCTTAATGTCGGCGTCGTCTCTGAAACGAGAAACCCTAATAAAATATAACAGTGTTAAGAATGGGCGTAGCCAGGATTGTTTTTTGGTTTGGGGGTTGAATGCACACAAACACACACGCACATATGTATTAATATGCGTGTTTGTGTGTGTGCAAATGTATTTCTCTATGTACACTACACCCAGACCATTCATCTTTCGGACTACTTTTGTACACTAGAAAAAGGCTTTTTCGGAAAGTAGATACCTCTCCTTTGCCAGCTAGGGGGCCATGGAAGGTGTTAAGAGTTTCCTCCGCGAATTCGGCGTGGAACCCGGCGCCATGCATTATTTCATGTATTTAAAATTTAGAAAAAATACATACACTGAGATGTATACAGCGCAATATCCTGCTACTCTTCTACTAAAAGATTGTAAGTTAAATATCAAATCTACTATTCGCTGAACTTTATTAATATTCCAGCGACTTGAAATCTCGTACATTTACTTTATTAAGGGTTTCAAAAACTGGCAGAAAAACAGATCAAGGTGTTAAGTATTTTTAGGCGGCTGGGGGACATTTTTTTTTGTTTTAGTTTGTTGGGTGGAGGAACCCTTTTTGGTTGTTCTCAAGCAATTAAATGATTGTAGCTTTGGTGTTCTTTTATTAGAAAGGGAAATTAACCTCAAAGTCTTAAAACATTTAAACTTTAAACTCAAAATTTTCAGCTTAAAGCTACCGTGGCTAAGCTCCCATTATTTGTTGACTGTATTTTGTTTGTTTGTAGAGGGATTTTAAAACTCAAAACCCTCATTGGCTAATCACAAAAAATTGGTGATTAGTTTTTTTTTTTTATAAAGCCTCTTGAGAGGGATTTAAACTCAAAACCCTTTTGTCTAAAATCATGGAGATTGTAGTTTGATTTATTTTATTTTTATTGAATTTTTAAAAACTTTAAACTCTCCACCCACAATAGGGTTTTTCAAATCAAAAACCTTTATAGGACTTTGAAAGCTCAAAACCATCTGGAGGGATGTTTTAAAATCAAAACCCTTTGACTGAGGTATAGATTTAGGGTTTAAAGGTCCAACTTATTCCACCTCAGACAGACATTAATACAACAACACAACATAAACAACACTTTGTGTGGCAGTGGGGACAGCTGACAAAACCAGCACACTATATTGCCTTGGCACAGACTGCAAAAGAGCCTACAGCTCAGCAGCAAAGATATGGATAGAGGAAACAAAATAGGAAACTCTAGTCAAATAGCCTCGTTCGGTCAAATGATTTATTTAGAAGGAGAGTATCATACGTTAATTCTTTAATAATAACTCTATGAAAACATTTTTCTGAAGACTAAACTAAAGAACCGTAACAACAACATGATCAGCATAGTCTGAAAAGACTACATTAAAAAAAACAACATATTCTGCTGGAGGTTTGACAGTATAGAAGCAATAATAGGAATTCGACAGCTGTGCTTGGTCGGACATTTTCCCGCATGGGACACGACCGCATGCCTAAGGCGAGCTTCTTTAGCGAGCTTAAAAGAGGAAGAAGTAACGGAGATGCCTCCACAAACGCTATGAAGATCAACTCAGGTGACATTTCGACTTCACTGGAATAGCTGGCAGCAGAAGGTTTCTGAAATAGACAGTTGGAGAGCTCTCGTAAAGGCCGCAAGACACATATTTGAGACCCAAAAGAAAACCTTTGTTGAAGACAGACATCCACTTAGGATGGAAAAATAACACTTCTATAGTTGGTTGCCCAAGTGAGGGAAATAAAACAGGGGCAACTGGGTTGAAATGTATCGAGTGAAACACTGCACTCCTCTTTAATCTTCGGAATCGAAGACATTGCCATTATCGTAATATTTTTAGTTATGGAATCATTAAAAGTTGGTAGAGTCGTGTTATTAATTCTAACAACAAAGTTTCTATACTGAAAATAAATGAACACACTACATTTTCTATCCTATAAAACAAATAGACTTAGGTAAAGATTGATTTAAATGTTACATGAGGAAAAAAATATTTAACACTATAGGTAATGAGAGTTTACTATTTACAAAATATCTTGTACCAGTGTATGTATTTGTGAGTGTGTGGCTGGGCAACGACTGATTGAGTTTTTACGCGAACAGTTTACTCCTCTTTGTGTTTTGTGTAAATAAGAGTGAAGTCCCCTGGATAAGATAACATTTTGTTTTTCTTTAGTTAAAAGATATATAGGTCATTTGTATATATATCCGAGGGTTTACGACGGTATCATGTGGTTAGCACAACGACCGACCGCTTCTACTGCACCAAAATAATGTCACTTATCAATTGGAGTCGGGTATGCTAAATTCCCAAAAATTCAAAATGTCAGCCTTCAAAAAGATTCGAACCCCAAACTCCTCGGATCGGAAGCCAAGTGCTTTACTACTCAGCTTTTGGTGCACACTGTCATCAAGATTACTTGAGATGGTTCACAAAAAAAAGATTGCATTATCATGATCATTAATTATCTCCATAACATTACAACGTTTTAAAAATGCCATACATTTTAATGGATTTTGTGCTTTTATTAGTTTTAACATTTAAATAGTGCATTTTATGTTAAATGTCAACTGATCGACTACATAACGAAATAAACCAAATTATTTTAACTCTAAACATTCGCTACACTCATAATCATTGATATTTTTATCACTGTACTTCATAGTTCAAATAAATACGGCTACTTTAAGATATAGCATAATACCTTATATTCAGGGTTACAAAAATTAGAATACAATAATACTCGCAAAATACTAAATTTAGGAGAAAGCACATAGAACAAAAAAATTAAATAATAAAATAGGTTATACCTACTTTAATTTCATTTCAATATGATTAGAGACATTTTGATAAATAATGCACATTTATAATACATTGAAAAGTATAATTAAATACCGAAAATTCACATTTCTTTGTTATAAAACACATTAAAGCATACCAACTTTCAGTTTAAAAGTAAGATATATTTTAAAAAAAACAATAACAATTTTGGTTTAAAAAAGTAAATACCAAATGGAAATTCATGTAGTAATAACAAAGTAAGCGTAATGGGCCCTAAAAGGGGAAATGCAAGTATTGCTTTGTCGTCGTCTGTCTCTGTACAGCGCCCCGGAAGCTAATAATAATCAATGACAAAGGAAACAGTCTAGCGGCTATTTTCTTCTTTACAAACTCAATAGCATTAAACTAAAGAAGAAGATCCTAGATAATGTTTACGGCGCGACAATGCAAAATCCGATAACATATGGATAACTTGTTGGCAAGGCAACGCTTCATCTAAACTGTTGCGCTGCTTAGACACATTATATAAAGGGCATCAAAAATCACACGCAGAACATTACCATATTTAAATGAACTTTTTGAACAAAAATGTGTAAGAAAAATCGGAAATATCTTGGAAGACTATTTCAACGCTACTCGCTGATCAGGAAACATGAAAAGGACCAAGATGCCTGTGTGTAGTCCATGAATGAACTCTTTATGTTGTGCCTGTTCTATTGATGTGTATGTTTCTGTAATGTTGTCTTTATATGAGAAAAGAGTCCTTGTAATCACATTTCCAGAAGTAGCAATAAAGCAGTCTTAGTCTTAGTCTTAGTAAAACTAGAACACAATAATGTAAATCCGATATTATATTTGAGTATAACGAATATTTTTAGATTTTGAAAGCTAAACCATTTTCTTTTAAAAATAATTTTGCAAACTGTTTTTATTTCATTAAATTAACCATTAAAGAAAAAAGGACTTCAATGCAGGTTGCCACAGACTTCCATTATAGTGTGTTAGTGGAGGATCCTTGTCTAGAGGATGGAACACTGGCGAGCAACTCCTCCATCTAATCTAGTTTTTTGCCGACAGGAAAACCGAGGAAATACACAAGCGAATATCTTTTTTTAAATTGACTTTTCATTACACATATACTGGTGTACCCAGATGGCGATTGTAGTACTTTAAACGTCTCAAAAGATTTTTTTTTCTTTTTATATATGAGTTTTGTGGTGCTTATTTGTCAGGGTTTAGCTCGAAAAAATAAAAAAAAGGCATTAAAAGCTGATTTTACATTTTGGCCTAAAATAAACATGTAATATAAGTCAAAAATAACTCTATTAATAATAATATTAATTTAATTTGTATTCAAATAAAAAAGAGAGATTACAAAAAAAATTACTTGCCGAACTTTTAAGAGATTTTATGTTCTTATCAAAGTTGGTAAGTAGAAACATCAACAAATGATTCTTTCCGATCTGTCTTCGCTACAGCAAGAATCTTTTAGAGGAGTACTTAAAATTTAACGACTTAAAAAATTCTGCTAATTTTTAACCTTTGTTTCTCTAACAAAAAGTGACGTAGGTTAACCATAAATGCTATAACTAAGTCCATATTTTAAACTGCCACTGTGGTAACTCATCACATGACCAAGTATGTAGACAGGGGCACCGCTACTGCCATCACATGTACATGTAAAATATGTAAACACGTTATTAAAAAATCCCTTTACATATTTGTTTTTCCATTGACCAAAACTAACATGTTTACTACACCCATGAGGATATGACACTATAAACATAAATCTATCTAGATCTCTAGTGTCTTTGTATTTGGTATATATACTAGCACTGAGAGAACGATATATTTCACACATTTTTACAAGTCTGTCAACAAGCTGTTTATCACAAGTAACAAAATAAAAACTTGAACAATCATTCGTAATGTATTTTTTAAAATCAATATTTTTTTCTACTCTGAGCACTATATCTGGACTATTTTCTGTATCGTAGAAAAGTCTACATGTCGTGTGGCTTGCTTCAATGTCATCAAACACTAAATTAGCAGCTGTATGTACTAAAATGTTCCAGTAATGGTCGCTTGGTTTGTCTCTATTGTTTACATTTATGGCATGGACATGAATCATTAATTTTAATAACGTTTTGTACCATCCCACTTCCGGTTCTCAAATGTTTACTTCCTCTCATGTTGTACAAAAAATATGGCATATTTGTGTTTGGCCAAAATTCAGGTCTTTGTGGACTGGTCATACTGACGCTAAATCTCACTGTCAGGCCTGCTACCGCTTTGATAATTTTAAACAAATCCTTGTCACGATATTTCTCAGGAAGAAGTCCCAAATATAAAGTATCAACAGGTATGAAATCTAAATGACCTGGATTTCGCAAACAGTCTGCTAGATATTCATGTAGATCCCTTTCTCCCCCTTCGGATATTTGTTGATCATGGTGACCTGTTGATATATTAATAATAGATTAATAAAAAGTCAAGAAATAGTCCAGGCCACTAGTCACATTTGTTGCTTACATTAATGTTATTTACACTTTTCGAGTGTAGAGGTATACAAACTATTTCAATTAGAGATGGGGATCGAACCCAACTTTTAAAGTTCGGGATCTTTTCATTCATATTTAAGTTCGAATTTGCTTCGGTTCGATGACGAGTATAGTTCGGGCTCGGTTCTGTCATATCTAAAGTTCGGGTTGGTTCTATGTTATATAATTAGATAATAGCGAAATTATATAATAAAGTTTCATTTAATCATTAATGAGATAAAACAATGGTGCTAAAACTTATTCGACCTGTGGGTCAATTGAATTTCTAACACTCGAGTCGTCATCCACATAACGGAAAAGATACACACACACACACACACACACACACACAAACACACACACACATACACACACACACACACACACACATAAATAAATAAATAAATAAAAAATTAAAGCACTTTAATTAGAAACCCGTGGATATAATTTTTAAAAAGTTTCTCTTTCAGACCTTACGATGGGAAGGGGGAAGGAATCTCAATGCAGAAGATGTAAAGGTCTTTAGCTTTTGTGGCCTACGGTTAACGAATGTGTCATCTTGCCATCACAAAGACCAACCGCCTTTGTTTTCCCCAAATAACGTCAGGTACCCATTAGATCTGAATGAACTCAGAGGCGCCTTTTTGAACCCGAAAATAAAAATCTTATTCTTCACTAGGATTCGAACCGGGACCCTCGGTTCAGGCAGCGCACCTCCCATGTGGATATAATCTTACACTAATTCATGAGGTGTAAGACGTTTATCCAAAATCTTGAAGGGTAAATAACTTGAAGCACTTGCTTTCATGTCTCAGTCATAAACATTTCTTGTTCATGTTTCACATAAAAAAAGGTTTTAGAATCTTTTCTCTGTTTAACCAGCCTTGCACTTCACAAATGAAACGTCTTTATGTTCAGAATCTATTTCTGTCAGAAAGTTCTAAGACGTTTTGTGGTTCAACACTTGATAAAATTTACAGTGCTAAGCACATCAATACATGGTTCTGATTCAAGACCTTGCCAAAGAGGTTCTATTTAACTTGACAATTTTTCAAATAACTCTTTCTGCAAGTTTGCTATGTCATTTAGCCATACTTTTGATGGCATCATTTGTCCCTCCCACTAAAAAGAAACATCTTCAACGATGTCTGAAACTTCTTTGAACTGGTCTTTGCCAAGCACGCTCCTCGTAGTATCTCTTCTGTGGTTTTTAATTTGCTTTTCATACAGCATTCAACGGCATTCTTATTTCCATTGACACATTTCTTCTATTCCTAGTGCTATTAGAGCATGGAATGGGTTGCCTGAGCCAGCCAGAAAAACCACTGACAAGATTTATGACGCGTAGGACGTAATCATCTTCTTTTTTGAAGTAACGTCTGTGTGTTATAAGATAAGAAGATCACTGATAATAACCCCTTTTTAAGCATTTGCCACCGTCGAAAAAAAAATGCTTCATTTCACTACTTAAAATGTTACTGTGTAGCATGCCCTTGCCGACTCTCTTTGTGTTCCTTCCTGGTAAATATTCTTGTCAATCCTCTAATCTCTAGGCGTTACTTAGAAAATGCCGCCATAATTGTTTATGTTTTTTTATTACATTATTTAAAAACAGCCATCACCATCTCTATACAAATCAAACATATTCGCTTTTTTATTGCTCCGTAAATATTTAAACTTTAACTTTAACTTTAAATATCAAATCGTCTCATTTTCTTCCAGAAAATAATTAATTTAAAATAGGCATAATTTAAAACAGATATAGTGCTATGATAGTGAATTATTTAATCTCAATTAAAGATAACCTCAGTTAAAGATAACCTCAGTTACCTTATATGAAAACAGTTTGAATCACATCTTTCACTGGAATCTCCAATAATTTGTCTACAAAGAAAATCTGAAATTAAAATTGTTAGTTGAAATTAATTATACTAATATTAATACTTATCGCTCAGATCTATACATATATAATCTTAACTGGACAAAGGACAAAAATATTTATCCAATCGTTATGTAAGAAACTCAAATTTAAGCTGTATGGTAAGTCTCCTTCAGTCTTATGAAATTTCTATTTTTTGTCTTAGAAAAGTAATGATCTTTAATTTCAACGTTTACAAATAATGCTATTCCATTTTACAGATGAGTCAATGAAACACACACCTATATATTCACGTAAATCTATGATATGAAGCTATTTTATGTTCGTTTTCCTTGAGGTAACGTTTCCTAAAACCTAGATCGAAATAATTCAAGCCTATGGATTTTAATCATATTATGATTTTACATAGTACATTTATATATTTATATTTATATCTTTCTAGATCTAGATTATGTATGTAAACATTTCCAAATAATAATTATGAGACGAGGGTGATTTTATTTTCGATGTTCAATTACTCGGACACCTAAATCTACATCACAGTTCTATTAAATTATATGTTACATAGGTAAGGGTTGAAAAAAATTACTTCTTATAATATTTTTTACAAAACATTGCTTTGTTTCAGCTTTTTGAAGTTTTTCACATTTTCAAATGTAGTTTAGAAATCTTCATGTCCAGTCTAGGTATAATATATTGTTATATCTCTGCTCCTGCGCTGAAGCATTTAGTGCGCATAGCACTGTAAAAGACGAGTAATGGTCAGAGGGTAGAGGCAAGATGCGTGACTTGATTCCGGGTAACTAGATGGAGTAACATAATTAGAGATAAGCTAGAACCACCTTAGTTGTAGAAGGGATCATTGCCAATGTGGTCAGCAGGTGAGAAGCTGTGAAGTTGTCTGGACATAAAAAAGTCTTGGAAGAAAACTGTGGAAAGGGTCGATCTTGTTAGTGGAAGACATTCCGAATAGTTTATGAAGACATCGTTGTTGAGAGGCACGTACTGTCACCCAGTGTTAGTGGAAGACATTCCGAATAGTTTATGAAGACATCGTTGTTGAGAGGCACGTACTGTCACCCAGTGTTAGTGGAAGACATTTCTGATAGTTTATGAAGACATCGTTGTTGAGAGGCACGTACTGTCACCCAGTGTTAGTGGAAGACATTTCTGATAGTTTATAAAGACATCGATCTTGAGCGGCACGTACTGTCACCTAGTGTTAGTGGTAAGATAGTGAACTCTTTAGGGACGTTAATACATAGGTGGCAACAGTGAACCTTGTATGTTAGTGGAAGGCAGCGGCGCGACAGTGAACCCAGATGTCTATAGCTAGATGAAATCATAGCTAGCTTAAACATTTCTGTTTGTGTAATATTTTTTCATCTGTTGTCAAGAAAATAAACATCACTCTGTGATTAATCCATTGCATAAACTGGGAGATGGAAGACTTTCTAGGTATTAACTTAGCGGTAGAAATACACATTTCTGATAATAAGTCTTGCGTGACTTAGAAGCTTAGTGTTACGTAACATAAGAGCTTCAAGAGTATATAGTTGAAAATAACTTATTTTGTTTGTCAGTATATTTCTAGAATAAAGAGTAATGGTCAATATAAACGAGTTTCGTTACTTGGATAAAAACTAGAATTAGTTAATTAAGCCGAAAGTACCATTTTGCTAATATATCTGTTGCATTTTTCAGTTCTCAATTTAAATTAAACTGACATAATTCTGCTGTGAATTTAAGTGTACCTGATAGAGAAAAAAATTCTGCACAAAAGTACTGGGAGCTGGGATAAAGCAAATAGAGGCTATAAAAAAAGACCTGAAACGATCGTGTAAAACTACACATTTTCAGTACTTAATTTCACGAGTATTTTACCAAAGGTCTGCGTATTTTCTTTAAGACTAGCTTATGTCAAGTATCCGGCATTTTATGATACACAAACACACACACAATAATTGTCACGACGCTACCAGCAAAAACTTTCTGGCATTTTTCTTTTCCCAATTTCCTTCCTTGTGTTATCTTATATTATCTAATACAGACGCTATTGCAAAAAATGATGATTACGTCCTATGACTGTCCTTATTCAATCTAATCATGCATTTATTAAATGACTTAAACCCTGCTAAGAGAATTAGAACAATACAGAAGAAAAAACCATTGCCAAAGTATTGTTATTTGTAATATGTTTGAAAACGTAACTGACAAGATTGTAAAGATAGTTTGGGCTTTTGTACAAATTTAGAGAAGGCACACTATGTGTCAGTCTACCTATTCATATTATTTACAAATAAGTGTAAATTAGGTCTTGACGCTGAACAGTAGATCTAGAAGTATATTAAATATTTACTATTGTATAAATAATAGATATACTGAGTCTGATATAGACCAGCTCTAGAATTTTTCTAGATCTATATTATTAAGGATGTCTTGTTCTGCAACCAGATGCTCTCTTCTATGTCAGTGTAAGCAAGTTGGCGCCTAAGCTGGACTTTAAAGCGTTTCCATGGAGCACCTCTGTTACGTCGACTACCTTTCAGCTCCCCAAAAAGACTGCATTTGGCATACGTTCGTCCCCCATACGGGATACCTACCCTGCCCATCGTAATTGTTCTACCATAAGAAGTCCCTATATACTGTCCATACCAGGGTTTGTAAGGACATCACTGTTTGTAGTGCGGTCTTGCCAGCGTATGTCCATGATAGGAGCGCAAGCATCTTTGGTGAAAGCCTTCAAGTAGTCTTAGTTGCTTTCTGTATAATACCCATGTCTCAGATCCATATAGAAGGATTGAGAGAACCACTGCTTGGTCGACATTATTTAGGCATGAGGGGCGATTTATTCCTTCAAACTCTCGTCTGGAGGAGTCCAAAAGCACTACTGGCGCTGGTCAGATGATTATCAACTTCCATTGAAAGCAATGCGTCATTGGATACTATGCTTCACTGACATGTGAAGTGATTTACCCTCTTAAGGGGCTGTCCATTAACGATGATCTTTGGGGCTGAGTGGGTATTATAGGGAGGGTGACTTCTGGAACATTACTTGTATTTTCCCGAGGTTTATAGATAAACCGAAAGAGGCGAGCTGGAGATCATGTTCATCATTCATCATCGCAAACATAGGAGCATAAGCTAGTAGACAGAACAAGTTTTTAATTTAAAAAAAAAAAGAAATCAAGATCTCTGATGTCTGAACGCACACTAATCCGAAATTGTTAATATTTTATGGTTTATAATTATATTTGAAATTATTTTGTTACTATCAAAGCCAAAGTTCTGCGCCACACTCAAAGAATTATACAACACAAAATTATTTAAAGTTCATGTAATGTATGTCAGTTAAACTTTCCTTCAAGCCAATCCCAGGTATTAGTTAGAAATTGTTTCCTGAAATGTACCTGTTGTGTCTGGCCATGTGACTGAAGCTTGTGTTCGATATTTAAAGCTGAGTTGCGTTGAAACATATAATAAATACAAGCCTTAAGAAAAAAGACATTAAAGAACAAAATTTATTTTAAAAAAAAATTGAATATATGTGTATCACGAGTCGAGACTGTGACCTATTTCGACCATATTCTAGAAGCCCAGGTCAAGTCAGTGCTAACCAGTGTAAACAAGTTAATTTTAGTCATCCAAATAAGAAAAAGAGGTTAAGTGGAACAAATAGCATACATCAGCTTTTAGAAGGTCACAGTTAATAAAATAATTAAGGAAGAAGTTTCTATGATTCTGGAAAATACGATTGAGAAAAGTATAGATTAGAGGAAAGTTAGTTAGCATTGTAACGGTCTTTGCTTAGTAACGGTCTTGTGTTAGTATGAGGGTCCATTAGTTGAAGTTACATTAGTTGAAGTTATACTAGTTGAAGTTTTGTTGTATCTTTAGGTTTTATTTTATGAAGAATTAAGTCAAGTTGTTATTGAATTGAGAAGTTACTTATATGTGAAAGTTGAAGCAGTTTATTAAAGAAGTTTTGAGAGAATACAGATGTTTCTTTAGTGAATTATCAAATTATTAATATAATAACTAATATCACCACTAGATTTGTATGAGCTCTAACTAAAAGAAACGGACTATTAAATCTAGTTGAGAAAGAAGTGTTTTACTTTCCTTCCTCTGCGATTATCTTTTAAAATTTTGGTGAAATAAGAAACAGCGAGAGAAGAAGAATTGATTAAACAGGTAACAGAGTTTCTTCTTTATGGAAGTAAATTGAAATAGTTGTTATTAAAGACTTAAAGAAGGATCAGAAATTAGTTCCTATCGACATTTTTTGTTTGTTTTACAAATATAACAGCATAACTATATAACTAGAAAATGTTTTAGTTTGAAACTTTTTGTATTCGATGTAGATGCTATCAATATGTTGCTGTGTTATATAGTGGACTGAAGTATGCGACTGTGTTTTGCAGTAGTCAATGCTGTAGAGTCTATAATAGAAAGTCTACTCTAATTTAATGTCTCAGCATTTAGAACATGTCTTATATTAGAACGTATACTGTTCTTGAAGATACATTTTCTAGACACATATAATACAACGTTTTCGTAAAATGAGATTTTTTTAAAGCAGATTCTGGATAGGTAGGCTAAAATGACAAATCAAATTTTGTTTTTGATGCAGACTCAAAACAGTTTCACTAAAGATTAAAGCGTAAACTAGTTCTTTGATAGTTAAGACACCTCTCTCTCTCTGTCTCTCTCTCTCTCTCTCTTATTTAATTAATTTATATTTACAATTAGAAAACAAAAACGTTAAAACCAACTCAAAGGACTTGAAAAGACTAATCCATTTTGCATGCTATTTTATTGATAGTAAAAAAAAATTGAACATCGTGAAATGTAATACTTTAAATTATGACTGCAAAATTTGCAAGTTATGTTTAAAAAAATGTTTTTTTAAGTTGAGGCCCTGTTTAAGCCCGAAAATCTGGGCGGCCGCTAGGTTTCGCACAAGTCTGCTTAGTGATGCTGTGATATAATCTGTATACTCCGAAAAAGACTTAAATCTCACATCACATAAGACACTTGAAACTTGGAATAAAAAAATATTTTTACCAACATTTTTTTTATTTATCTAGAAGATAATAAAACAACTCTTTCGTCAAACCAGAGCAGTTTCTATCGTTTGACAGTCTGACATAAAAAAACAACAACACATAATTTCCTGTTGAGTCCTATCAACACACCATTTGTTAACATTAATCCATTTTCTAATTTTTTTTTAGCTTGTTGTTTGTCAGAGTGTATACTGTCTTAACACTATTTAAAGTTTCTCATTACTAGGCTTACCACTAGCAACGTAAAATGAGCCAACTAAATTGCGTTTATTAGGCATTTAATGTTTTCAGTTCTTTAAGTTTATTTACAGTTATATTATACTTTACAATTATAAATTCATAACAAGCCTTGAAAAGTAAACATGTGTGCTATTGTTCAGCTACAACTTACAACATATTCATGGAAGTAGAAGCAGAGCAAAGGAAGACATAGTGACATTGAAGTAGGCCTATGGTAAGAGATACAATTCTCTTAGAGCCTATGTAAGTTTACAAAACCCGAACATCTATAAAACAGTAATAAGAAACATTTGAACACGTCATGACAACATCGACTAAAAAAAATGCAAAAAAAATCAGATATGCGTCTAATCGACTGAGATACTTACTTTGTAGCTTGAGTTTAAACAAATATAACCATTTTTTTAAATCGATAAATTAAGTGTTAACTTTTTTTTTTACAGATGAGTATTAGAAGAGTGATTGTCTAAAGCTTGTGACATGCACGAGAGAGATAAATTCTATATTTATATATCAGAATAAAATATAGTAATAACATTTAATGAATAATAATAAATGAAAAAAGAAATAAAAAAAAAACATTCAAATTTAAATGCACTAAAAAGTAGAAAAAATATTGGTAGTGAAATAAATGTGGAGTGTTAAAATTTCACTTTAACTTTCATAGAACACAACAGGCGCTTTGCTTTTTAACAAACAAAAGTTGTTGTTTTTTCTTTTAAGTGCGTTTTATATTAATCGTTGTTTATATACATTTGTTTTAACTAATTTTTTTTCGCCTATTTAGCATTTCACTTTTACAATCACTATAGACCACTGATGTATTTTTACATCAGCATAATATTTAATTATTTATTAGTTTTTTTGTACACGGAAAAAGACCCATAAGGTTGAATTTATCCGTTTCAGACTTACGTCTTACCAATCGACAAGAGAATTCACACATTTGTGTATTATTATTATTATTATTTACATACCACCAGAATTAATCTTCCCGTAGCTTGGTACATTTTCTATATAAAAAAAAATTAAATTAACTACTAGTAATTAATTAGCTGATTGTTTGATTTTTTTTTTGATTAATTCGTGTATTGTTGACAATTGGATTGTCGAAATTCAATTGCAAAACCAACCAAACAAGATTCAGAGTGATTTATTCTAAGAATTGTACACATAAAAAATACCCTTTCAGACCTCACGATCTATAGGGCAGATGATGTAAAGATCATCTCATCTCTTTCTGTGGCCTACGGTTAACTAAGGTGTCAAGTGGCTAGCACGACGACCAAACGCCTTGTTGTAAAAATATCGATAGCAAAAGACATCAAAGTCTATTATTTCTTATAAATAACAGAATTCCTACCAAAATAGATGATAATTACACGCTGTATGTTAGAAACATTCTATCTAGCCTTGTTTTTTTAAACAGAGACTTTGACTGTAGTACTTTGTGGCTTGTCTTACCCATCGCATGCCAGAGTGGCATTAGAATCAAACAACGCTAATACGGAATGGTCGAAGAATAGGAAATCAGCAGTCGTTGTGTCTCTTTGTGTCTCTATTCGAACTTATCATCAGTTAACAGAATTTAATTTTAATAAAAGTTTTGAAATGTTTTAAATAGAATTAATAAATATCTTACAAACATAATAGTGTTTTTAACAGGATAAAAACATCTGAATATTTGTATTAAAATATTCAACACATTTATATTATTTTCATGTCAGTCACTTCTGTAAAACGACCCTCTGTAACTGCAATAGTTTTCTCCTGATTGTAAACATCCGGTGTGGTTCATGTTTATATATCCAATACAGTGGACAATAGCGCCACTACTTCCTGGACATGTGCTGGTTAAGTAGGTAATCTTGTCAGAACTAGGTTTCGATGTGTGTCTGTCCAGACGTTGACCAAGACTGATCTGTTTACTACAACCATGAGGGTGTGACACAATAAACATAAAATCGTCACAATTAGCAGTTTTATTCACTTTCTGATATAATGTATCATACCACTTGACTAAACTCTGTAATTTGGCAGCAAGTTGCTTATCATAAGTTTTAAAGTCAATGAAACATGTGTCTTTATTTACGTCATGGTATATAGAACAATCTACGTAGTTTAAAACAACCTCTGGACTATCCTCCGCATCATAAAAAAATCTCAGACTCGTGCACTTGGCTTCTAATAAATCAAAAACAACACTGGTAGCTGTCTGTACTGTTACATTCCATTGATCTATGTATGATATTTCGTTACTTTTACTCACTTTAACCACCATTCCACTTCCAGTTCTCAAACAATCCCTCCCTCTCATGTCATTCAAAAAATATGGAACCTCTGTGTTTGGCCAGCACTTTGGTCTGTATTGACTGGTCTTAGTTACATTTATTCTTACTGTCAGGTTAGATGCAGCTTTAATAAATGCGTACATATCAGTATTTTGGTGAACTAGAGGAAGATGCTTTATACTGAATGTTTTTATGGGTATAAAGTTTGCATGACCTGGATTCTTCTCACAGTTTGCCAAATGTCTAACTAGGTCAGCCTCTCCAAGTGTAGATATTTGTTGTTCATGGTGACCTAATAATAAAAGTTTGTAAGATAAAATAGTCCTATATTTTTTTTTATTACAAAGTAAAATGTAACGTTTTTATTAGAAACTAAACATAAGGCATTGAAATAGTTCCTTTTTTTGTTTACCTATATTAAGTTGACTGTCTTCAAAACATTTAACATCAGATAGGCCAATAGCTTGATCAAGACTTTCTGAAATTGAAAGTGCCCGTTAGTTAAACAATTCAAAAACATGCTAATGACTTTAATACACTTCATTTCACTTTTTTGATAAGATCATTTTTTTCGATTTTTTTTTTCAAATACTATTACACTTTTGTTTTTAATCGTCTTATAAAGCTTGTTATTAGAACTCCAACACAAAAATATATTTTTAAATATTGTTTAATTATACAGTGTACAACTTTAACTCTTTCTTTTTTCACGTTCCGATGGAATTTTTCATTTTGCTCATTTGTGTTTCACTACCCTGTTATGAATAAACTCTAATAACTTTTTTGTATGCTATCAGGAAATGTTATATAAGGATATAATTATAGAAGAATATATGCTCTTTTTATATAAAACAAATTAAATTTTATAAAACCAAAAATTGTTTTAATTTAATGGGTTCAAATACACTTGGTATCGTAAGTTAGGAGTAAAAGAGTTAAAAATAGACTCTTATCAATATTAACAACGTCAAAGAATGTATTGGAATTTCTAATATTAGTTTTTTAAGTGAAATATTTTATCTAAACTATTTGATTTTGGATACGGTTCAATTTATTTATTTGACAGTAAAACACATTTGTTCGCACAGTATATAGTATATATATATATCTATATTTCAATTTTACAAAATTAATTCAAGCATTCTTATGAATTTATAATTTAATATTTTTAGAGAAGAAAAATATTTTTCAATAAAAAAGGAACACATTTGAAATAAAAGTATATTACATTTGATAAAAATTCTTAATGAGTTAATTTGTTAGGAATATTATTTTCGACATCTAAGAAATTGAAGTCTCTAATTTCAAAAAGAAAACAAGTAGCCTACTAATATTTCACATATTTTGTCGTGTGCTTAAATAAAGCAGACAAAATATAGTTTCATTTGTTACTTATAAGTTGTTGTTTATTTTGAAACATAATATTAAAGACTTAAAATATTAATCAGAACATCATTTTAAAGTTTGAAATGTCAACACGTTTTAGCAAACGAGGATCATATAAATACCTCGCTGAATTCTATTTCTAAAAAACTAAATTAATATACAAAACTAAGCATTTTTCTTAGCAACCAAAAAGTAGAAAGACACTTTTAAACATATGTCTTTTGGTTTTCTTCTGTAAAGATTAACACATAAATTCAACTACTTTTGGAATTCCATCCTGCGTACCTTTATCCATTTATTGATCAGCATTTCGTTGACGTTTCAGCGCTTTTTGAATTGACAAATTAACATATACAAGACATGACGTAGAGCCTTGATAAAAGGGCATTTTAAATCAGCTGCAGGAATAACTTGGACAATATTAAATTATGTGAATCAGATATAAGTTGCCCCAGCTCAAATCAGACAGACACAGCAGGAACAGAACAAAAAAGTTTACCTATTTTTCTCAAAATTAGGGTCTGATCGGAAAATCAATACGTTATTCCAACTACAAAATACACATAGATGTCATATGTAACGGCTAAATGTGGATGAGACTGATCAGGTACTGCGAGAACAGGCACTCCTTATTTGGAAATATTGTGAGGGAACGTCGCATGAATTTTTTGAGACGTCAAAAAGCGATAAGTCTACCAAAAAATCCTTAAAAATGGAGACCAAAACAAGGAAAAACAGAACAGGGCCGTCATCATTTCAAGTTGTGTCGCACCTTCATAGAAAATCTATAAATGTTGAACTTAATTGAGGATTAGCCATTAAACGTTGCTGGGTGATCTAAATTAACAGATTATTTTTTATATTATTTGCTTATTTCCTGACTTTAGTTAACAGATATAGCTTCAACATTTACATTTAAAGATTAAGAGTCAAATCGACAAACCTTTTTTGACTTTTTTCATTTGAAGAGTCTGTTGTCCATGTATTTGTTTCATTTCTACCAATTAGAATCAACAACAATCAGTGTTGCCGTTATCGTTTATTAAGAAACATGAATGTACACATAACATATATGCAATGAAATAAATATTTTGTTAGCAGCCTCCCAAAGAGTACACGTACATTTAGATCCAAAACCTGGAAAAACTATTGAAAATACGATTGAATAATCTATAGTTAAGTGTTTAGTTGTAGGTGCCAGGTACATTTTTATCTGTTTAAAAAAATTATATATAAAATTTATTATATAAATATCGATATTGATTCGATATATATATATATCCAACAAATACATATTTTTAAAATGAAACTTAATCAAGATAAATATAAACAATCCTTTTAAAAAAAGCTTATTTAAGATCAAGAACTCCGCACTTAAAACTATATCTATCAAGAATATAAAATTTATTTCCCAGGCCAAAAAAAAAAATTGACTAATTGGGTTATTTTGTAATAAATTCATGTTTTGTTACGTAAACTTAATATTTTTTTTTGATGTTTCAACTTGATCCGAGAATGCGTGTGGAGAAAAAAAGTGTACAATTATTTAAGGGAAAAGGCCGACATATATTATATACTAGACATGTGTTACCCGCGACCCTCGGGTCTTTATTTGCGCATTACTTTCGATATAGTCACTGAGGGTGTTTTGTAAAAATGAAACGAAATAATAATGTAATAAGTAAAGCGAATGTGTCAATGTAAAAATAGTGTGAATGAAGCTATCAAATCAAAATAGCTAATAGGCTTGAATCCATTTTTTTTTTCAAATTAAAACATTTGCTTGTAGGCCTACATATATTTGATTAAAATTTGAGATGAATAGACTAAATTTTGTATGTTCATGTGTATAAAGTATAAAGTAGATCTTGAGGTAGACATAGATCTAAATCTACACTAATCTAGAGTTAAAAATTGGCTTTTATAGAGTTCATTCTGAGCTCCGCATGCGTGAACTTTTTTTCATGAATGAATATAGGCCTATCTCAACACGGCTACGCAGCTTTAGCGAACAGCGAACGAATGTATTAAAAATGCTTTAGAAAAACAAATTTGAATTTTAATTTGATTAAAATATGAAATGAATGGACAATAATTAGTATGTTTATGTGTTAAAGCATAAAACTATCTTTGCGAAAAGAAGTTTTATCATCTTAGAGTTCAATAAGAGTTTTAGACCTAGGCCTAGGAATAAACTCAGTAGAGAGATGTGTTAATGTGTAACCATTTGGTAATGTCTAATGAAATAATGTTCGCCAGGAAATCTGTAGTCACAGATATCAGGAACTAATTTATGTAAAAAATGCTTTTGGATAATCTAGTGGATTGGATTTAGATGTATGTTAAACGTAGCTAATGATCTTTTCACGTTATTTCTCTTTCGCTACGAAAATAAAATTAGTTTTGCGAAAATGGGTTTACCCGAAGTCGATACATTCATATCTATTAAAAACGAAAAGAGCGATAGCTTTGTTAAATGAATGGGATTATAAAGTGAACAATTAAACGAAATAATTTTTAGTACGCGATTCATGAATGAATATAGATCTAGGCCTATCTCAACTCGGCTTCGCAGCTTTTGTAAACGAATGTAGCTTTAGAAAACCAAATTTGAATGTTTATTTGATCAAAATATGAAATGAATGGACTTTAATTAATATGTGTATGTGTTAAAGTATAAAACTATCTGTGCGAAGAGAAGTTTTATCATCTTAGTGTTGAATTAGAGTTTTAGATCTAGGAAAGGGATTATAAAATAAACAATTAAACGAATTAATATTTAGTACGCGATTCATGTCTAATGAAAGAATGTTCGTCAGGAAATCTGTAGTCACAGATATAAGGAACTAATTTATGTAAAAAATGCTTTTGAAACACAAAATTGAAGGTTAATTTGATTATATAATGAAATCAATGGATCTTCTTTTGTATTTTCATGTGTCAAAGTAAAAAACTATCTGCGCAAAGTGTATTTCTTAAAATTAGATCTAGGTCTAAATCCTTTCTATCTTTTCTCATGTCAACATTGTAGACATGGCCTAGATCCATAAAATACTATAGCTGTAATAGAGTCGGACAACTTTATTTTTTTTGAGGGTCTTCAGTTTGTTTTAGGGCTACAATACACACACTACGGTCTAAGTTAGTACCCAAGGAACATTCCTGCCTAGTTTAATCAAGATTGGCCAAGCGGTTTTGATGTCTATAAGTAACATACATCTATACATACATACATACATACATACACCTCACATTCTACTTTATAATATAGATATGTTCTCGTACATAATGATAAATAAACATAAATTCATTGTCTAATGCGTTAATTTATCTTTTTATGATTCTTGTCTTGTCTACGCCAATGAATAATTGTGTAAAGTTTTAACTTGATCCGAGAATGGATGTGAGAGAAATAACGTGTACAAATTTTTAACCAGACAGACAGACAGACAGAGTTGAAATAAGCTTTGTAAAAAGTAATGGGAAGAGATCGTACAAATGCATGAAGACTTTAAATTGGTTTTTGTCTTCTTGTCGTGGTCATTTATTGAAGAACTATTTTTTTGGATGCGCTTATAGTAGCTTCGTTCTTTCTAAGGAGTAAGTCTTTTACATTCTTGTCTTCTTGTCTAGTTGGTTAGCTGGATGTTGTTTTACATTCTTGTCTTCTTGTCTAGTTGGTTAGCTGGATGTTGTTTTACATTCTTGTCTTCTTGTCTAGTTGGTTAGCTGGATGTTGTTTTACATTCTTGTCTTCTTGTCTAGTTGGTTAGCTGGATGTTGTTTTACATTCTTGTCTTCTTGTCTAGTTGGTTAGCTGGATGTTGTTTTACATTCTTGTCTTCTTGTCTAGTTGGTTAGCTGGATGTTGTTTTACATTCTTGTCTTCTTGTCTAGTTGGTTAGCTGGATGTTGAAACCTTATAACTATCGCTTTGAACAAAGGACCACTGTGATGTCATTCCGAAGTGCTGAGGCATTTTAATGTCTTGAGACACGATATTTTCCTTTTGCAACTTCTCATGTGACTAAAGATCCTTAATACTCAGCTGCGGTCACATGTTGGACATCGCTAATGATCTGACGCTATAGCACTTTCGTTCTTCTTCTATGTCAGAGGCATATGCCAGGTCTATCCAGTGTCTCATTTCCCCATCAGTTGGTGTCAATTTTGAAGAGCTTCATGTCACGTTTGCAGACATTAGTATACCTTTAAAGTGGAAGACTAGCGGCACCGTTAGATCAACGTACTAAATGTCTTGTGGGAGTCGACTTTGTGGAAATCTGACAACATGTTTAAGCCAGCCAAGGCGTCTGCTGCTGATAACAAGCGAGGATCTCCTGACACCCTATCTTCGTATCACTTCCTCAATGGCTATTTTATCTTGACATATTAACTTTACAATCCGCCTTAGGCGTTAGAGATGAAGGGTATTCAGCCTTTCCTTGTTGCCTTCCTTCCTTGCTTTACTACCGTATAGCAGAGTGATGATCTCACAGGTCCAGTACAGAGATTTAGTATTGGTTGTCAGCTAGATATTGTCACGCACTCTTTTCTGCAAACCGTGACATGAAAATAAAAAAATAATGTATAGCTTTTATATAGCGCTACTTTCATGGTTATAGCATGCTCAGAGCACTAAAGTATCTGGGAGATTTTTTTTTTCCGCGCTGCCTTTAGTTCAGTAAACTTAAGACTGCTCGAGTCGGGTGTCGAACCTGGAGTCCTCTTCATAGGTAGCCAAGCCAATACAAGTTCACTTGATCTTAGCCTCTTGACCACGCTTCCCACTTTCTTTTACGAATGCATTTAGAAATAGGTACAGTAAAACAATTAGTTTAAATCGTCTTTTAAATAATAATAACAATGAAGTTTTTCATAATAATAATAAACTTAAATTAAAATAATTTTATAGGATGACATTCTGAAGGTATGGGTGCATTGTTATTTTTATTTAAAAATGATTTAAACTAATTGTTATATTGTAACTATTTCTAAATGCTTTCATTAAAGAAAATATTTTGAAAAAAATGAATATTCCTTAGTTGAAATTTATATTAAGCGTTAAAAGAATTGTTTTTAAAAGCTGAAAAAAAAAATTAAAGAAAAGCGTTAATAAATATTTAAAAAAACAAGAACTAAAGTTTAAAAAATTAATAGGATATTCCTTTGATTTAATTTAAAAGTCAGTGAACTATTTGAGTGTTCATATTTCTAACATTAATGGTGCACTAACCTGAAATTCCATTTAATTTCATTATTTCATTTTCTAGACTCTCAACTCTAGCAGAAACTTTGGCTAAAGAAGTAAATTAATTAAATAGTTTTAAAAGTTTATATCTATATAGAGGGCATTTTTCAGTTTTAACATACTTATTCATTTTCTGACACTATTTCTACACTTTATAACAATAATTATGGCTACAAACATCGATTGCAATAGGTACTCACTACAATACTTACTTATTGTGATGAGCTGTGCCTCCAAAGTGTTGATTTTCTTAACAACTTTATCTAATTTGATTTAAAACAAATATTTTAATTTTTTAAATTTATAATAAAACTACTGCGATAAATAACATTATAATTAAAATAGATCATTTCTACAAATACTATTGTGTAAGTCGCTCTCTCTTTAATCAATATGGCTGGTTTGTTATTTATACAGATTTTTGATCATTTAAAGTTTACGTTTTTGTATTCAAAATCATTACCAAATTTGTTAATTTATTTAAATAGGTACTAGTTAACATAAAATTTTAGATATTAATTAATTAATATATTAATTATTTGCATTATTTCATAAATTTTTGTCGCTTTTTAAACATCACAATACACAAAAAATCCCATTAAAATGTTGATCTAGACTTAGACTACTTTGATTACTCTGACAAGATTTAGGCTCTATAATATAGATCTATACATCAAAAATAAAACAACTATTCAATGTGATAACTTTGATGAATGGTATGACCCAGTTTACCTTCATATAAGTAGGCCAGTAGAATGTGCAATATGCATGGCATTGTGCACTGTGTAGGTTACCTTAGTTTACATCAAGACTGTTTGATTATTTTGATGAAGACATGAATAACCCATGCCAATGTTTAAACTACCTATCAAATCTAGATGGATACACGTACTCCTGTGAAATCTACTAAATTAAAAACAATAACTTTATGAAATAAAACTCTAAAAGAAGTAACATCTAAACACCTTAAAACCAATGTATTAACAAAAAAGAAAAGCCAGACATATTTGCAAAAAACAAATATCCTACAATTTAAAAACTCAGACATTTTCAATAGCGATTTTGAAAGTTTAGAAAAGAGAACACATACTTACGGAAGAGTTCTGTTAGCAATATAGAAGAGCAAACATAGCACAATAAATTATCAGACCAGTACCACTTACAGCATGAAATGTAACATTCTAGAACACATAATATGTAGTAACATTATAAACCACTTAGGATAATATTGTGTCATTACGCCATACCAACATTCTCTTAGGAAATATAGTGAAACGAATAGGTTTAGCTGATAATTGTTTACAAGGCCTAGATAACAATATGTAAATAGATGCCATTATATTAGACCTTTCTAAAGTTGACATAGTTCATCGACCCATTTTGCTTAAAAATATATTTCGGCCTAACTGTTTTCTACCACCAATGGATTCAAGATTTCCAGATATAAATAAAAGAAACTGTAATAATACATGGCTTCATTTCAATACCAATAACAATATAGCTGCTTGGTCGTGCGGTATGCGCGATGGACTGACGTTTGCACTTGTCGATAATCCCGGGTTCAGACCCTGCCTGCTGGCACCCAATGTCGTCCTGCTGGAGGTTTGGACTAGGAAATTAATGATCTTCAACTCTGAAGGAACATTCGAAACATGTAAAACACTTTACAAAGCAATAAACAAGGAACAGTTTTGGGCCCTCTACTCGTTCTCTTTTACATAAATAAACTAACTCAATGCATAAGTTCAAGTAGAAAAGTTACATGAATGCATAATAAATAGAACAATAAAAACTATACAAGGTACTGACCAATTGTACGACAAAAAAAAAGAAGAATTACAGAAATGGGAATCTCATTTCATCCAGAAAAAAATGTCAATCATAAAGAGGAAAAAAAAACTAAAAGAAATACGTCATCAAAATCAGAAAAGCATGGCTGAAAAAAATCTTAAGAGATTGTTTCATTAACAGAAACATATATTTTAAGCACTGGCCCGATCAAGAAATTGTGATCACATGTTGCTTGAGATGTTTCGAGACATGTGTTAGATAAAATGAATCACATTTCCACTATAGTCATCAAATAAAGAAAAAAAAACAAAAGACAATGTAAAATAAAATCCGTCATTGTTTAATTTGGATTCTTACCTTTATGGTGGACACAAGTAACAAGATGATGTACATGTTCATTATAGCTTTTTGAAATACCCAGCATAATGTAGATAACAGATGTAGCTTATTGTAAAATTATTTAAAAAAAAAATAAAGATGAAAGTCAACACACCTAATGTATCTGTTCCGTTGTTCCTGACATCATTAGTCTGTTCGACATGTTTATGTTTAGTCTCTAACAATTAAAGACAATACACAATTATTATAGTTCATGCGATCATTATAAACGCATTGTTAAATCTATAAAGCGATTGGTATTCTTTGAACTTTCCGTTCATTTGATACATTTTGAACTAAAAAAACTAGAAACTAGAACTTTGAATTTTTAGACCTTGCAAACTATTTGATGCAGTGGAAACTTTTATCTTCTGAAAACTAACACTATAGGTTTAAAAATTAAACATCTTTAACTTGTTGTCCTACAAATTTAAAAAAAAAATGATACATATCTTCTAAAGTGGAGGGGAGTTATTATCGGTTATAGAAGGTATGGCCCACAAATACAAACTTTAAAATAATAATTAGCAAATCAGTAATACAAATATTCTAAAATTACTAAAACATTGGGTCAGTAGACATTTTTTTATGTTTATGTTTTTAGCAATAATGGTGCACTAACCTGAGATTTCATTCAATTTCTTCATTTCTTTTTCTAGAGTTTCTAACCTTGTAGAACATTTGGCTAAATAAATAAATTTAAAAAAAAAATTTTTAAAGAAAAAAAAATTCTTATTAACATTTTTAAAGAAATTAAAAGAGCATAAGGTTCACTATTGTAACATACTATTTTTTTAATTATCTGAAATTAATTATAGATATTATTAATGTTACCCTTTACAATACCTACATTAATTTTCATTTATTTTCTGCATTATTGAATTTTAAAGACGAAACAGAAGGTATTACTTTACATAAATTAATTTGAAACTAATTTATTGCATTATCATAAGCGAATAAATAGTATGTAATAGTGTACAATATTTCTTTGGCAGATTCAGAATATACAAGTTTGAAAGAGATTAAGTTTTAATCAATATATATCATTTGTAGGAAAATTACTGTTTAAATTCTATTGAAGTAAGACATTTACGTATTTATCGTCCAAACAGTCCATTATGATGACAAATATTATTCTCAGTATTCTATATAGTTAAACATATTCATTTGTTCTTTAATATGGTATAAGCGCACGGCACCTACAGATTATACAATTTCTGGTTTACCCAAATAACAAAATAAACATCGTATTTGTAATAATAAGCCAAACAAAGGAAGAGTACAACGATAATATTCACAATATTTTCATTAAGAAATTGTTATAACAAATAATTTTGCACAAGAAATGACCAAATGAATCCTGATTTTTCTGGATGATTTCCATCTTCTTATTTAACTCCCCTTGTTGTTGTACAATGGCTTTAGTACTTTTACTAATATAGTCTTGAGTTTGGCTAATGATGTCTGTCTTGTTACTCAATACTTCAGTCTAGAAATAGAAATATATACAATAATAAACTACAACTATTAGTTTTGATATTATTAGCAGATTGTTACTAAAGAGCTCTCACGATGGCCAGTTGACAAACATTCAAGACTGTGGAGACTGCAGGGGCAGAGGGCGCATGTGTCAATGTCTGGATGAGACGGTACGATACGGGTGGGTGACTGTGTCAATGTCTGGATGAGACGTAACAATACCGGTGGGTGACTGTGTCAATGTCTGGATGAGACGGTACGATACCGGTGGGTGACTGTGTCAATGTCTGGATGAGACGGTACGATACAGGTGGGTGACTGTGAGAATGTCTGGATGAGACGGTACGATACTGGTGGGTGACTGTGAGAATGTCTGGATGAGACGCTACGATACCTGTGAGTGACTGTGAGAATGTCTGGATGAGACGGTACGATACTGGTGGGTGACTGTGAGAATGTCTGGATGAGACGGTACGATACTGGTGGGTGACTGTGAGAATGTCTGGATGAGACGGTACGATACTGGTGGGTGACTGTGAGAATGTCTGGATGAGACGCTACGATACTGGTGGGTGACTGTGAGAATGTCTGGATGAGACGGTACGATACTGGTGGGTGATTGTGAGAATGTCTGGATGAGACGGTACGATACGGGTGGGTGACTGTGTCAATGTCTGGATGAGACGGTACGATACTGGTGGGTGACTGTGTCAATGTCTGGATGAGACGGTACGATACGGGTGGGTGACTGTGTCAATGTCTGGATGAGACGGTACAATTCGGGTGGGTGACTGTGAGAATGTCTGGATGAGACGGTACGATACGGGTGGGTGACTGTGGGAATGTCTGGATGAGACGGTACGATACTGGTGGGTGACTGTGGGAATGTCTGGATGAGACGGTACGATACGGGTGGGTGACTGTGTCAATGTCTGGATGAGACGGTACGATACGGGTAGGTGACTGTGTCAATGTCTGGATGAGACGTAACGATACCTGTGGGTGACTGTGAGAATGTCTGGATGAGACGGTACGATACTGGTGGGTGACTGTGAGAATGTCTGGATGAGACGCTACGATACCTGTGGGTGACTGTGAGAATGTCTGGATGAGACGGTATGATACTGGTGGGTGACTGTGAGAATGTCTGGATGAGACGCTACGATACCTGTGAGTGACTGTGAGAATGTCTGGATGAGACGGTACGATACTGGTGGGTGACTGTGAGAATGTCAGGATGAGACGGTACGATACTGGTGGGTGACTGTGAGAATGTCTGGATGAGACGGTACGATACTGGTGGGTGACTGTGAGAATGTCTGGATGAGACGGTACGATACTGGTGGGTGACTGTGAGAATGTCTGGATGAGACGGTACGATACTGGTGGGTGACTGTGAGAATGTCTGGATGAGACGGTACGATACTGGTGGGTGACTGTGAGAATGTCTGGATGAGACGGTACGATACTGGTGGGTGACTGTGAGAATGTCTGGATGAGACGGTACGATACTGGTGGGTGACTGTGAGAATGTCTGGATGAGACGCTACGATACCTGTGAGTGACTGTGAGAATGTCTGGATGAGACGGTACGATACTGGTGGGTGACTGTGAGAATGTCTGGATGAGACGGTACGATACTGGTGGGTGACTGTGAGAATGTCTGGATGAGACGGTACGATACTGGTGGGTGACTGTGAGAATGTCTGGATGAGACGGTACGATACTGGTGGGTGACTGTGAGAATGTCTGGATGAGACGGTACGATACTGGTGGGTGACTGTGAGAATGTCTGGATGAGACGGTACGATACTGGTGGGTGACTGTGAGAATGTCTGGATGAGACAGTACGATACCTGTGGGTGACTGTGAGAATGTCTGGATGAGACGGTACGATACTGGTGGGTGACTGTGAGAATGTCTGGATGAGACGTAACGATACGGGTGGGTGACTGTGAGAATGTCTGGATGAGACGGTACAATACAGGTGGGTGATTGTGTCTATGTCTGGATGAGACGGTACGATACTGGTGGGTGACTGTGAGAATGTCTGGATGAGACGGTACGATACTGGTGGGTGACTGTGTCTATGTCTGGATGAGACGGTACGTACGGGTGGGTGACTGTGAGAATGTCTGGATGAGACGGTACGATACAGGTGGGTGACTGTGAGAATGTCTGGATGAGATGGTACGATACGGGTGGGTGACTGTGTCAATGTCTGGATGAGACGGTACGATACGGGTGGGTGACGGTGTCAATGTCTGGATGAGACGGTACGATACGGGTGGGTGACTGTGTCAATGTCTGGATGAGACGGTACGATACGGGTGGGTGACTGTGAGAATGTCTGGATGAGACGGTACGATACTGGTGGGTGACTGTGTCAATGTCTGGATGAGACGGTACGATACGGGTGGGTGACTGTGAGAATGTCTGGATGAGACGGTACGATACTGGTGGGTGACTGTGTCAATGTCTGGATGAGACGGTACGATACGGGTGGGTGACTGTGTCAATGTCTGGATGAGACGGTACGATACGGGTGGGTGACTGTGTCAATGTCTGGATGAGACGTAACGATACCTGTGGGTGACTGTGAGAATGTCTGGATGAGACGGTACGATACTGGTGGGTGACTGTGAGAATGTCTGGATGAGACGGTACGATACTGGTGGGTGACTGTGAGAATGTCTGGATGAGACGCTACGATACCTGTGGGTGACTGTGAGAATGTCTGGATGAGACGGTATGATACTGGTGGGTGACTGTGAGAATGTCTGGATGAGACGCTACGATACCTGTGAGTGACTGTGAGAATGTCTGGATGAGACGGTACGATACTGGTGGGTGACTGTGAGAATGTCTGGATGAGACGCTACGATACAGGTGGGTGACTGTGAGAATGTCTGGATGAGACGCTACGATACCTGTGAGTGACTGTGAGAATGTCTGGATGAGACGGTACGATACTGGTGGGTGACTGTGAGAATGTCTGGATGAGACGGTACGATACTGGTGGGTGACTGTGAGAATGTCTGGATGAGACGGTACGATACTGGTGGGTGACTGTGAGAATGTCTGGATGAGACGGTACGATACTGGTAAGTGAGTGTGAGAATGTCTGGATGAGACGGTACGATACTGGTGGGTGACTGTGAGAATGTCTGGATGAGACGGTACGATACTGGTGGGTGAATGTGAGAATGTCTGGATGAGACGGTACGATACTGGTGGGTGACTGTGAGAATGTCTGGATGAGACGCTACGATACTGGTGGGTGACTGTGAGAATGTCTGGATGAGACGGTACGATACTGGTGGGTGACTGTGAGAATGTCTGGATGAGACGGTACGATACGGGTGGGTGACTGTGTCAATGTCTGGATGAGACGGTACGATACTGGTGGGTGACTGTGTCAATGTCTGGATGAGACGGTACGATACTGGTGGGTGACTGTGTCAATGTCTGGATGAGACGGTACAATTCGGGTGGGTGACTGTGTCAATGTCTGGATGAGACGGTACGATACGGGTGGGTGACTGTGAGAATGTCTGGATGAGACGGTACGATACTGGTGGGTGACTGTGTCAATGTCTGGATGAGACGGTACGATACGGGTGGGTGACTGTGTCAAAGTCTGGATGAGACGGTACGATACGGGTGGGTGACTGTGTCAATGTCTGGATGAGACGTAACGATACCTGTGGGTGACTGTGAGAATGTCTGGATGAGACGGTACGATACTGGTGGGTGACTGTGAGAATGTCTGGATGAGACGCTACGATACCTGTGGGTGACTGTGAGAATGTCTGGATGAGACGGTATGATACTGGTGGGTGACTGTGAGAATGTCTGGATGAGACGCTACGATACCTGTGAGTGACTGTGAGAATGTCTGGATGAGACGGTACGATACTGGTGGGTGACTGTGAGAATGTCTGGATGAGACGGTACGATACTGGTGGGTGACTGTGAGAATGTCTGGATGAGACGGTACGATACTGGTGGGTGACTGTGAGAATGTCTGGATGAGACGGTACGATACTGGTGGGTGACTGTGAGAATGTCTGGATGAGACGGTACGATACTGGTGGGTGACTGTGAGAATGTCTGGATGAGACGCTACGATACTGGTGGGTGACTGTGAGAATGTCTGGATGAGACGGTACGATACTGGTGGGTGACTGTGAGAATGTCTGGATGAGACGGTACGATACGGGTGGGTGACTGTGTCAATGTCTGGATGAGACGGTACGATACTGGTGGGTGACTGTGTCAATGTCTGGATGAGACGGTACGATACGGGTGGGTGACTGTGTCAATGTCTGGATGAGACGGTACAATTCGGGTGGGTGACTGTGAGAATGTCTGGATGAGACGGTACGATACTGGTGGGTGACTGTGTCAATGTCTGGATGAGACGGTACGATACGGGTGGGTGACTGTGTCAATGTCTGGATGAGACGGTACAATTCGGGTGGGTGACTGTGTCAATGTCTGGATGAGACGGTACGATACGGGTGGGTGACTGTGAGAATGTCTGGATGAGACGGTACGATACTGGTGGGTGACTGTGTCAATGTCTGGATGAGACGGTACGATACGGGTGGGTGACTGTGTCAATGTCTGGATGAGACGGTACGATACGGGTGGGTGACTGTGTCAATGTCTGGATGAGACGTAACGATACCTGTGGGTGACTGTGAGAATGTCTGGATGAGACGGTACGATACTGGTGGGTGACTGTGAGAATGTCTGGATGAGACGCTACGATACCTGTGGGTGACTGTGAGAATGTCTGGATGAGACGGTATGATACTGGTGGGTGACTGTGAGAATGTCTGGATGAGACGCTACGATACCTGTGAGTGACTGTGAGAATGTCTGGATGAGACGGTACGATACTGGTGGGTGACTGTGAGAATGTCTGGATGAGACGGTACGATACTGGTGGGTGACTGTGAGAATGTCTGGATGAGACGGTACGATACTGGTGGGTGACTGTGAGAATGTCTGGATGAGACGGTACGATACTGGTGGGTGACTGTGAGAATGTCTGGATGAGACGGTACGATACTGGTGGGTGACTGTGAGAATGTCTGGATGAGACGCTACGATACTGGTGGGTGACTGTGAGAATGTCTGGATGAGACGGTACGATACTGGTAGGTGACTGTGAGAATGTCTGGATGAGACGGTACGATACTGGTGGGTGACTGTGTCAATGTCTGGATGAGACGGTACGATACGGGTGGGTGACTGTGTCAATGTCTGGATGAGACGGTACGATACGGGTGGGTGACTGTGTCAATGTCTGGATGAGACGTAACGATACCTGTGGGTGACTGTGAGAATGTCTGGATGAGACGGTACGATACTGGTGGGTGACTGTGAGAATGTCTGGATGAGACGCTACGATACCTGTGGGTGACTGTGAGAATGTCTGGATGAGACGGTATGATACTGGTGGGTGACTGTGAGAATGTCTGGATGAGACGCTACGATACCTGTGAGTGACTGTGAGAATGTCTGGATGAGACGGTACGATACTGGTGGGTGACTGTGAGAATGTCTGGATGAGACGGTACGATACTGGTGGGTGACTGTGAGAATGTCTGGATGAGACGGTACGATACTGGTGGGTGACTGTGAGAATGTCTGGATAAGACGGTACGATACTGGTGGGTGACTGTGAGAATGTCTGGATGAGACGGTACGATACTGGTGGGTGACTGTGAGAATGTCTGGATGAGACGCTACGATACTGGTGGGTGACTGTGAGAATGTCTGGATGAGACGGTACGATACTGGTGGGTGACTGTGAGAATGTCTGGATGAGACTGTACGATACGGGTGGGTGACTGTGTCAATGTCTGGATGAGACGGTACGATACTGGTGGGTGACTGTGTCAATGTCTGGATGAGACGGTACGATACGTGTGGGTGACTGTGTCAATGTCTGGATGAGACGGTACGATACTGGTGGGTGACTGTGTCAATGTCTGGATGAGACGGTACGATACGGGTGGGTGACTGTGTCAATGTCTGGATGAGACGGTACAATTCGGGTGGGTGACTGTGAGAATGTCTGGATGAGACGGTACGATACTGGTGGGTGACTGTGTCAATGTCTGGATGAGACGGTACGATACGGGTGGGTGACTGTGTCAATGTCTGGATGAGACGGTACAATTCGGGTGGGTGACTGTGTCAATGTCTGGATGAGACGGTACGATACGGGTGGGTGACTGTGAGAATGTCTGGATGAGACGGTACGATACTGGTGGGTGACTGTGTCAATGTCTGGATGAGACGGTACGATACGGGTGGGTGACTGTGTCAATGTCTGGATGAGACGGTACGATACGGGTGGGTGACTGTGTCAATGTCTGGATGAGACGTAAAGATACCTGTGGGTGACTGTGAGAATGTCTGGATGAGACGGTACGATACTGGTGGGTGACTGTGAGAATGTCTGGATGAGACGCTACGATACCTGTGGGTGACTGTGAGAATGTCTGGATGAGACGGTATGATACTGGTGGGTGACTGTGAGAATGTCTGGATGAGACGCTACGATACCTGTGAGTGACTGTGAGAATGTCTGGATGAGACGGTACGATACTGGTGGGTGACTGTGAGAATGTCTGGATGAGACGGTACGATACTGGTGGGTGACTGTGAGAATGTCTGGATGAGACGGTACGATACTGGTGGGTGACTGTGAGAATGTCTGGATGAGACGGTACGATACTGGTGGGTGGCTGTGAGAATGTCTGGATGAGACGGTACGATACTGGTGGGTGACTGTGTTAATGTCTGGATGAGACGCTACGATACTGGTGGGTGACTGTGAGAATGTCTGGATGAGACGGTACGATACTGGTGGGTGACTGTGAGAATGTCTGGATGAGACGGTACGATACTGGTGGGTGACTGTGTCAATGTCTGGATGAGACGGTACGATACGGGTGGGTGACTGTGTCAATGTCTGGATGAGACGGTACGATACGGGTGGGTGACTGTGTCAATGTCTGGATGAGACGGTACAATTCGGGTGGGTGACTGTGAGAATGTCTGGATGAGACGGTACGATACGGGTGGGTGACTGTGAGAATGTCTGGATGAGACGGTACAATACTGGTGGGTGACTGTGTCAATGTCTGGATGAGACGGTACGATACGGGTGGGTGACTGTGTCAATGTCTGGATGAGACGGTACGATACGGGTGGGTGACTGTGTCAATGTCTGGATGAGACGTAACGATACCTGTGGGTGACTGTGAGAATGTCTGGATGAGACGGTACGATACTGGTGGGTGACTGTAAGAATGTCTGGATGAGACGCTACGATACCTGTGGGTGACTGTGAGAATGTCTGGATGAGACGGTATGATACTGGTGGGTGACTGTGAGAATGTCTGGATGAGACGCTACGATACCTGTGATTGACTGTGAGAATGTCTGGATGAGACGGTACGATACTGGTGGGTGACTGTGAGAATGTCTGGATGAGACGGTACGATACTGGTGGGTGACTGTGAGAATGTCTGGATGAGACGGTACGATACTGGTGGGTGACTGTGAGAATGTCTGGATGAGACGGTACGATACTGGTGGGTGACTGTGAGAATGTCTGGATGAGACGGTACGATACTGGTGGGTGACTGTGAGAATGTCTAAATGAGACGCTACGATACCTGTGAGTGACTGTGAGAATGTCTGGATGAGACGGTACGATACTCGTGGGTGACTGTGAGAATGTCTAGATGAGACGGTACGATACTGGTGGGTGACTGTGAGAATGTCTGGATGAGACGGTACGATACTGGTGGGTGACTGTGAGAATGTCTGGATGAGACGGTACGATACTGGTGGGTGACTGTGAGAATGTCTGGATGAGACGGTACTATACTGGTGGGTGACTGTGAGAATGTCTGGATGAGACGGTACGATACTGGTGGGTGACTGTGAGAATGTCTGGATGAGACAGTACGATACCTGTGGGTGACTGTGAGAATGTCTGGATGAGACGGTACGATACTGGTGGGTGACTGTGAGAATGTCTGGATGAGACGTAACGATACGGGTGGGTGACTGTGAGAATGTCTGGATGAGATGGTACAATACAGGTGGGTGACTGTGTCTATGTCTGGATGAGACGGTACGATACTTGTGGGTGACTGTGAGAATGTCTGGATGAGACGGTACGATACTGGTGGGTGACTGTGAGAATGTCTAGATGAGACGGTACGATACTGGTGGGTGACTGTGTCAATGTCTGGATGAGACGGTACGATACGGGTGGGTGACTGTGTCAATGTCTGGATGAGACGGTACGATACGGGTGGGTGACTGTGTCAATGTCTGGATGAGACGGTACAATTCGGGTGGGTGACTGTGAGAATGTCTGGATGAGACGGTACGATACGGGTGGGTGACTGTGAGAATGTCTGGATGAGACGGTACGATACTGGTGGGTGATTGTGTCAATGTCTGGATGAGACGGTACGATACGGGTGGGTGACTGTGTCAATGTTTGGATGAGACGGTACGATACGGGTGGGTGACTGTGAGAATGTCTGGATGAGACGTAACGATACGGGTGGGTGACTGTGAGAATGTCTGGATGAGACGGTACAATACAGGTGGGTGACTGTGTCTATGTCTGGATGAGACGGTACGATACTGGTGGGTGACTGTGAGAATGTCTGGATGAGACGGTACGATACTGGTGGGTGACTGTGAGAATGTCTGGATGAGACGGTACGATACTGGTGGGTGACTGTGAGAATGTCTGGATGAGACGCTACGATACCTGTGGGTGACTGTGAGAATGTCTGGATGAGACGGTATGATACTGGTGGGTGACTGTGAGAATGTCTGGATGAGACGCTACGATACCTGTGAGTGACTGTGAGAATGTCTGGATGAGACGGTACGATACTGGTGGGTGACTGTGAGAATGTCTGGATGAGACGCTACGATACTGGTGGGTGACTGTGAGAATGTCTGGATGAGACGGTACCATACTGGTGGGTGACTGTGAGAATGTCTGGGTGAGACGGTACGATACTGGTGGGTGACTGTGAGAATGTCTGGATGAGACGGTACGATACCTGTGGGTGACTGTGTCAATGTCTGGATGAGACGGTACGATACGGGTGGGTGACTGTGTCAATGTCTGGATGAGACGTAACGATACCTGTGGGTGACTGTGAGAATGTCTGGATGAGACGGTACGATACTGGTGGGTGACTGTGAGAATGTCTGGATGAGACGCTACGATACCTGTGGGTGACTGTGAGAATGTCTGGATGAGACGGTATGATACTGGTGGGTGACTGTGAGAATGTCTGGATGAGACGGTACGATACTGGTGGGTGACTGTGAGAATGTCTAAATGAGACGCTACGATACCTGTGAGTGACTGTGAGAATGTCTGGATGAGACGGTACGATACTCGTGGGTGACTGTGAGAATGTCTAGATGAGACGGTACGATACTGGTGGGTGACTGTGAGAATGTCTGGATGAGACGGTACGATACTGGTGGGTGACTGTGAGAATGTCTGGATGAGACGGTACGATACTGGTGGGTGACTGTGAGAATGTCTGGATGAGACGGTACTATACTGGTGGGTGACTGTGAGAATGTCTGGATGAGACGGTACGATACTGGTGGGTGACTGTGAGAATGTCTGGATGAGACAGTACGATACCTGTGGGTGACTGTGAGAATGTCTGGATGAGACGGTACGATACTGGTGGGTGACTGTGAGAATGTCTGGATGAGACGTAACGATACGGGTGGGTGACTGTGAGAATGTCTGGATGAGACGGTACAATACAGGTGGGTGACTGTGTCTATGTCTGGATGAGACGGTACGATACTTGTGGGTGACTGTGAGAATGTCTGGATGAGACGGTACGATACTGGTGGGTGACTGTGAGAATGTCTGGATGAGACGGTACGATACTGGTGGGTGACTGTGTCAATGTCTGGATGAGACGGTACGATACGGGTGGGTGACTGTGTCAATGTCTGGATGAGACGGTACGATACGGGTGGGTGACTGTGTCAATGTCTGGATGAGACGGTACAATTCGGGTGGGTGACTGTGAGAATGTCTGGATGAGACGGTACGATACGGGTGGGTGACTGTGAGAATGTCTGGATGAGACGGTACGATACTGGTGGGTGATTGTGTCAATGTCTGGATGAGACGGTACGATACGGGTGGGTGACTGTGTCAATGTCTGGATGAGACGGTACGATACGGGTGGGTGACTGTGAGAATGTCTGGATGAGACGTAACGATACGGGTGGGTGACTGTGAGAATGTCTGGATGAGACGGTACAATACAGGTGGGTGACTGTGTCTATGTCTGGATGAGACGGTACGATACTGGTGGGTGACTGTGAGAATGTCTGGATGAGACGGTACGATACTGGTGGGTGACTGTGAGAATGTCTGGATGAGACGGTACGATACTGGTGGGTGACTGTGTCAATGTCTGGATGAGACGGTACGATACGGGTGGGTGACTGTGTCAATGTCTGGATGAGACGGTACGATACGGGTGGGTGACTGTGTCAATGTCTGGATGAGACGGTACAATTCGGGTGGGTGACTGTGAGAATGTCTGGATGAGACGGTACGATACGGGTGGGTGACTGTGAGAATGTCTGGATGAGACGGTACGATACTGGTGGGTGACTGTGTCAATGTCTGGATGAGACGGTACGATACGGGTGGGTGACTGTGTCAATGTCTGGATGAGACGGTACGATACGGGTGGGTGACTGTGTCAATGTCTGGATGAGACGTAACGATACCTGTGGGTGACTGTGAGAATGTCTGGATGAGACGGTACGATACTGGTGGGTGACTGTGAGAATGTCTGGATGAGACGCTACGATACCTGTGGGTGACTGTGAGAATGTCTGGATGAGACGGTATGATACTGGTGGGTGACTGTGAGAATGTCTGGATGAGACGCTACGATACCTGTGAGTGACTGTGAGAATGTCTGGATGAGACGGTACGATACTGGTGGGTGACTGTGAGAATGTCTGGATGAGACGGTACGATACTGGTGGGTGACTGTGAGAATGTCTGGATGAGACGGTACGATACTGGTGGGTGACTGTGAGAATGTCTGGATGAGACGGTACGATACTGGTGGGTGACTGTGAGAATGTCTGGATGAGACGGTACGATACTGGTGGGTGACTGTGAGAATGTCTGGATGAGACGCTACGATACCTGTGAGTGACTGTGAGAATGTCTGGATGAGACGGTACGATACTAGTGGGTGACTGTGAGAATGTCTGGATGAGACGGTACGATACTGGTGGGTGACTGTGAGAATGTCTGGATGAGACGGTACGATACTGGTGGGTGACTGTGAGAATGTCTGGATGAGACGGTACGATACTGGTGGGTGACTGTGAGAATGTCTGGATGAGACGGTACGATACTGGTGGGTGACTGTGAGAATGTCTGGATGAGACGGTACGATACTGGTGGGTGACTGTGAGAATGTCTGGATGAGACAGTACGATACCTGTGGGTGACTGTGAGAATGTCTGGATGAGACGGTACGATACTGGTGGGTGACTGTGAGAATGTCTGGATGAGACGTAACGATACGGGTGGGTGACTGTGAGAATGTCTGGATGAGACGGTACAATACAGGTGGGTGACTGTGTCTATGTCTGGATGAGACGGTACGATACTGGTGGGTGACTGTGAGAATGTCTGGATGAGACGGTACGATACTGGTGGGTGACTGTGTCTATGTTTTGATGAGACGGTACGTACGGGTGGGTGACTGTGAGAATGTCTGGATGAGACGGTACGATACAGGTGGGTGACTGTGAGAATGTCTGGATGAGATGGTACGATACGGGTGGGTGACTGTGTCAATGTCTGGATGAGACGGTACGATACGGGTGGGTGACGGTGTCAATGTCTGGATGAGACGGTACGATACGGGTGGGTGACTGTGTCAATGTCTGGATGAGACGGTACGATACGGGTGGGTGACTGTGAGAATGTCTGGATGAGACGGTACGATACTGGTGGGTGACTGTGTCAATGTCTGGATGAGACGGTACGATACGGGTGGGTGACTGTGAGAATGTCTGGATGAGACGGTACGATACTGGTGGGTGACTGTGTCAATGTCTGGATGAGACGGTACGATACGGGTGGGTGACTGTGTCAATGTCTGGATGAGACGGTACGATACGGGTGGGTGACTATGTCAATGTCTGGATGAGACGTAACGATACCTGTGGGTGACTGTGAGAATGTCTGGATGAGACGGTACGATACTGGTGGGTGACTGTGAGAATGTCTGGATGAGACGGTACGATACTGGTGGGTGACTGTGAGAATGTCTGGATGAGACGCTACGATACCTGTGGGTGACTGTGAGAATGTCTGGATGAGACGGTATGATACTGGTGGGTGACTGTGAGAATGTCTGGATGAGACGCTACGATACTGGTGGGTGACTGTGAGAATGTCTGGATGAGACGCTACGATACCTGTGAGTGACTGTGAGAATGTCTGGATGAGACGGTACGATACTGGTGGGTGACTGTGAGAATGTCTGGATGAGACGGTACGATACTGGTGGGTGACTGTGAGAATGTCTGGATGAGACGGTACGATACTGGTGGGTGACTGTGAGAATGTCTGGATGAGACGGTACGATACTGGTGGGTGACTGTGAGAATGTCTGGATGAGACGGTACGATACTGGTGGGTGACTGTGAGAATGTCTGGATGAGACGGTACGATACTGGTGGGTGACTGTGAGAATGTCTGGATGAGACAGTACGATACCTGTGGGTGACTGTGAGAATGTCTGGATGAGACGGTACGATACTGGTGGGTGACTGTGAGAATGTCTGGATGAGACGTAACGATACGGGTGGGTGACTGTGAGAATGTCTGGATGAGACGGTACGATACTGGTGGGTGACTGTGAGAATGTCTGGATGAGACGGTACGATACTGGTGGGTGACTGTGTCTATGTCTGGATGAGACGGTACGTACGGGTGGGTGACTGTGAGAATGTCTGGATGAGACGATACGATACAGGTGGGTGACTGTGAGAATGTCTGGATGAGATGGTACGATACGGGTGGGTGACTGTGTCAATGTCTGTATGAGACGGTACGATACGGGTGGGTGACGGTGTCAATGTCTGGATGAGACGGTACGATACGGGTGGGTGACTGTGTCAATGTCTGGATGAGACGGTACGATACGGGTGGGTGACTGTGAGAATGTCTGGATGAGACGGTACGATACTGGTGGGTGACTGTGTCAATGTCTGGATGAGACGGTACGATACGGGTGGGTGACTGTGAGAATGTCTGGATGAGACGGTACGATACTGGTGGGTGACTGTGTCAATGTCTGGATGAGACGGTACGATACGGGTGGGTGACTGTGTCAATGTCTGGATGAGTCGGTACGATACGGGTGGGTGACTGTGTCAATGTCTGGATGAGACGTAACAATACCTGTGGGTGACTGTGAGAATGTCTGGATGAGACGGTACGATACTGGTGGGTGACTGTGAGAATGTCTGGATGAGACGGTACGATACTGGTGGGTGACTGTGAGAATGTCTGGATGAGACGCTACGATACCTGTGGGTGACTGTGAGAATGTCTGGATGAGACGGTATGATACTGGTGGGTGACTGTGAGAATGTCTGGATGAGACGCTACGATACCTGTGAGTGACTGTGAGAATGTCTGGATGAGACGGTACGATACTGGTGGGTGACTGTGAGAATGTCTGGATGAGACGCTACGATACTGGTGGGTGACTGTGAGAATGTCTGGATGAGACGGTACCATACTGGTGGGTGACTGTGAGAATGTCTGGGTGAGACGGTACGATACTGGTGGGTGACTGTGAGAATGTCTGGATGAGACGGTACGATACTGGTGGGACACTGTGAGAATGTCTGGATGAGACGCTACGATACCTGTGAGTGACTGTGAGAATGTCTGGATGAGACGGTACGATACTGGTGGGTGACTGTGAGAATGTCTGGATGAGACGGTACGATACTGGTGGGTGACTGTGAGAATGTCTGGATGAGACGGTACGATACTGGTGGGTGACTGTGAGAATGTCTGGATGAGACGGTACGATACTGGTGGGTGACTGTGAGAATGTCTGGATGAGACGGTACGATACTGGTGGGTGACTGTGAGAATGTCTGGATGAGACGGTACGATACTGGTGGGTGACTGTGAGAATGTCTGGATGAGACAGTACGATACCTGTGGGTGACTGTGAGAATGTCTGGATGAGACGGTACGATACTGGTGGGTGACTGTGAGAATGTCTGGATGAGACGTAACGATACGGGTGGGTGACTGTGAGAATGTCTGGATGAGACGCTACGATACTGGTGGGTGACTGTGAGAATGTCTGGATGAGACGGTACCATACTGGTGGGTGACTGTGAGAATGTCTGGGTGAGACGGTACGATACTGGTGGGTGACTGTGAGAATGTCTGGATGAGACGGTACGATACTGGTGGGACACTGTGAGAATGTCTGGATGAGACGCTACGATACCTGTGAGTGACTGTGAGAATGTCTGGATGAGACGGTACGATACTGGTGGGTGACTGTGAGAATGTCTGGATGAGACGGTACGATACTGGTGGGTGACTGTGAGAATGTCTGGATGAGACGGTACGATACTGGTGGGTGACTGTGAGAATGTCTGGATGAGACGGTACGATACTGGTGGGTGACTGTGAGAATGTCTGGATGAGACGGTACGATACTGGTGGGTGACTGTGAGAATGTCTGGATGAGACGGTACGATACTGGTGGGTGACTGTGAGAATGTCTGGATGAGACAGTACGATACTGGTGGGTGACTGTGAGAATGTCTGGATGAGACGGTACGATACTGGTGGGTGACTGTGAGAATGTCTGGATGAGACGGTACGATACGGGTGGGTGACTGTGAGAATGTCTGGATGAGACGGTACCATACTGGTGGGTGACTGTGAGAATGTCTGGGTGAGACGGTACGATACTGGTGGGTGACTGTGAGAATGTCTGGATGAGACGGTACGATACTGGTGGGACACTGTGAGAATGTCTGGATGAGACGCTACGATACCTGTGAGTGACTGTGAGAATGTCTGGATGAGACGGTACGATACTGGTGGGTGACTGTGAGAATGTCTGGATGAGACGGTACGATACTGGTGGGTGACTGTGAGAATGTCTGGATGAGACGCTACGATACTGGTGGGTGACTGTGAGAATGTCTGGATGAGACGGTACGATACTGGTGGGTGACTGTGAGAATGTCTGGATGAGACGGTACGATACTGGTGGGTGACTGTGAGAATGTCTGGATGAGACGGTACGATACTGGTGGGTGACTGTGAGAATGTCTGGATGAGACGGTACGATACTGGTGGGTGACTGTGAGAATGTCTGGATGAGACGGTACGATACTGGTGGGTGACTGTGAGAATGTCTGGATGAGACGGTACGATACTGGTGGGTGACTGTGAGAATGTCTGGATGAGACGGTACGATACCTGTGGGTGACTGTGAGAATGTCTGGATGAGACGGTACGATACTGGTGGGTGACTGTGAGAATGTCTGGATGAGACGGTACGATACTGGTGGGTGACTGTGAGAATATCTGGATGAGACGCTACGATACTGGTGGGTGACTGTGAGAATGTCTGGATGAGACGGTACGATACTGGTGGGTGACTGTGAGAATGTCTGGATGAGACGCTACGATACCTGTGGGTGACTGTGAGAATGTCTGGATGAGACGGTATGATACTGGTGGGTGACTGTGAGAATGTCTGGATGAGACGCTACGATACCTGTGAGTGACTGTGAGAATGTCTGGATGAGACGGTACGATACTGGTGGGTGACTGTGAGAATGTCTGGATGAGACGGTACGATACTGGTGGGTGACTGTGAGAATGTCTGGATGAGACGGTACGATACTGGTGGGTGACTGTGAGAATGTCTGGATGAGACGGTACGATACTGGTGGGTGACTGTGAGAATGTCTGGATGAGACGGTACGATACTGGTGGGTGACTGTGAGAATGTCTGGATGAGACGCTACGATACCTGTGAGTGACTGTGAGAATGTCTGGATGAGACGGTACGATACTGGTGGGTGACTGTGAGAATGTCTGGATGAGACGGTACGATACTGGTGGGTGACTGTGAGAATGTCTGGATGAGACGGTACGATACTGGTGGGTGACTGTGAGAATGTCTGGATGAGACGCTACGATACTGGTGGGTGACTGTGAGAATGTCTGGATGAGACGGTACGATACTGGTGGGTGATTGTGAGAATGTCTGGATGAGACGGTACGATACGGGTGGGTGACTGTGTCAATGTCTGGATGAGACGGTACGATACTGGTGGGTGACTGTGTCAATGTCTGGATGAGACGGTACGATACGGGTGGGTGACTGTGTCAATGTCTGGATGAGACGGTACAATTCGGGTGGGTGACTGTGAGAATGTCTGGATGAGACGGTACGATACGGGTGGGTGACTGTGGGAATGTCTGGATGAGACGGTACGATACTGGTGGGTGACTGTGGGAATGTCTGGATGAGACGGTACGATACGGGTGGGTGACTGTGTCAATGTCTGGATGAGACGGTACGATACGGGTAGGTGACTGTGTCAATGTCTGGATGAGACGTAACGATACCTGTGGGTGACTGTGAGAATGTCTGGATGAGACGGTACGATACTGGTGGGTGACTGTGAGAATGTCTGGATAAGACGCTACGATACCTGTGGGTGACTGTGAGAATGTCTGGATGAGACGGTATGATACTGGTGGGTGACTGTGAGAATGTCTGGATGAGACGCTACGATACCTGTGAGTGACTGTGAGAATGTCTGGATGAGACGGTACGATACTGGTGGGTGACTGTGAGAATGTCAGGATGAGACGGTACGATACTGGTGGGTGACTGTGAGAATGTCTGGATGAGACGGTACGATACTGGTGGGTGACTGTGAGAATGTCTGGATGAGACGGTACGATACTGGTGGGTGACTGTGAGAATGTCTGGATGAGACGGTACGATACTGGTGGGTGACTGTGAGAATGTCTGGATGAGACGGTACGATACTGGTGGGTGACTGTGAGAATGTCTGGATGAGACGGTACGATACTGGTGGGTGACTGTGAGAATGTCTGGATGAGACGGTACGATACTGGTGGGTGACTGTGAGAATGTCTGGATGAGACGCTACGATACCTGTGAGTGACTGTGAGAATGTCTGGATGAGACGGTACGATACTGGTGGGTGACTGTGAGAATGTCTGGATGAGACGGTACGATACTGGTGGGTGACTGTGAGAATGTCTGGATGAGACGGTACGATACTGGTGGGTGACTGTGAGAATGTCTGGATGAGACGGTACGATACTGGTGGGTGACTGTGAGAATGTCTGGATGAGACGGTACGATACTGGTGGGTGACTGTGAGAATGTCTGGATGAGACGGTACGATACTGGTGGGTGACTGTGAGAATGTCTGGATGAGACAGTACGATACCTGTGGGTGACTGTGAGAATGTCTGGATGAGACGGTACGATACTGGTGGGTGACTGTGAGAATGTCTGGATGAGACGTAACGATACGGGTGGGTGACTGTGAGAATGTCTGGATGAGACGGTACAATACAGGTGGGTGATTGTGTCTATGTCTGGATGAGACGGTACGATACTGGTGGGTGACTGTGAGAATGTCTGGATGAGACGGTACGATACTGGTGGGTGACTGTGTCTATGTCTGGATGAGACGGTACGTACGGGTGGGTGACTGTGAGAATGTCTGGATGAGACGGTACGATACAGGTGGGTGACTGTGAGAATGTCTGGATGAGATGGTACGATACGGGTGGGTGACTGTGTCAATGTCTGGATGAGACGGTACGATACGGGTGGGTGACGGTGTCAATGTCTGGATGAGACGGTACGATACGGGTGGGTGACTGTGTCAATGTCTGGATGAGACGGTACGATACGGGTGGGTGACTGTGAGAATGTCTGGATGAGACGGTACGATACTGGTGGGTGACTGTGTCAATGTCTGGATGAGACGGTACGATACGGGTGGGTGACTGTGAGAATGTCTGGATGAGACGGTACGATACTGGTGGGTGACTGTGTCAATGTCTGGATGAGACGGTACGATACGGGTGGGTGACTGTGTCAATGTCTGGATGAGACGGTACGATACGGGTGGGTGACTGTGTCAATGTCTGGATGAGACGTAACGATACCTGTGGGTGACTGTGAGAATGTCTGGATGAGACGGTACGATACTGGTGGGTGACTGTGAGAATGTCTGGATGAGACGGTACGATACTGGTGGGTGACTGTGAGAATGTCTGGATGAGACGCTACGATACCTGTGGGTGACTGTGAGAATGTCTGGATGAGACGGTATGATACTGGTTGGTGACTGTGAGAATGTCTGGATGAGACGCTACGATACCTGTGAGTGACTGTGAGAATGTCTGGATGAGACGGTACGATACTGGTGGGTGACTGTGAGAATGTCTGGATGAGACGCTACGATACAGGTGGGTGACTGTGAGAATGTCTGGATGAGACGCTACGATACCTGTGAGTGACTGTGAGAATGTCTGGATGAGACGGTACGATACTGGTGGGTTACTGTGAGAATGTCTGGATGAGACGGTACGATACTGGTGGGTGACTGTGAGAATGTCTGGATGAGACGGTACGATACTGGTGGGTGACTGTGAGAATGTCTGGATGAGACGGTACGATACTGGTGGGTGACTGTGAGAATGTCTGGATGAGACGGTACGATACTGGTGGGTGACTGTGAGAATGTCTGGATGAGACGGTACGATACTGGTGGGTGAATGTGAGAATGTCTGGATGAGACGCTACGATACTGGTGGGTGACTGTGAGAATGTCTGGATGAGACGCTACGATACTGGTGGGTGACTGTGAGAATGTCTGGATGAGACGGTACGATACTGGTGGGTGACTGTGAGAATGTCTGGATGAGACGGTACGATACGGGTGGGTGACTGTGTCAATGTCTGGATGAGACGGTACGATACTGGTGGGTGACTGTGTCAATGTCTGGATGAGACGGTACGATACTGGTGGGTGACTGTGTCAATGTCTGGATGAGACGGTACAATTCGGGTGGGTGACTGTGTCAATGTCTGGATGAGACGGTACGATACGGGTGGGTGACTGTGAGAATGTCTGGATGAGACGGTACGATACTGGTGGGTGACTGTGTCAATGTCTGGATGAGACGGTACGATACGGGTGGGTGACTGTGTCAAAGTCTGGATGAGACGGTACGATACGGGTGGGTGACTGTGTCAATGTCTGGATGAGACGTAACGATACCTGTGGGTGACTGTGAGAATGTCTGGATGAGACGGTACGATACTGGTGGGTGACTGTGAGAATGTCTGGATGAGACGCTACGATACCTGTGGGTGACTGTGAGAATGTCTGGATGAGACGGTATGATACTGGTGGGTGACTGTGAGAATGTCTGGATGAGACGCTACGATACCTGTGAGTGACTGTGAGAATGTCTGGATGAGACGGTACGATACTGGTGGGTGACTGTGAGAATGTCTGGATGAGACGGTACGATACTGGTGGGTGACTGTGAGAATGTCTGGATGAGACGGTACGATACTGGTGGGTGACTGTGAGAATGTCTGGATGAGACGGTACGATACTGGTGGGTGACTGTGAGAATGTCTGGATGAGACGGTACGATACTGGTGGGTGACTGTGAGAATGTCTGGATGAGACGCTACGATACTGGTGGGTGACTGTGAGAATGTCTGGATGAGACGGTACGATACTGGTGGGTGACTGTGAGAATGTCTGGATGAGACGGTACGATACGGGTGGGTGACTGTGTCAATGTCTGGATGAGACGGTACGATACTGGTGGGTGACTGTGTCAATGTCTGGATGAGACGGTACGATACGGGTGGGTGACTGTGTCAATGTCTGGATGAGACGGTACAATTCGGGTGGGTGACTGTGAGAATGTCTGGATGAGACGGTACGATACTGGTGGGTGACTGTGTCAATGTCTGGATGAGACGGTACGATACGGGTGGGTGACTGTGTCAATGTCTGGATGAGACGGTACAATTCGGGTGGGTGACTGTGTCAATGTCTGGATGAGACGGTACGATACGGGTGGGTGACTGTGAGAATGTCTGGATGAGACGGTACGATACTGGTGGGTGACTGTGTCAATGTCTGGATGAGACGGTACGATACGGGTGGGTGACTGTGTCAATGTCTGGATGAGACGGTACGATACGGGTGGGTGACTGTGTCAATGTCTGGATGAGACGTAACGATACCTGTGGGTGACTGTGAGAATGTCTGGATGAGACGGTACGATACTGGTGGGTGACTGTGAGAATGTCTGGATGAGACGCTACGATACCTGTGGGTGACTGTGAGAATGTCTGGATGAGACGGTATGATACTGGTGGGTGACTGTGAGAATGTCTGGATGAGACGCTACGATACCTGTGAGTGACTGTGAGAATGTCTGGATGAGACGGTACGATACTGGTGGGTGACTGTGAGAATGTCTGGATGAGACGGTACGATACTGGTGGGTGACTGTGAGAATGTCTGGATGAGACGGTACGATACTGGTGGGTGACTGTGAGAATGTCTGGATGAGACGGTACGATACTGGTGGGTGACTGTGAGAATGTCTGGATGAGACGGTACGATACTGGTGGGTGACTGTGAGAATGTCTGGATGAGACGCTACGATACTGGTGGGTGACTGTGAGAATGTCTGGATGAGACGGTACGATACTGGTGGGTGACTGTGAGAATGTCTGGATGAGACGGTACGATACTGGTGGGTGACTGTGAGAATGTCTGGATGAGACGGTACGATACTGGTGGGTGACTGTGAGAATGTCTGGATGAGACGGTACGATACTGGTGGGTGACTGTGAGAATGTCTGGATGAGACAGTACGATACCTGTGGGTGACTGTGAGAATGTCTGGATGAGACGGTACGATACTGGTGGGTGACTGTGAGAATGTCTGGATGAGACGTAACGATACGGGTGGGTGACTGTGAGAATGTCTGGATGAGACGGTACGATACTGGTGGGTGACTGTGAGAATGTCTGGATGAGACGGTACGATACTGGTGGGTGACTGTGTCTATGTCTGGATGAGACGGTACGTACGGGTGGGTGACTGTGAGAATGTCTGGATGAGACGATACGATACAGGTGGGTGACTGTGAGAATGTCTGGATGAGATGGTACGATACGGGTGGGTGACTGTGTCAATGTCTGTATGAGACGGTACGATACGGGTGGGTGACGGTGTCAATGTCTGTATGAGACGGTACGATACGGGTGGGTGACTGTGTCAATGTCTGGATGAGACGGTACGATACGGGTGGGTGACTGTGAGAATGTCTGGATGAGACGGTACGATACTGGTGGGTGACTGTGTCAATGTCTGGATGAGACGGTACGATACGGGTGGGTGACTGTGAGAATGTCTGGATGAGACGGTACGATACTGGTGGGTGACTGTGTCAATGTCTGGATGAGACGGTACGATACGGGTGGGTGACTGTGTCAATGTCTGGATGAGTCGGTACGATACGGGTGGGTGACTGTGTCAATGTCTGGATGAGACGTAACAATACCTGTGGGTGACTGTGAGAATGTCTGGATGAGACGGTACGATACTGGTGGGTGACTGTGAGAATGTCTGGATGAGACGGTACGATACTGGTGGGTGACTGTGAGAATGTCTGGATGAGACGCTACGATACCTGTGGGTGACTGTGAGAATGTCTGGATGAGACGGTATGATACTGGTGGGTGACTGTGAGAATGTCTGGATGAGACGCTACGATACCTGTGAGTGACTGTGAGAATGTCTGGATGAGACGGTACGATACTGGTGGGTGACTGTGAGAATGTCTGGATGAGACGCTACGATACTGGTGGGTGACTGTGAGAATGTCTGGATGAGACGGTACCATACTGGTGGGTGACTGTGAGAATGTCTGGGTGAGACGGTACGATACTGGTGGGTGACTGTGAGAATGTCTGGATGAGACGGTACGATACTGGTGGGACACTGTGAGAATGTCTGGATGAGACGCTACGATACCTGTGAGTGACTGTGAGAATGTCTGGATGAGACGGTACGATACTGGTGGGTGACTGTGAGAATGTCTGGATGAGACGGTACGATACTGGTGGGTGACTGTGAGAATGTCTGGATGAGACGGTACGATACTGGTGGGTGACTGTGAGAATGTCTGGATGAGACGGTACGATACTGGTGGGTGACTGTGAGAATGTCTGGATGAGACGGTACGATACTGGTGGGTGACTGTGAGAATGTCTGGATGAGACGGTACGATACTGGTGGGTGACTGTGAGAATGTCTGGATGAGACAGTACGATACCTGTGGGTGACTGTGAGAATGTCTGGATGAGACGGTACGATACTGGTGGGTGACTGTGAGAATGTCTGGATGAGACGTAACGATACGGGTGGGTGACTGTGAGAATGTCTGGATGAGACGCTACGATACTGGTGGGTGACTGTGAGAATGTCTGGATGAGACGGTACCATACTGGTGGGTGACTGTGAGAATGTCTGGGTGAGACGGTACGATACTGGTGGGTGACTGTGAGAATGTCTGGATGAGACGGTACGATACTGGTGGGACACTGTGAGAATGTCTGGATGAGACGCTACGATACCTGTGGGTGACTGTGAGAATGTCTGGATGAGACGGTACGATACTGGTGGGTGACTGTGAGAATGTCTGGATGAGACGGTACGATACGGGTGGGTGACTGTGTCAATGTCTGGATGAGACGGTACGATACTGGTGGGTGACTGTGTCAATGTCTGGATGAGACGGTACGATACGGGTGGGTGACTGTGTCAATGTCTGGATGAGACGGTACAATTCGGGTGGGTGACTGTGAGAATGTCTGGATGAGACGGTACGATACTGGTGGGTGACTGTGAGAATGTCTGGATGAGACGGTACGATACTGGTGGGTGACTGTGAGAATGTCTGGATGAGACGGTACGATACTGGTGGGTGACTGTGAGAATGTCTGGATGAGACGGTACGATACTGGTGGGTGACTGTGAGAATGTCTGGATGAGACGCTACGATACTGGTGGGTGACTGTGAGAATGTCTGGATGAGACGGTACGATACTGGTGGAAGACTGTGAGAATGTCTGGATGAGACGGTACGATACGGGTGGGTGACTGTGTCATTGTCTGGATGAGACGTAACGATACCTGTGGGTGACTGTGAGAATGTCTGGATGAGACGGTACGATACTGGTGGGTGACTGTGAGAATGTCTGGATGAGACGCTACGATACCTGTGGGTGACTGTGAGAATGTCTGGATGAGACGGTATGATACTGGTGGGTGACTGTGAGAATGTCTGGATGAGACGCTACGATACCTGTGAGTGACTGTGAGAATGTCTGGATGAGACGGTACGATACTGGTGGGTGAATGTGAGAATGTCTGGATGAGACGGTACGATACTGGTGGGTGACTGTGAGAATGTCTGGATGAGACGGTACGATACTGGTGGGTGACTGTGAGAATGTCTGGATGAGACGGTACGATACTGGTGGGTGACTGTGAGAATGTCTGGATGAGACGGTACGATACTGGTGGGTGACTGTGAGAATGTCTGGATGAGACGCTACGATACTGGTGGGTGACTGTGAGAATGTCTGGATGAGACGGTACGATACTGGTGGGTGACTGTGAGAATGTCTGGATGAGACGGTACGATACTGGTGGGTGACTGTGAGAATGTCTGGATGAGACGGTACGATACTGGTGGGTGACTGTGAGAATGTCTGGATGAGACGGTACGATACTGGTGGGTGACTGTGAGAATGTCTGGATGAGACAGTACGATACCTGTGGGTGACTGTGAGAATGTCTGGATGAGACGGTACGATACTGGTGGGTGACTGTGAGAATGTCTGGATGAGACGTAACGATACGGGTGGGTGACTGTGAGAATGTCTGGATGAGACGGTACGATACTGGTGGGTGACTGTGAGAATGTCTGGATGAGACGGTACGTACGGGTGGGTGACTGTGAGAATGTCTGGATGAGACGATACGATACAGGTGGGTGACTGTGAGAATGTCTGGATGAGACGATACGATACAGGTGGGTGACTGTGAGAATGTCTGGATGAGACGGTACGATACTGGTGGGTGACTGTGAGAATGTCTGGATGAGACGGTACGATACTGGTGGGTGACTGTGAGAATGTCTGGATGAGACGGTACGATACTGGTGGGTGACTGTGAGAATGTCTGGATGAGACGCTACGATACTGGTGGGTGACTGTGAGAATGTCTGGATGAGACGCTACGATACCTGTGGGTGACTGTGAGAATGTCTGGATGAGACGGTATGATACTGGTGGGTGACTGTGAGAATGTCTGGATGAGACGCTACGATACCTGTGAGTGACTGTGAGAATGTCTGGATGAGACGGTACGATACTGGTGGGTGACTGTGAGAATGTCTGGATGAGACGGTACGATACTGGTGGGTGACTGTGAGAATGTCTGGATGAGACGGTACGATACTGGTGGGTGACTGTGAGAATGTCTGGATGAGACGGTACGATACTGGTGGGTGACTGTGAGAATGTCTGGATGAGACGGTACGATACTGGTGGGTGACTGTGAGAATGTCTGGATGAGACGCTACGATACTGGTGGGTGACTGTGAGAATGTCTGGATGAGACGGTACGATACTGGTGGGTGACTGTGAGAATGTCTGGATGAGACGGTACGATACTGGTGGGTGACTGTGAGAATGTCTGGATGAGACGGTACGATACTGGTGGGTGACTGTGAGAATGTCTGGATGAGACGGTACGATACTGGTGGGTGACTGTGAGAATGTCTGGATGAGACAGTACGATACCTGTGGGTGACTGTGAGAATGTCTGGATGAGACGGTACGATACTGGTGGGTGACTGTGAGAATGTCTGGATGAGACGTAACGATACGGGTGGGTGACTGTGAGAATGTCTGGATGAGACGGTACGATACTGGTGGGTGACTGTGAGAATGTCTGGATGAGACGGTACGATACTGGTGGGTGACTGTGTCTATGTCTGGATGAGACGGTACGTACGGGTGGGTGACTGTGAGAATGTCTGGATGAGACGATACGATACAGGTGGGTGACTGTGAGAATGTCTGGATGAGATGGTACGATACGGGTGGGTGACTGTGTCAATGTCTGTATGAGACGGTACGATACGGGTGGGTGACGGTGTCAATGTCTGGATGAGACGGTACGATACGGGTGGGTGACTGTGTCAATGTCTGGATGAGACGGTACGATACGGGTGGGTGACTGTGAGAATGTCTGGATGAGACGGTACGATACTGGTGGGTGACTGTGTCAATGTCTGGATGAGACGGTACGATACGGGTGGGTGACTGTGAGAATGTCTGGATGAGACGGTACGATACTGGTGGGTGACTGTGTCAATGTCTGGATGAGACGGTACGATACGGGTGGGTGACTGTGTCAATGTCTGGATGAGTCGGTACGATACGGGTGGGTGACTGTGTCAATGTCTGGATGAGACGTAACAATACCTGTGGGTGACTGTGAGAATGTCTGGATGAGACGGTACGATACTGGTGGGTGACTGTGAGAATGTCTGGATGAGACGGTACGATACTGGTGGGTGACTGTGAGAATGTCTGGATGAGACGCTACGATACCTGTGGGTGACTGTGAGAATGTCTGGATGAGACGGTATGATACTGGTGGGTGACTGTGAGAATGTCTGGATGATACGCTACGATACCTGTGAGTGACTGTGAGAATGTCTGGATGAGACGGTACGATACTGGTGGGTGACTGTGAGAATGTCTGGATGAGACGCTACGATACTGGTGGGTGACTGTGAGAATGTCTGGATGAGACGGTACCATACTGGTGGGTGACTGTGAGAATGTCTGGGTGAGACGGTACGATACTGGTGGGTGACTGTGAGAATGTCTGGATGAGACGGTACGATACTGGTGGGACACTGTGAGAATGTCTGGATGAGACGCTACGATACCTGTGAGTGACTGTGAGAATGTCTGGATGAGACGGTACGATACTGGTGGGTGACTGTGAGAATGTCTGGATGAGACGGTACGATACTGGTGGGTGACTGTGAGAATGTCTGGATGAGACGGTACGATACTGGTGGGTGACTGTGAGAATGTCTGGATGAGACGGTACGATACTGGTGGGTGACTGTGAGAATGTCTGGATGAGACGGTACGATACTGGTGGGTGACTGTGAGAATGTCTGGATGAGACGGTATGATACTGGTGGGTGACTGTGAGAATGTCTGGATGAGACGCTACGATACTGGTGGGTGACTGTGAGAATGTCTGGATGAGACGCTACGATACCTGTGAGTGACTGTGAGAATGTCTGGATGAGACGGTACGATACTGGTGGGTGACTGTGAGAATGTCTGGATGAGACGGTACGATACTGGTGGGTGACTGTGAGAATGTCTGGATGAGACGGTACGATACTGGTGGGTGACTGTGAGAATGTCTGGATGAGACGGTACGATACTGGTGGGTGACTGTGAGAATGTCTGGATGAGACGGTACGATACTGGTGGGTGACTGTGAGAATGTCTGGATGAGACGGTACGATACTGGTGGGTGACTGTGAGAATGTCTGGATGAGACAGTACGATACCTGTGGGTGACTGTGAGAATGTCTGGATGAGACGGTACGATACTGGTGGGTGACTGTGAGAATGTCTGGATGAGACGTAACGATACGGGTGGGTGACTGTGAGAATGTCTGGATGAGACGGTACGATACTGGTGGGTGACTGTGAGAATGTCTGGATGAGACGGTACGATACTGGTGGGTGACTGTGTCTATGTCTGGATGAGACGGTACGTACGGGTGGGTGACTGTGAGAATGTCTGGATGAGACGATACGATACAGGTGGGTGACTGTGAGAATGTCTGGATGAGATGGTACGATACGGGTGGGTGACTGTGTCAATGTCTGTATGAGACGGTACGATACGGGTGGGTGACGGTGTCAATGTCTGGATGAGACGGTACGATACGGGTGGGTGACTGTGTCAATGTCTGGATGAGACGGTACGATACGGGTGGGTGACTGTGAGAATGTCTGGATGAGACGGTACGATACTGGTGGGTGACTGTGTCAATGTCTGGATGAGACGGTACGATACGGGTGGGTGACTGTGAGAATGTCTGGATGAGACGGTACGATACTGGTGGGTGACTGTGTCAATGTCTGGATGAGACGGTACGATACGGGTGGGTGACTGTGTCAATGTCTGGATGAGTCGGTACGATACGGGTGGGTGACTGTGTCAATGTCTGGATGAGACGTAACAATACCTGTGGGTGACTGTGAGAATGTCTGGATGAGACGGTACGATACTGGTGGGTGACTGTGAGAATGTCTGGATGAGACGGTACGATACTGGTGGGTGACTGTGAGAATGTCTGGATGAGACGCTACGATACCTGTGGGTGACTGTGAGAATGTCTGGATGAGACGGTATGATACTGGTGGGTGACTGTGAGAATGTCTGGATGAGACGCTACGATACCTGTGAGTGACTGTGAGAATGTCTGGATGAGACGGTACGATACTGGTGGGTGACTGTGAGAATGTCTGGATGAGACGCTACGATACTGGTGGGTGACTGTGAGAATGTCTGGATGAGACGGTACCATACTGGTGGGTGACTGTGAGAATGTCTGGGTGAGACGGTACGATACTGGTGGGTGACTGTGAGAATGTCTGGATGAGACGGTACGATAATGGTGGGACACTGTGAGAATGTCTGGATGAGACGCTACGATACCTGTGAGTGACTGTGAGAATGTCTGGATGAGACGGTACGATACTGGTGGGTGACTGTGAGAATGTCTGGATGAGACGGTACGATACTGGTGGGTGACTGTGAGAATGTCTGGATGAGACGGTACGATACTGGTGGGTGACTGTGAGAATGTCTGGATGAGACGGTACGATACTGGTGGGTGACTGTGAGAATGTCTGGATGAGACGGTACGATACTGGTGGGTGACTGTGAGAATGTCTGGATGAGACGGTACGATACTGGTGGGTGACTGTGAGAATGTCTGGATGAGACAGTACGATACCTGTGGGTGACTGTGAGAATGTCTGGATGAGACGGTACGATACTGGTGGGTGACTGTGAGAATGTCTGGATGAGACATAACGATACGGGTGGGTGACTGTGAGAATGTCTGGATGAGACGCTACGATACTGGTGGGTGACTGTGAGAATGTCTGGATGAGACGGTACCATACTGGTGGGTGACTGTGAGAATGTCTGGGTGAGACGGTACGATACTGGTGGGTGACTGTGAGAATGTCTGGATGAGACGGTACGATACTGGTGGGACACTGTGAGAATGTCTGGATGAGACGCTACGATACCTGTGAGTGACTGTGAGAATGTCTGGATGAGACGGTACGATACTGGTGGGTGACTGTGAGAATGTCTGGATGAGACGGTACGATACTGGTGGGTGACTGTGAGAATGTCTGGATGAGACGGTACGATACTGGTGGGTGACTGTGAGAATGTCTGGATGAGACGGTACGATACTGGTGGGTGACTGTGAGAATGTCTGGATGAGACGGTACGATACTGGTGGGTGACTGTGAGAATGTCTGGATGAGACGGTACGATACTGGTGGGTGACTGTGAGAATGTCTGGATGAGACAGTACGATACCTGTGGGTGACTGTGAGAATGTCTGGATGAGACGGTACGATACTGGTGGGTGACTGTGAGAATGTCTGGATGAGACGGTACGATACGGGTGGGTGACTGTGAGAATGTCTGGATGAGACGGTACCATACTGGTGGGTGACTGTGAGAATGTCTGGGTGAGACGGTACGATACTGGTGGGTGACTGTGAGAATGTCTGGATGAGACGGTACGATACTGGTGGGTGACTGTGAGAATGTCTGGATGAGACGGTACGATACGGGTGGGTGACTGTGTCAATGTCTGGATGAGACGGTACGATACTGGTGGGTGACTGTGTCAATGTCTGGATGAGACGGTACGATACGGGTGGGTGACTGTGTCAATGTCTGGATGAGACGGTACAATTCGGGTGGGTGACTGTGTCAATGTCTGGATGAGACGGTACGATACGGGTGGGTGACTGTGAGAATGTCTGGATGAGACGGTACGATACTGGTGGGTGACTGTGTCAATGTCTGGATGAGACGGTACGATACGGGTGGGTGACTGTGTCAATGTCTGGATGAGACGGTACGATACGGGTGGGTGACTGTGTCAATGTCTGGATGAGACGTAACGATACCTGTGGGTGACTGTGAGAATGTCTGGATGAGACGGTACGATACTGGTGGGTGACTGTGAGAATGTCTGGATGAGACGCTACGATACCTGTGGGTGACTGTGAGAATGTCTGGATGAGACGGTACGATACTGGTGGGTGACTGTGAGAATGTCTGGATGAGACGTAACGATACGGGTGGGTGACTGTGAGAATGTCTGGATGAGACGCTACGATACTGGTGGGTGACTGTGAGAATGTCTGGATGAGACGGTACCATACTGGTGGGTGACTGTGAGAATGTCTGGGTGAGACGGTACGATACTGGTGGGACACTGTGAGAATGTCTGGATGAGACGCTACGATACCTGTGAGTGACTGTGAGAATGTCTGGATGAGACGGTACGATACTGGTGGGTGACTGTGAGAATGTCTGGATGAGACGGTACGATACTGGTGGGACACTGTGAGAATGTCTGGATGAGACGCTACGATACCTGTGAGTGACTGTGAGAATGTCTGGATGAGACGGTACGATACTGGTGGGTGACTGTGAGAATGTCTGGATGAGACGGTACGATACTGGTGGGTGACTGTGAGAATGTCTGGATGAGACGGTACGATACTGGTGGGTGACTGTGAGAATGTCTGGATGAGACGGTACGATACTGGTGGGTGACTGTGAGAATGTCTGGATGAGACGGTACGATACTGGTGGGTGACTGTGAGAATGTCTGGATGAGACGGTACGATACTGGTGGGTGACTGTGAGAATGTCTGGATGAGACGGTACGATACTGGTGGGTGACTGTGAGAATGTCTGGATGAGACAGTACGATACCTGTGGGTGACTGTGAGAATGTCTGGATGAGACGGTACGATACTGGTGGGTGACTGTGAGAATGTCTGGATGAGACGGTACGATACGGGTGGGTGACTGTGAGAATGTCTGGATGAGACGGTACCATACTGGTGGGTGACTGTGAGAATGTCTGGGTGAGACGGTACGATACTGGTGGGTGACTGTGAGAATGTCTGGATGAGACGGTACGATACTGGTGGGACACTGTGAGAATGTCTGGATGAGACGCTACGATACCTGTGAGTGACTGTGAGAATGTCTGGATGAGACGGTACGATACTGGTGGGTGACTGTGAGAATGTCTGGATGAGACGGTACGATACTGGTGGGTGACTGTGAGAATGTCTGGATGAGACGGTACGATACTGGTGGGTGACTGTGAGAATGTCTGGATGAGACGGTACGATACTGGTGGGTGACTGTGAGAATGTCTGGATGAGACGGTACGATACTGGTGGGTGACTGTGAGAATGTCTGGATGAGACGGTACGATACTGGTGGGTGACTGTGAGAATGTCTGGATGAGACGGTACGATACTGGTGGGTGACTGTGAGAATGTCTGGATGAGACGGTACGATACTGGTGGGTGACTGTGAGAATGTCTGGATGAGACGGTACGATACTGGTGGGTGACTGTGAGAATGTCTGGATGAGACGGTACGATACCTGTGGGTGACTGTGAGAATGTCTGGATGAGACGGTACGATACTGGTGGGTGACTGTGAGAATGTCTGGATGAGACGGTACGATACTGGTGGGTGACTGTGAGAATGTCTGGATGAGACGCTACGATACTGGTGGGTGACTGTGAGAATGTCTGGATGAGACGGTACCATACTGGTGGGTGACTGTGAGAATGTCTGGATGAGACGCTACGATACCTGTGGGTGACTGTGAGAATGTCTGGATGAGACGGTACGATACTGGTGGGTGACTGTGAGAATGTCTGGATGAGACGTAACGATACGGGTGGGTGACTGTGAGAATGTCTGGATGAGACGGTACCATACTGGTGGGTGACTGTGAGAATGTCTGGGTGAGACGGTACGATACTGGTGGGTGACTGTGAGAATGTCTGGATGAGACGGTACGATACTGGTGGGACACTGTGAGAATGTCTGGATGAGACGCTACGATACTGGTGGGTGACTGTGTCAATGTCTGGATGAGACGGTACGATACGGGTGGGTGACTATGTCAATGTCTGGATGAGACGATACAATTCGGGTGGGTGACTGTGTCAATGTCTGGATGAGACGGTACGATACGGGTGGGTGACTGTGAGAATGTCTGGATGAGACGGTACGATACTGGTGGGTGACTGTGTCAATGTCTGGATGAGACGGTACGATACGGGTGGGTGACTGTGTCAATGTCTGGATGAGTCGGTACGATACGGGTGGGTGACTGTGTCAATGTCTGGATGAGACGTAACAATACCTGTGGGTGACTGTGAGAATGTCTGGATGAGACGGTACCATACTGGTGGGTGACTGTGAGAATGTCTGGGTGAGACGGTACGATACTGGTGGGTGACTGTGAGAATGTCTGGATGAGACGGTACGATACTGGTGGGACACTGTGAGAATGTCTGGATGAGACGCTACGATACCTGTGAGTGACTGTGAGAATGTCTGGATGAGACGGTACGATACTGGTGGGTGACTGTGAGAATGTCTGGATGAGACGGTACGATACTGGTGGGTGACTGTGAGAATGTCTGGATGAGACGGTACGATACTGGTGGGTGACTGTGAGAATGTCTGGATGAGACGGTACGATACTGGTGGGTGACTGTGAGAATGTCTGGATGAGACGGTACGATACTGGTGGGTGACTGTGAGAATGTCTGGATGAGACGCTACGATACCTGTGGGTGACTGTGAGAATGTCTGGATGAGACGGTATGATACTGGTGGGTGACTGTGAGAATGTCTGGATGAGACGCTACGATACTGGTGGGTGACTGTGAGAATGTCTGGATGAGACGCTACGATACCTGTGAGTGACTGTGAGAATGTCTGGATGAGACGGTACGATACTGGTGGGTGACTGTGAGAATGTCTGGATGAGACGGTACGATACTGGTGGGTGACTGTGAGAATGTCTGGATGAGACGGTACGATACTGGTGGGTGACTGTGAGAATGTCTGGATGAGACGGTACGATACTGGTGGGTGACTGTGAGAATGTCTGGATGAGACGGTACGATACTGGTGGGTGACTGTGAGAATGTCTGGATGAGACGGTACGATACTGGTGGGTGACTGTGAGAATGTCTGGATGAGACAGTACGATACCTGTGGGTGACTGTGAGAATGTCTGGATGAGACGGTACGATACTGGTGGGTGACTGTGAGAATGTCTGGATGAGACGTAACGATACGGGTGGGTGACTGTGAGAATGTCTGGATGAGACGGTACGATACTGGTGGGTGACTGTGAGAATGTCTGGATGAGACGGTACGATACTGGTGGGTGACTGTGTCTATGTCTGGATGAGACGGTACGTACGGGTGGGTGACTGTGAGAATGTCTGGATGAGACGGTACGATACTGGTGGGTGACTGTGAGAATGTCTGGATGAGACGGTACGATACGGGTGGGTGACTGTGTCAATGTCTGGATGAGACGGTACGATACTGGTGGGTGACTGTGTCAATGTCTGGATGAGACGGTACGATACGGGTGGGTGACTGTGTCAATGTCTGGATGAGACGGTACAATTCGGGTGGGTGACTGTGTCAATGTCTGGATGAGACGGTACGATACGGGTGGGTGACTGTGAGAATGTCTGGATGAGACGGTACGATACTGGTGGGTGACTGTGTCAATGTCTGGATGAGACGGTACGATACGGGTGGGTGACTGTGTCAATGTCTGGATGAGACGGTACGATACGGGTGGGTGACTGTGTCAATGTCTGGATGAGACGTAACGATACCTGTGGGTGACTGTGAGAATGTCTGGATGAGACGGTACGATACTGGTGGGTGACTGTGAGAATGTCTGGATGAGACGCTACGATACCTGTGGGTGACTGTGAGAATGTCTGGATGAGACGGTACGATACTGGTGGGTGACTGTGAGAATGTCTGGATGAGACGTAACGATACGGGTGGGTGACTGTGAGAATGTCTGGATGAGACGCTACGATACTGGTGGGTGACTGTGAGAATGTCTGGATGAGACGGTACCATACTGGTGGGTGACTGTGAGAATGTCTGGGTGAGACGGTACGATACTGGTGGGACACTGTGAGAATGTCTGGATGAGACGCTACGATACCTGTGAGTGACTGTGAGAATGTCTGGATGAGACGGTACGATACTGGTGGGTGACTGTGAGAATGTCTGGATGAGACGGTACGATACTGGTGGGACACTGTGAGAATGTCTGGATGAGACGCTACGATACCTGTGAGTGACTGTGAGAATGTCTGGATGAGACGGTACGATACTGGTGGGTGACTGTGAGAATGTCTGGATGAGACGGTACGATACTGGTGGGTGACTGTGAGAATGTCTGGATGAGACGGTACGATACTGGTGGGTGACTGTGAGAATGTCTGGATGAGACGGTACGATACTGGTGGGTGACTGTGAGAATGTCTGGATGAGACGGTACGATACTGGTGGGTGACTGTGAGAATGTCTGGATGAGACGGTACGATACTGGTGGGTGACTGTGAGAATGTCTGGATGAGACGGTACGATACTGGTGGGTGACTGTGAGAATGTCTGGATGAGACAGTACGATACCTGTGGGTGACTGTGAGAATGTCTGGATGAGACGGTACGATACTGGTGGGTGACTGTGAGAATGTCTGGATGAGACGGTACGATACGGGTGGGTGACTGTGAGAATGTCTGGATGAGACGGTACCATACTGGTGGGTGACTGTGAGAATGTCTGGGTGAGACGGTACGATACTGGTGGGTGACTGTGAGAATGTCTGGATGAGACGGTACGATACTGGTGGGACACTGTGAGAATGTCTGGATGAGACGATACGATACCTGTGAGTGACTGTGAGAATGTCTGGATGAGACGGTACGATACTGGTGGGTGACTGTGAGAATGTCTGGATGAGACGGTACGATACTGGTGGGTGACTGTGAGAATGTCTGGATGAGACGGTACGATACTGGTGGGTGACTGTGAGAATGTCTGGATGAGACGGTACGATACTGGTGGGTGACTGTGAGAATGTCTGGATGAGACGGTACGATACTGGTGGGTGACTGTGAGAATGTCTGGATGAGACGGTACGATACTGGTGGGTGACTGTGAGAATGTCTGGATGAGACGGTACGATACTGGTGGGTGACTGTGAGAATGTCTGGATGAGACGGTACGATACTGGTGGGTGACTGTGAGAATGTCTGGATGAGACGGTACGATACTGGTGGGTGACTGTGAGAATGTCTGGATGAGACGGTACGATACCTGTGGGTGACTGTGAGAATGTCTGGATGAGACGGTACGATACTGGTGGGTGACTGTGAGAATGTCTGGATGAGACGGTACGATACTGGTGGGTGACTGTGAGAATGTCTGGATGAGACGCTACGATACTGGTGGGTGACTGTGAGAATGTCTGGATGAGACGGTACCATACTGGTGGGTGACTGTGAGAATGTCTGGATGAGACGCTACGATACCTGTGGGTGACTGTGAGAATGTCTGGATGAGACGGTACGATACTGGTGGGTGACTGTGAGAATGTCTGGATGAGACGTAACGATACGGGTGGGTGACTGTGAGAATGTCTGGATGAGACGGTACCATACTGGTGGGTGACTGTGAGAATGTCTGGGTGAGACGGTACGATACTGGTGGGTGACTGTGAGAATGTCTGGATGAGACGGTACGATACTGGTGGGACACTGTGAGAATGTCTGGATGAGACGCTACGATACCTGTGAGTGACTGTGAGAATGTCTGGATGAGACGGTACGATACTGGTGGGTGACTGTGAGAATGTCTGGATGAGACGGTACGATACTGGTGGGTGACTGTGAGAATGTCTGGATGAGACGCTACGATACCTGTGGGTGACTGTGAGAATGTCTGGATGAGACGGTATGATACTGGTGGGTGACTGTGAGAATGTCTGGATGAGACGCTACGATACCTGTGAGTGACTGTGAGAATGTCTGGATGAGACGGTACGATACTGGTGGGTGACTGTGAGAATGTCTGGATGAGACGCTACGATACTGGTGGGTGACTGTGAGAATGTCTGGATGAGACGGTACCATACTGGTGGGTGACTGTGAGAATGTCTGGGTGAGACGGTACGATACTGGTGGGTGACTGTGAGAATGTCTGGATGAGACGGTACGATACTGGTGGGACACTGTGAGAATGTCTGGATGAGACGCTACGATACCTGTGAGTGACTGTGAGAATGTCTGGATGAGACGGTACGATACTGGTGGGTGACTGTGAGAATGTCTGGATGAGACGGTACGATACTGGTGGGTGACTGTGAGAATGTCTGGATGAGACGGTACGATACTGGTGGGTGACTGTGAGAATGTCTGGATGAGACGGTACGATACTGGTGGGTGACTGTGAGAATGTCTGGATGAGACGGTACGATACTGGTGGGTGACTGTGAGAATGTCTGGATGAGACGCTACGATACCTGTGGGTGACTGTGAGAATGTCTGGATGAGACGGTATGATACTGGTGGGTGACTGTGAGAATGTCTGGATGAGACGCTACGATACTGGTGGGTGACTGTGAGAATGTCTGGATGAGACGCTACGATACCTGTGAGTGACTGTGAGAATGTCTGGATGAGACGGTACGATACTGGTGGGTGACTGTGAGAATGTCTGGATGAGACGGTACGATACTGGTGGGTGACTGTGAGAATGTCTGGATGAGACGGTACGATACTGGTGGGTGACTGTGAGAATGTCTGGATGAGACGGTACGATACTGGTGGGTGACTGTGAGAATGTCTGGATGAGACGGTACGATACTGGTGGGTGACTGTGAGAATGTCTGGATGAGACGGTACGATACTGGTGGGTGACTGTGAGAATGTCTGGATGAGACAGTACGATACCTGTGGGTGACTGTGAGAATGTCTGGATGAGACGGTACGATACTGGTGGGTGACTGTGAGAATGTCTGGATGAGACGTAACGATACGGGTGGGTGACTGTGAGAATGTCTGGATGAGACGGTACGATACTGGTGGGTGACTGTGAGAATGTCTGGATGAGACGGTACGATACTGGTGGGTGACTGTGTCTATGTCTGGATGAGACGGTACGTACGGGTGGGTGACTGTGAGAATGTCTGGATGAGACGATACGATACAGGTGGGTGACTGTGAGAATGTCTGGATGAGATGGTACGATACGGGTGGGTGACTGTGTCAATGTCTGTATGAGACGGTACGATACGGGTGGGTGACGGTGTCAATGTCTGGATGAGACGGTACGATACGGGTGGGTGACTGTGTCAATGTCTGGATGAGACGGTACGATACGGGTGGGTGACTGTGAGAATGTCTGGATGAGACGGTACGATACTGGTGGGTGACTGTGTCAATGTCTGGATGAGACGGTACGATACGGGTGGGTGACTGTGAGAATGTCTGGATGAGACGGTACGATACTGGTGGGTGACTGTGTCAATGTCTGGATGAGACGGTACGATACGGGTGGGTGACTGTGTCAATGTCTGGATGAGTCGGTACGATACGGGTGGGTGACTGTGTCAATGTCTGGATGAGACGTAACAATACCTGTGGGTGACTGTGAGAATGTCTGGATGAGACGGTACGATACTGGTGGGTGACTGTGAGAATGTCTGGATGAGACGGTACGATACTGGTGGGTGACTGTGAGAATGTCTGGATGAGACGCTACGATACCTGTGGGTGACTGTGAGAATGTCTGGATGAGACGGTATGATACTGGTGGGTGACTGTGAGAATGTCTGGATGAGACGCTACGATACCTGTGAGTGACTGTGAGAATGTCTGGATGAGACGGTACGATACTGGTGGGTGACTGTGAGAATGTCTGGATGAGACGCTACGATACTGGTGGGTGACTGTGAGAATGTCTGGATGAGACGGTACCATACTGGTGGGTGACTGTGAGAATGTCTGGGTGAGACGGTACGATACTGGTGGGTGACTGTGAGAATGTCTGGATGAGACGGTACGATACTGGTGGGACACTGTGAGAATGTCTGGATGAGACGCTACGATACCTGTGAGTGACTGTGAGAATGTCTGGATGAGACGGTACGATACTGGTGGGTGACTGTGAGAATGTCTGGATGAGACGGTACGATACTGGTGGGTGACTGTGAGAATGTCTGGATGAGACGGTACGATACTGGTGGGTGACTGTGAGAATGTCTGGATGAGACGGTACGATACTGGTGGGTGACTGTGAGAATGTCTGGATGAGACGGTACGATACTGGTGGGTGACTGTGAGAATGTCTGGATGAGACGGTACGATACTGGTGGGTGACTGTGAGAATGTCTGGATGAGACAGTACGATACCTGTGGGTGACTGTGAGAATGTCTGGATGAGACGGTACGATACTGGTGGGTGACTGTGAGAATGTCTGGATGAGACGTAACGATACGGGTGGGTGACTGTGAGAATGTCTGGATGAGACGCTACGATACTGGTGGGTGACTGTGAGAATGTCTGGATGAGACGGTACCATACTGGTGGGTGACTGTGAGAATGTCTGGGTGAGACGGTACGATACTGGTGGGTGACTGTGAGAATGTCTGGATGAGACGGTACGATACTGGTGGGACACTGTGAGAATGTCTGGATGAGACGCTACGATACCTGTGAGTGACTGTGAGAATGTCTGGATGAGACGGTACGATACTGGTGGGTGACTGTGAGAATGTCTGGATGAGACGGTACGATACTGGTGGGTGACTGTGAGAATGTCTGGATGAGACGGTACGATACTGGTGGGTGACTGTGAGAATGTCTGGATGAGACGGTACGATACTGGTGGGTGACTGTGAGAATGTCTGGATGAGACGGTACGATACTGGTGGGTGACTGTGAGAATGTCTGGATGAGACGGTACGATACTGGTGGGTGACTGTGAGAATGTCTGGATGAGACAGTACGATACCTGTGGGTGACTGTGAGAATGTCTGGATGAGACGGTACGATACTGGTGGGTGACTGTGAGAATGTCTGGATGAGACGGTACGATACGGGTGGGTGACTGTGAGAATGTCTGGATGAGACGTTACCATACTGGTGGGTGACTGTGAGAATGTCTGGGTGAGACGGTACGATACTGGTGGGTGACTGTGAGAATGTCTGGATGAGACGGTACGATACTGGTGGGTGACTGTGAGAATGTCTGGATGAGACGGTACGATACGGGTGGGTGACTGTGTCAATGTCTGGATGAGACGGTACGATACTGGTGGGTGACTGTGTCAATGTCTGGATGAGACGGTACGATACGGGTGGGTGACTGTGTCAATGTCTGGATGAGACGGTACAATTCGGGTGGGTGACTGTGTCAATGTCTGGATGAGACGGTACGATACGGGTGGGTGACTGTGAGAATGTCTGGATGAGACGGTACGATACTGGTGGGTGACTGTGTCAATGTCTGGATGAGACGGTACGATACGGGTGGGTGACTGTGTCAATGTCTGGATGAGACGGTACGATACGGGTGGGTGACTGTGTCAATGTCTGGATGAGACGTAACGATACCTGTGGGTGACTGTGAGAATGTCTGGATGAGACGGTACGATACTGGTGGGTGACTGTGAGAATGTCTGGATGAGACGCTACGATACCTGTGGGTGACTGTGAGAATGTCTGGATGAGACGGTACGATACTGGTGGGTGACTGTGAGAATGTCTGGATGAGACGTAACGATACGGGTGGGTGACTGTGAGAATGTCTGGATGAGACGCTACGATACTGGTGGGTGACTGTGAGAATGTCTGGATGAGACGGTACCATACTGGTGGGTGACTGTGAGAATGTCTGGGTGAGACGGTACGATACTGGTGGGACACTGTGAGAATGTCTGGATGAGACGCTACGATACCTGTGAGTGACTGTGAGAATGTCTGGATGAGACGGTACGATACTGGTGGGTGACTGTGAGAATGTCTGGATGAGACGGTACGATACTGGTGGGACACTGTGAGAATGTCTGGATGAGACGCTACGATACCTGTGAGTGACTGTGAGAATGTCTGGATGAGACGGTACGATACTGGTGGGTGACTGTGAGAATGTCTGGATGAGACGGTACGATACTGGTGGGTGACTGTGAGAATGTCTGGATGAGACGGTACGATACTGGTGGGTGACTGTGAGAATGTCTGGATGAGACGGTACGATACTGGTGGGTGACTGTGAGAATGTCTGGATGAGACGGTACGATACTGGTGGGTGACTGTGAGAATGTCTGGATGAGACGGTACGATACTGGTGGGTGACTGTGAGAATGTCTGGATGAGACGGTACGATACTGGTGGGTGACTGTGAGAATGTCTGGATGAGACAGTACGATACCTGTGGGTGACTGTGAGAATGTCTGGATGAGACGGTACGATACTGGTGGGTGACTGTGAGAATGTCTGGATGAGACGGTACGATACGGGTGGGTGACTGTGAGAATGTCTGGATGAGACGGTACCATACTGGTGGGTGACTGTGAGAATGTCTGGGTGAGACGGTACGATACTGGTGGGTGACTGTGAGAATGTCTGGATGAGACGGTACGATACTGGTGGGACACTGTGAGAATGTCTGGATGAGACGCTACGATACCTGTGAGTGACTGTGAGAATGTCTGGATGAGACGGTACGATACTGGTGGGTGACTGTGAGAATGTCTGGATGAGACGGTACGATACTGGTGGGTGACTGTGAGAATGTCTGGATGAGACGGTACGATACTGGTGGGTGACTGTGAGAATGTCTGGATGAGACGGTACGATACTGGTGGGTGACTGTGAGAATGTCTGGATGAGACGGTACGATACTGGTGGGTGACTGTGAGAATGTCTGGATGAGACGGTACGATACTGGTGGGTGACTGTGAGAATGTCTGGATGAGACGGTACGATACTGGTGGGTGACTGTGAGAATGTCTGGATGAGACGGTACGATACTGGTGGGTGACTGTGAGAATGTCTGGATGAGACGGTACGATACTGGTGGGTGACTGTGAGAATGTCTGGATGAGACGGTACGATACCTGTGGGTGACTGTGAGAATGTCTGGATGAGACGGTACGATACTGGTGGGTGACTGTGAGAATGTCTGGATGAGACGGTACGATACTGGTGGGTGACTGTGAGAATGTCTGGATGAGACGCTACGATACTGGTGGGTGACTGTGAGAATGTCTGGATGAGACGGTACCATACTGGTGGGTGACTGTGAGAATGTCTGGATGAGACGCTACGATACCTGTGGGTGACTGTGAGAATGTCTGGATGAGACGGTACGATACTGGTGGGTGACTGTGAGAATGTCTGGATGAGACGTAACGATACGGGTGGGTGACTGTGAGAATGTCTGGATGAGACGCTACGATACTGGTGGGTGACTGTGAGAATGTCTGGATGAGACGGTACCATACTGGTGGGTGACTGTGAGAATGTCTGGGTGAGACGGTACGATACTGGTGGGTGACTGTGAGAATGTCTGGATGAGACGGTACGATACTGGTGGGACACTGTGAGAATGTCTGGATGAGACGCTACGATACCTGTGAGTGACTGTGAGAATGTCTGGATGAGACGGTACGATACTGGTGGGTGACTGTGAGAATGTCTGGATGAGACGGTACGATACTGGTGGGTGACTGTGAGAATGTCTGGATGAGACGGTACGATACTGGTGGGTGACTGTGAGAATGTCTGGATGAGACGGTACGATACTGGTGGGTGACTGTGAGAATGTCTGGATGAGACGGTACGATACTGGTGGGTGACTGTGAGAATGTCTGGATGAGACGGTACGATACTGGTGGGTGACTGTGAGAATGTCTGGATGAGACAGTACGATACCTGTGGGTGACTGTGAGAATGTCTGGATGAGACGGTACGATACTGGTGGGTGACTGTGAGAATGTCTGGATGAGACGGTACGATACGGGTGGGTGACTGTGAGAATGTCTGGATGATACTGGTGGGTGACTGTGAGAATGTCTGGATGAGACGGTACGATACGGGTGGGTGACTGTGAGAATGTCTGGATGAGACGCTACGATACCTGTGAGTGACTGTGAGATTGTCTGGATGAGACGGTACGATACTGGTGGGTGACTGTGAGAATGTCTGGATGAGACTGTACGATACTGGTGGGTGACTGTGAGAATGTCTGGATGAGACGGTACGATACTGGTGGGTGACTGTGAGAATGTCTGGATGAGACGGTACGATACTGGTGGGTGACTGTGAGAATGTCTGGATGAGACGGTACGATACTGGTGGGTGACTGTGAGAATGTCTGGATGAGACGGTACGATACTGGTGGGTGACTGTGAGAATGTCTGGATGAGACAGTACGATACCTGTGGGTGACTGTGAGAATGTCTGGATGAGACGGTACGATACTGGTGGGTGACTGTGAGAATGTCTGGATGAGACGTAACGATACGGGTGGGTGACTGTGAGAATGTCTGGATGAGACGGTACGATACTGGTGGGTGACTGTGAGAATGTCTGGATGAGACGGTACGATACTGGTGGGTGACTGTGTCTATGTCTGGATGAGACGGTACGTACGGGTGGGTGACTGTGAGAATGTCTGGATGAGACGGTACGATACAGGTGGGTGACTGTGAGAATGTCTGGATGAGATGGTACGATACGGGTGGGTGACTGTGTCAATGTCTGTATGAGACGGTACGATACGGGTGGGTGACGGTGTCAATGTCTGGATGAGACGGTACGATACGGGTGGGTGACTGTGTCAATGTCTGGATGAGACGGTACGATACGGGTGGGTGACTGTGAGAATGTCTGGATGAGACGGTACGATACTGGTGGGTGACTGTGTCAATGTCTGGATGAGACGGTACGATACGGGTGGGTGACTATGTCAATGTCTGGATGAGACGATACAATTCGGGTGGGTGACTGTGTCAATGTCTGGATGAGACGGTACGATACGGGTGGGTGACTGTGAGAATGTCTGGATGAGACGGTACGATACTGGTGGGTGACTGTGTCAATGTCTGGATGAGACGGTACGATACGGGTGGGTGACTGTGTCAATGTCTGGATGAGTCGGTACGATACGGGTGGGTGACTGTGTCAATGTCTGGATGAGACGTAACAATACCTGTGGGTGACTGTGAGAATGTCTGGATGAGACGGTACGATACTGGTGGGTGACTGTGAGAATGTCTGGATGAGACGGTACGATACTGGTGGGTGACTGTGAGAATGTCTGGATGAGACGCTACGATACCTGTGGGTGACTGTGAGAATGTCTGGATGAGACGGTATGATACTGGTGGGTGACTGTGAGAATGTCTGGATGAGACGCTACGATACCTGTGAGTGACTGTGAGAATGTCTGGATGAGACGGTACGATACTGGTGGGTGACTGTGAGAATGTCTGGATGAGACGCTACGATACTGGTGGGTGACTGTGAGAATGTCTGGATGAGACGGTACCATACTGGTGGGTGACTGTGAGAATGTCTGTGTGAGACGGTACGATACTGGTGGGTGACTGTGAGAATGTCTGGATGAGACGGTACGATACTGGTGGGACACTGTGAGAATGTCTGGATGAGACGCTAAGATACCTGTGAGTGACTGTGAGAATGTCTGGATGAGACGGTACGATACTGGTGGGTGACTGTGAGAATGTCTGGATGAGACGGTACGATACTGGTGGGTGACTGTGAGAATGTCTGGATGAGACGGTACGATACTGGTGGGTGACTGTGAGAATGTCTGGATGAGACGGTACGATACTGGTGGGTGACTGTGAGAATGTCTGGATGAGACGGTACGATACTGGTGGGTGACTGTGAGAATGTCTGGATGAGACGGTACGATACTGGTGGGTGACTGTGAGAATGTCTGGATGAGACAGTACGATACCTGTGGGTGACTGTGAGAATGTCTGGATGAGACGGTACGATACTGGTGGGTGACTGTGAGAATGTCTGGATGAGACGTAACGATACGGGTGGGTGACTGTGAGAATGTCTGGATGAGACGGTACGATACAGGTGGGTGACTGTGTCTATGTCTGGATGAGACGGTACGATACTGGTGGGTGACTGTGAGAATGTCTGGATGAGACGGTACGATACTGGTGGGTGACTGTGTCTATGTCTGGATGAGACGGTACGATACGGGTGGGTGACTGTGAGAATGTCTGGATGAGACGGTACGATACAGGTGGGTGACTGTAAGACGCGTGGCAATAAAATTGTCTTAGTGGTGTGTTTGAACTGGTACATTAGAAAAAGTACGGATGAAGAGAAAATGTATTTAAGGCCTGGTTTTTGTTAGACAGAGTAGATAGGAGCTTGAATGAATCCTTGTTACTTATATCCCTTATTGTCTGCAATCATGGTTACATCTGTATATGTTTTTTATATATTAAGTACTGTCAAGTATATTTTGAAGAGTGCATTTCTAAAGCTTTGAATGCATGACAAAATTTGGCCCTGACTCATTAGGTAAGCTAACAGCTGTCCCCCCTCTCCCCAAATCTACTGCGTTAGTATTTTCCCGATGAGATACAGAGGGCCATTAACAACGTTATAGAACCAGCATTTTTATCGGTCATTTACAGATAATCTTTTCACATCGTCCTGTCCGTTGTCCAACAAAGTTTGTCGAGATGTCTTTTTTTAATTGTAAGGCAGTTCTTAACTTTCGCTCACCAACACACACACACACACACCAGTATGCATATTGAATTGCGATGAGACTGTATAAGCTCCTCATTATTGTATGCAGTGTTTTTTTCAATTAACTGTAGTGCACTTTTAAATTAATATTTCCACTTAAAATTCATACTACCATTTTCAAACTGACTTGCACGGTCAGTGAATGTTGTTACTTGTAATGGTAATGTTTGGTGGTGTTTTTTTTTCTGTCACCCTCCACACCAGACAGGAATTTAAATGAGTAAAAAATAAACTAAACTCACTAATACTCACTGTTCGCGAGTAGTTCGGTGATATTACTTCACTGTTCGCGAGTAGTTCGGTGATATTACTTCACTGTTCGCGAGTAGTTCGGTGATATTACTTCACTGTTCGCGAGTAGTTCGGTGATATTACTTCACTGTTCGCGAGTAGTTCGGTGATATTACTTCACTGTTCGCGAGTAGTTCGGTGATATTACTTCACTGTTCGCGAGTAGTTCGGTGATATTACTTCACTGTTCGCGAGTAGTTCGGTGATATTACTTCACTGTTCGCGAGTAGTTCGGTGATATTACTTCACTGTTCGCGAGTAGTTCGGTGATATTACTTCACTGTTCGCGAGTAGTTCGGTGATATTACTTCACTGTTCGCGAGTAGTTCGGTGATATTACTTCACTGTTCGCGAGTAGTTCGGTGATATTACTTCACTGTTCGCGAGTAGTTCGGTGATGTATCTTAACTGTTCGCGAGTAGTTCGGTGATGTTACTTCACTGTTCGCGAGTAGTTCGGTGATGTTACTTCACTGTTCGCGAGTAGTTCGGTGATGTATCTTAACTGTTCGCGAGTAGTTCGGTGATGCTACTTCACTGTTAAGTGACGTTCTATGACCGGATTGGTTTCTTTCTGATTGTCCGAGAGTTCCCTAATTGTATGTGATATTGATGGATGACTTTTACTATGACTTTGACAACGCCTCTAGCCTTCCCCTGTGTCTTGGTTGTAGTCTTGCCTCTGTGTAAGAGTTTGATTTTATTCTGGTTTCTGAATGTTGATTTGTCTCTGACCTCAAACATATTTAACGGCTCTGGCCTCTTGTTTATCGTGAAATACTTCTTGCTAATGAATTATCGTCGTTTTCAATGTGTCTATCAGCATCTTTTTTTTTTTCGTTTTGGAATGATTCACCCCTTGAACGGATACGTACATTCTTTCTCATCATTGTGCATCTATATTTTTCATGTTTCTAAAGGCTTGATTACTTGAATGGACAGCGTAAATTCTTTAGCATTATTCTGCATTTACTTCTTCCATGTTTCTGATTGCTTCACCTTGAAGTGGGTTAACGCATTTTAAAGATAAATATTTTTTATGTATAGTAAATTTTAAATAATTTTAAGACGTTAAAATGTATATTAATTTTGTATATAAGTAATGATTTTGCTTTTTTAAAATCGAATTTCGGTTACAATTTTTTTCAGGAAATACAACGTGTAATTGTATATAAACCTTACCTTTTTATTTTGTATTTCTTCCTTCTCTTTCTTAGCTTCCAATTGCTCTGATAAAGTTTGACAATGACTTTGTAGTTGTAACATAAAATTGCTAGCACACGTCAGCTCGTTCATAAATTCTTGTTTAAACTCAACCAGTTTTGTATCCATATTTTGTATCTCATTGCCTTTGGAGTCTAGTTTCTCCTTTAGACATTTATTAACTTCCAGTTGACTTTGAAGTCTTTGTTTGAGCTTCTGAATTTTCTTATTTTGAGACGTCTCATTAGCTTTCAACTGAATACATTTCTCTGATAAACTTTGATACTGCGAAACTGAAAACAAAAGTTAATCGTATTTGTTTTTTGTTTATCTCAGCAAATGTATAAACTAATAGAAATGTGGTTAAATATGTAATTCGTAGCTAGAGCTACATTGCAACGGGACTTACTGCATTCCTCATTAATCTTTGACTCGTAGACAAGCCTTATTATCACTATTATTATTATTATCATTATCATCATGTTAGAAACGAATGAGTATTCATTCTCCGGCGCTGCCAGGGTCGAGTTTCGTTAAAGGGAAACAAAATTCATCGTAGTCCCTTTATCAGTTTCCACTGAGGAATTTTCTGGTGATGTGGCAGCTCTGCAGCAGCACCGCCCTCTGACATGCAACAAGGATGTTATTATTATCAGTGGCGTCACTAGGAGGTGCGGTCTGACAATTAAAAAAAAGTAAGTGCCAGTCTGTCCGTCTGTCCGTACGTCCCGTTTAGATCTCGTAAACTAGAAAAGATATTAAAAATCCGACATCACAATATTTTAGACCATTCAAAGTTCTGATGCAACGGCTACTTTTTTTTTTTCTGAAAGCCAAAAATCTAATTTTTAAAATCAGTTATGCAAGCAGTTTTTTAAAGAGAATAAGCTAATAAGTATGCATTATAAGTTAGACCTAATTTAAAACGATTTATAATCTTATAAACTTAATTTTCCTAACCTTTTTTTATTGCTCAAATGTTTGTATTTTGTTTTTAGATCAATTTTAAGACATCAGTTAGGCCAGGGGAGGCGCGGTGGCTGAGCGGTAAAGCGCTTGGCTTCCGAACCGGGGGTACCGGGTTCGAATCCTGGTGAAGACTGGGATTTTCAACTTTGGATTCTTTGGGCGCCTCTGAGTCTACTCAGCTCTAATGGGTACCTGACATTAGTTGGGGAAAAGTAAAGGCGGTTGGTCGTTGTGCTGGCTACATGACACCCTCGTTAACCGTAGGCCACAAAAACAGATGAACTTAACATCATCTGCCCTATAGACCACAAGGTCTAAAAGGGGAACTAGTTAGGCTAGGTTCACATCTAAGTTTACATTCACTTTCACCTATTCTTTGATCTGCGGGACCGTTGGGGCACTAAACAAGATCTGTTAACCTTCTTTCTCCATTCTTATCTCTCATTTGTCTTTGATATAATTTCATTCGGATGTTCTTTCTGAAAATATTGAAGCCTAGGTGGACCACTTCGGTGGCCAATTATGAGTTTGTGTTTCCACACAAACTGTCGTTTTGTAACCTTGTTTTATTTGTGGGAATGTTTACTATTGACAAAGTCGTGGCTAATTAAACTTTTACTTTACCAAAAGCATAGCACATTCGACAAAGGAACAGATGACAATTTCACAAGGGGCACATTTATTTAAAATGACATCTTTAAAGACATTAATTTTAAGTTATTGATACGTTTTAAAGTTTGAAATCCAGAAAAGAATAAAATATTGGAATTTACTTAAGGTTGAATTGTTGTCAATTTGAACTATAGATAAATTGTAACAACTTAATTTTACAATTTAATTGACACTAATTTTATAATTGTTTAACAATCAATTAGTGTAACTAATTATAACGTTTATGAGTTATGGCTCAACAAACAAACCAAAAACAGGACATTTTTTTAAGGGAGGAGCGGGGGGTGGGACGGTGAAACCCTGCCTTGACCGCACCGGGTGACACCCACCCTAGTTACGCCACTGATTATTATTATTAATATTATTTTATATAACAAAGCTTATTTAATAATAAAAGAGGTTAATTTTTTGTTCACCATTAGTAAAAGTGTTTGGCATTTTCAAGGTATCATTGTGTTTTTCTTTGCTTTCTTGTTTTGTCAATGAAGTCACTGCAGTTGAAGCTTCAATTTGAGAACCTTTAGAAAAAAAAAGTATATATATAAATGTCACAGATGGACAATGTCAACATGAGATTACATCGATTACAATAAAGGTACATACATACGTAGAGAAATACAAAATAAATACAAATATAAATACATTCATTATATTCATATACTAGACATATTTTACCCGCGACCCGCGGGTCTTTATTTGCACATTACTTTCGATATAGTCACTGAAAGTGTTTAAACAATTAAACGAAATAATAATGTAATAAGTAAAGCGAATGTGTCAGTGTAAAAATAGTGTGAATGAAGCTATCAAATCAAAATAGCTAATAGGCTTGAATCCATTTTTTTTTTTCAAATTAAAACATTTGCTTGTAGGCCTACATATATTTGATTAAAATTTGAGATGAATAGACTAAATTTTGTATGTTCATGTGTATAAAGTATAAAGTATATATTGAGGTAGACATAGATCTAAATCTACACTAATCTAGAGTTAAACATTGACTTTTATAGAGTTCATTCTGTGCTGTGCATGCATGACCTTTTTTCATGAATGAATATAGGCCTATCTCAACACGGCTACGCAGCTTTAGCGAACAGCGAACGAATGTATTAAAATGCTTTAGAAAAACAAATTTGAATGTTAATTTGATTAAAATATGAAATGAATGGACAATAATTAGTATATGTATGTGTTAAAGCACAAAACTATCTTTGCGAAAAGAAGTTTTATCATCTTAGAGTTCAATAAGAGTTTTAGACCTAGGCCTAGGAATAGACTCAGTAGAGAGATGTGTTAATGTGTAACCATTGGTAATGTCTAATGAAATAATGTTCGCCAGGAAATCTGTAGTCACAGATATCAGGAACTATGTAAAAATGCTTTTGAATAATCTAGTGGATTGGATTTAGATGTATGTTAAACTTAGCTAATAATCCTTTCACGTAATTTCTCTTTCGTTACGAAAATAAAATTAGTTTTGCGAAAATGGGTTTACCCGAGGTCGATACATTCTTATCTATTAAAAACGAAAAGAGCGATAGATTTGTTAAATGAATGGGATTATAAAGTGAACAATTAAACGAAATAATTTTTAGTACGCGATTCATGAATGAATATAGATCTAGGCCTATCTCAACTCGGCTTCGTGGCTTTCGTAAATGTATGTAGCTTTAGAAAAACAAATTTGAATGTTTATTTGATCAAAATAAAAAGTGAATGAACTTTAATTAATATGTTTATGTGTTAAAGTATAAAACTATCTGTGCGAAGAGAAGTTTTATCATCTTAGTGTTGAATTAGAGTTTTAGATCTAGGGATGGGATTATAAAGTAACAATTAAACGAAATAATTTTTTGTACGCGATTCATGAATGAATATAGATCTAGGCCTATCTCAACTCGGCTTCGCAGCTTTCGTAAACGAATGTAGCTTTAGAAAACCAAATTTGAATGTTTATTTGATCAAAATATGAAATGAATGGACTTTAATTAATATGTTAATGTATTAAAGTATAAAACTATCTGTGCGAAGAGAAGTTCTATCATCTTAGAGTTGAATTGAGTTTTAGATCTAGGGAAGGTATTATAAAGTAAACAATTTAACGAATTAATATTTAGTACGCGATTCATTACGGTATTGTCTAATGAAAGAATGTTCGTCAGGAAATCTGTAATCACAGATATAAGGAACTAATTAATGTAAAAAATGCGTTTGAAACACAAAATTGAAGGTTAATTTTATTATATAATGAAATCAATGGATCTTCTTTTGTATTTTCATGTGTCAAAGTAAAAAACTATCTGCGCAAAGTGTATTTCTTAAAATTAGATCTAGGTCTAAATCCTTTCTATCTTTTCTCATGTCAACATTGTAGACATGGCCTAGATCCATAAAATACTATAGCTGTAATAGAGTCGGAAAACTTTATTTTTTTTGAGGGTCTTAAGTTTGTTTTAGGTCTACAATACACACACTACGGTCTAAGTTAGTACCCAAGGAACATTCCTGCCTAGTTTTATCAAGATTGGTCAAGCGGTTTTGATGTCTATAAGTAACATACATACATACCCCTCACATTCTACTTTATAATATAGATACATGTATACATACATACATTGCAATATATACATACATACATTCATACATAACTATATAGATACTGATGCATGTAAAACATATAAAAACATACGTACTACACATGTAAACAAGTATACTAGGGGTGCACCGGTGTGATGTTGCTAGTTCAGGCTGTCTTGAAGTCAACCAATTACTCTGCAATCGTTTGGGTGTAATTGTTCGGGTGTATTACGTGTAGTTGACCAACAACACAAACAAGAACTGGCACATCGATTGTAACAGGTGAAGAGATGTAGTCAACGATGATGAACAAGTTAATATATATTTATTATGATAAAAGGCCACAGTAGAAGTCTCTGTCACTAAACACGTCGTTACCCTGGAGTGTTCTATCGCTAACTGATTTTCCGGTCTCTAACCCAACATATCCCAAACGTCACTAGTCCCGTTCAATATGCGTCTACTATCGTTCACATAAACCGTTACTCTCCGGGTGGTAAACCGAAGAGTATATGTGTTGTATATTGTATTGTTTAGTCCATTTCTTAAATTGTTCTGACTTAAACTGAGATCCCTGATCACTCAATATAATTTTAGGTATACCATGTCTTGTAATTACTTTTTGAGTTATGGCATTAATGATATTTTCTGCACTTGTATTTGATAATGGGATTGCCTCTGGGTATCTACTAAACATGTCTATTACTGTTAAAATGTATTTGTTATTATTTTCAGTTTGAATTAAAGGACCTATTAAATCAATAGATACTTTCTGAAATGGTGCTGTAGGTTCATCCATTTCTTGAATAGGTGCTTTATTCACTAGGCTTTTGTTAGATCTCTTTTGACATATGTCACATGAGTTTATGTATTTGTTGATTGTTGCTTTCATTTTGGGCCAAAATACTTGTTTTGACAAATTCCTATAACATTTCTTTACTCCCCTATGTGCTGCTAAATTATTATCATGTGTCATGATTAAAACATCTTTCCAATATTTCTGTGGTAAGACAAGTTGTTTTATTTTCTTGTTATCCTTACTTGTTTGTCTAAATAATATTTTATTCTCTATACAAAATTTCTCCATTGGATTATTATTGTTTTTATCTAATATTCTTGAATAAATTTTCCCAATAATATTGTCATTCATTTGTTCTAATGCAAATGTGGGTGTTGTTTCTTTTTCACTTTGAGATATTTGTGTTTCAAGACTATTTTGTGTTTCATTTTCTATCTCTCTTTCCTTAACATCTGTATTTTCTATTTGTATTACATTACTGGTTTCTTCTTCTTTATCATTACTTATTACATTTATTGTATTTTCCTGTTTCTTACTTTGTTTATCCATTGATCTTGTTATTATCATACTTGTTATATTTTGTGTTTCTATGTTTTCATGATTTTGTCTTATGTTTTTGTATTTGTTTTGCCAGTCTTCTAATTCTTTTCTTGAACATTCTTTAACTCCTTTTATGTTTCCTACTAACATATCATATCTCATTTCTGGTATTGCAATGCCATCACAATAACCAGTGAAAAATGGAGTTTCAATGTATACCCTTATAGCTTTAAATTCCCTTACAGTGCCATCTGCTAATTCTACTTTCTTAGTAAACCCTTTATACCAATGAGGTTTGACAAATTTAGTTTTTACTGCCAAAGTGTTACAACCTGAATCTCTGATTAATTCCACTGGAATTCTATCTACAAACCCTGGGTACACTGCAAAATTGTTCCTATTTCCTTCCATGAAATATACCCTATCTGTACCTTTATTTTTGTATTCCCTACTGTAACTCCTATTTCTGTAATTTTCCCTGTCATTCCTATCTCTACTCCTATATCTACTGTTATTTTGTTCATTGTATCTATTTCTACTTCCAGACCTACTATTCCCTCTTCTACAGTTAGCTGCTATATGACCTTTTCCTTGACATTTAAAACAGGTTATTTCACTATATTTTCTATTTCCACTATTTGATCTGTTTCTATTTCTACTTCTATCAACATTTTCTTTGGTGTATCCTATTAAATCTACTTTGCTCTTATCCCTATCAGAAAATGGTTTATTTGGATAGGCATTTTTGTATACTCTCATTATTTCTGTTATTTCATCTATAGTTTTTGGGTTTCTTTCTCTAATAAAAGATTGTAACTGAGGATCACATTTATTTACAAAGTTGTCCACTAGAATAAAATTTTTTAATCCTTCATAAGAGTTATTCACTTTTTCTAATTTTACCCACTTATTGAAAAAATCCTTTTCCATATTAATGGTAGTTTGGGGTTCTATTCCTAATGATGGTATATTGTCAAAGTATTTCTTTCTAAAAGTTGTAGCATTATGACCATATGCATTTAATAACTCTCTTTTTAAAACCTGATAGCTATCATCAATATGATGGTCATGATTTTGGCATATTGTTAGAGCTTGACCATGAACAAAGTCTATCAGTATTTCAGACCATTCCTCTTCAGGCATATTAAATGTAGACATTTTTGCCTCATATCTTTTCAGGAAATCACCAATGTCATCCTTCTGTTCATCAAAACTTTGTATTTTTCTCTTTAGCCATGTCTGTGAATTAGGGTTGTCTCTTTGAGTGGTATAATTATTTGAGTTATTTGTGTTATTTCTTTGTTCAGTTTGGGCTCTGGCTTGTGCTGCGTCCAATCTCATCTTCTCCATTTTAGCTTCATGCTCTCTCTGCCTTTCTTGGTCTTCTTTTTGCTTTTCATATTCTTCCTTTCTGATCCTTTCTTGCCTCTCTATCTCTTGTCTTTGATGTTCTTCTTGTCTTTCTATCTCTTCTTTTTCCCTTCTTATTTTATCTTGACGTTCCATTTCTTCCCTCACAACTTGCTGTACATAAGCGGCTAAGTCTTTTCCTTTTAACTCCATGGCCTTTCCATCCTGCATAGCTGTTTCCTTAACCTCCTTAAGGTCCACATATGATGATGTAGCCATTGTGTTTTATATTTTATATATATTTTTACTTAGCCTATATTGGTTATGGCTATACTTTAAAAGTTTTTACACACTTTTATACCAGTTTTAAGTGTTATGTCTCTATCTATAGATTTAGTAAATGTGTAAATCTAGTCTGAGTTATTATGGTTATATTCAAATCTGTATATTAGGTCCAGTATTACACACAAATTTAAATCTAGTATATTATAGTATGTATAATATTACCATTTAGATCTAGTTATCAAGAGCACTATGACTATTAGATCTAGTATGACCAACTATGATCGATTTTAAAATCTGGTATGACTGAAATGTCTAGAGTAAATTCAAAGACTGTCTAGAGTCCAGATCTAGAGTATATTATGGTTCTATTTCACCATACGAAACAAATATGTGTATACAGTGTCAAATATATCTTCAACAAGATATATATATCTAGAATGTACTACCTTCATTCATTTTTCAATTAATAATATTTCAAATTAGAGTCTAGATGATTAAATTGTACCAAAGAGATGTACAACAATTTGCAGATCTAAATTTAGCCAGACGATAGTGTTTGACTACATAGCCAGTTTCGGCATTATTCTCATGGCAAAATCATATTTGATTTTAACCGCTCAAACTAAAATTATTTTAGTCTGATTCACAGTAAAAGAATCCTACCCGCACTTTCTATCATTAAGTGAAAAAAAAATACAGATCTAATTAAATTAATAAAAATAAATAATTTAAAATAATATAAACAAATGAAATAATTAAAATGAGACTATCACTATGGGTTGGGATGTGACAATATGGCACACAATGATAACGTCACGAAGTAACCAGGCAACAACGGATATGACGTTTACACAAACAAAACAAATTACAATCCTAAACGTATAATATAGCTTTTCATCTAAATTACGTCTTCTACCCCGACGGGTTTTAAGGCGCACCACCTGATTTTACTCAGGCTAACGTACCAAATTTAGACAAAATCTATTTCTAAGGGCAATCTAAACATATACTAATAAGAAAAATGGCACTTAGCTTTTGATAAGAAAGATCCCTTTGTTCGGACTCCCGAATATGTTAGATCACAACAAATTCCACTGCCTCTCTTCCAGTTCTGACTCTGTTCTCCGGTGCTACCAGTATCCCACGTAATGCCACAGATGTCCTGATATGCCACAGCAAAATGTTCCAGTTTCTTCGACGACTGTTGATGACCGTATGTGTAGTTCCGACGACTTTGTGTACACAGTTACTGACGAATAGGTTAACGGTTCTTCTGGCGATGACTTGACTTGTGTAGATGACTACTGACAAATAACAGTCTCTTGACGGCAACTTGATCTGGACGACTGACGAATAACGAATTTCTTGACGATGACTTGATCTGGGCTGACGAATAACGGCTTTCTTGACGATGACTTGATCTGGGCTGACGAATAACGACTTTCTCGACGATGACTTGATCTGGGCTGACGAATAACGGTTCTCTAAAATAGTTCACTGCTTCTGCTGCTACTCTGGTAGTACGACGAAGTTTGCTGTTGTACTCTGCTTCACTAGACCAAACTGTCCAATGTAGACTAGGTGAGACCAAGGTCACCTCCGACGACGTTCCGTTATACGACTAACGGTTTTCAACGAAATTAAGTGGATGTAGCTGTTTCCACAACTTCACTGCTAACAAGTCTAGGTATGGTCTAGACCGACGAATACTAGATAGATCAATGTTCAGTACTGATAAAGATTACTTCACTAACCTTCCAAAGGTTAAACACAGTGACCGTTATAAACGTGGCAAGCAACCGGTTCAATGAGCAAACTGCTCCACAAGAATCTCTCCAAGGGTAAGACGACAGAGCGATTTCGATTTAGTTAGCTACCAAACTTGTAGTACTCACAATACTTCTGACAGCGGGCAAACTGTCCTTCTCGAAACTGACGAGGTAAAACTTGATACTCAATGTGGCTCCTATGACGAAGAAAAAATATGTCCAACAGGTTCACTAACGATCTCTCACCCGTTATGAATGAACGGTTTCTCTGGTTGTAGGTCGGTTCAGCATATGAAGATCAGGCGTTGCGATGATTACGGTCCTGACGAAGGTCACCCTGAGTTAACGGCTCGTTGAACGTGCGATCAAACAGGCGACGACTGTATGTAGATCCAGAACAAAGTCACTCTGCGATGCTGCTGTGTTCAGCCGTACTCCGATGAAATCTTATAACTTCGAGTGCACGACCCTCACCTGAGTAAACGTTCTGCTTCGAGGTCCGGTTCGATGTTCGTCGGGCTTCGAGGTTCGGGCTTCGGGCGTCGGGGGTCGCCACTGTGATGTTGCTAGTTCAGGCTGTCTTGAAGTCAACCAATTACTCTGCAATCGTTTGGGTGTAATTGTTCGGGTGTATTACGTGTAGTTGACCAACAACACAAACAAGAACTGGCACATCGATTGTAACAGGTGAAGAGATGTAGTCAACGATGATGAACAAGTTAATATATATTTATTATGATAAAAGGCCACAGTAGAAGTCTCTGTCACTAAACACGTCGTTACCCTGGAGTGTTCTATCGCTAACTGATTTTCCGGTCTCTAACCCAACATATCCCAAACGTCACTAGTCCCGTTCAATATGCGTCTACTATGGTGCGTCGCTAAATAACTAAAATAACTAACCTATATAAATAAGGTGTCTAACACCGGATAGTACTTTTTGATATCCGGCCGGAGCCGGATATAACCGGATAGTACAATTAGATATTCGGCCGGAGCCGGAGCCGGATACCTACATGACTCTAACAGCTCGTTTTACTGAAGTTTTTGCAAATCTTCTATATAACATACCTATATTCATATTATTTTGTTATTTACTTTCTTACTTTAAACTCTATCACTGATTGATAAATTAAAATGAACAGCATTTTTTTTACAGATATGCTTATCATAAACTAATCTTTGTAACATGAGATGGTGTGTGCGTATGTATTGTAAAGTAGAATGTGGGATAACTCATGCAGAATATATAAACATATATGTAACTAATGTAAATCTTTCAAAGGTAAAGTTCACTCTTGGTTTTATAGCGTAAATCTTTCTTATGTACAATCTAAGTTGTATAGTGGGTAGATGTTTGTGTTCATGTATTTGACACCATCAACTTGTCATTAGGCTCGTGTTTTAAAGGCCACAAACCGCTTCTGGTTTGTATCTAATACAGATAATGGCTTAGTAAATATCTTAAGTACAGCAAATTTGCAGCCGTATGCTGGCCATTAAATTTTGTACAATGCAAAACATAGCTTCTTCGGTCAAATGACTCATTCAACCAATGGGCAGTTAAACCAAAATATGATTCGGTGGTATTATCAGCTGTCCAAGTGACCGTTGAGAAAGCGATGCTTTTAGCATCAGATAGCATTTCACGAAGCTTTGAGGAAATATTGTCGTAGATATCTGGAATAACACGTTCTGTAAAATATTTGGACTAGGCACAGTGTATCTTTTCTCCAGTACTTTTAAAAGTCCAATAAATCCAGGCTTCTCAACTACTTGGTAAGGTTCCATGTCAGTTGCAATCATCTTTGCTATGGCCAAGTGAATGCGTTTAGCATTATCACTATTAATATCCCACAATTTAGCTTTGTCTAAGACCTCTTTAATCCCTGGTTGCTGCTTGTGTGTGAGGCTTGACGAGTCACTGGAGCTCGTAGACGTACTGGCACAGGCAGTGATATTATTTGATGCTGATTTCAATGCAGTCATTTCGTTGAATAAGTCTGGGTGTTTCGAGCGTAGATGACTAATCATAGTGGTGGTTGAGAAGTCTTTAGGTTTGCCTGGTTTACCACGTGACATTACTATTTTACAAGCATTGCAAACTGCTTTAGAGTAGTCCATTGATTTGACATTAAAGTAACGCCATATAAGTGATGACTTTTTATCAGCCATTATTATTACTATTTAATTTACTAAATGCCCTTGCAAGCCACTTTTATACCCGTGGCTTGTGTAACAAAATACATGTAGGGATGTGTCCTGTAGTTTAGCGCCCTAATTGACATTTCTCTCCAAGTAAACAAACTTAGTGTCATCATCTAGTGACCTCTAGACAGTGTCAATATGTCTTAACAATTTGGTTTGTGGACCAGACCCTTGATTGACAACCTATCTCATAATAAACAAACTCATACCAGATTAACCTTATAGAGATTTGGCTTGTAGTCCCGCCCCTAATAAAAATTCTACTCCAAGTAAACAAACTCAGTTCCCTCATAAGATGTGACCTCTAGAAAGTGTCAACACGTTGACATCTGGCTTAATAAGGTCAGCTGCCTATCCGTGAACTCAATGTTATGGACTAAACAAACAAAAGGAGGTGGGGGTGCTCATCTCTACCGCTGGAGATATACTCGCACATCTAGACAGATTATCAGCGTGACGTAGTTAAGGAATATTACGTGTTTTGAAGACCACTCAAAGGTCAAGACAAGCTTTTAAAATGTGCCAGACATCGCTGCTACGTATGTAATACGAATTTATAATGTAAAGTCTAGTCCACCCCCTCCAATAACAAATCTAGTTCCCTCGTGTGACCTCTAGAGAGTGCTTACGTCCATCGTATCTGACTTGGGGTCACCTGTCAATCAATGAACTCAATGTGATGGGCTAAACAAATAAAAGGGGAAGGGAGGTGTTCATCTAGAAATATACCTGGTTACATTAGAGGTGTGGCTCTTGTAGTCCAGCCCCCCCCCCCTAATAAAGATTAACTACTAAGTAAACAAACTCAGTTCCCTCGAAAGGTGTGACCACTAGAGAGTGTCAATACGCTGACATTAAACCTACGTCCATCGTATCTGACTTGGGGTCACCTGTCAATCAATGAACTCAATGTGATGGGCTAAACAAATAAAAGGGGAAGGGAGTTGTTCATCTAGAAATATACCTGGTTACATTAGAGGTGTGGCTCTTGTAGTCCAGCCCCCCCTTCCTAATAAAGATTAACTACTAAGTAAACAAACTCAGTTCCCTCGAAAGGTGTGACCACTAGAGAGTGTCAATACGCTGACATTAAACCTACGTCCATCGTATTTAACTTGTGGTTACCCACCCATAAAAAACTCAATGTGATGGACTAAACAAATAAAAGGGGGTGGGAGTTGTTCATCTCTACCTCTGGAGATATACCCGCACAGCTAGACAGACGTCTGGTCAGCATGACGTAGTCAAGGAATGTAGCATTTTAACATGTTAACTAACTTACTCAAAGGTCAAGACAAATTGAAAAAAGTGCCAGCCATTGCTGCTCTGTATGTAAAGCGCATTTATGATGTAAAGTTTCATCTCTATTTATATTAAGTTATTAACACGCCTTGTCTTTATAATAAACAAAGTTTGGTGCATATTCATAATGGCTCTATTTTTAAGCACATTATTTTGTTTTCATATAAGCATTAATACATTCTATAACAGACAGTAATGGAACGAGGTCCACTTTATGCATATTAAATAGGTGTATTTTTTACTATCCGGTTTACTATCCGGTAGTGATATCCGACCGGAGCCGAATAGCACCGGATAGTAAAAAATGCCGGATATTCGGCAGAAGCCGGAGCCGGAGGGACTATCCGGTGCACCCCTAATGTATACACATACACACACATATACATACTTGCCATAGATAAGCATCTCTTAAGTACTTCTAATGTTTTGTCTGTAATCAACTGTGTTATGTCTTCGTACGATGACGTTTCAAATTCCTCAATCCATGATTCACATTTGACCTTGATCTAAATAATGATTTCAAAAAATTATAAAACACGTTAAAAGTAGTGTTTTACAAAGAACTCATAATATTTTCTTATTGTTTTCCTTATATGGTGATATATTGTATAAACACATATAAAGCGCAGATTTATAAAAATCTCTAATATATATTATAATATTTTTCAAATTTAATAATCTTAAAGGCGAAGCAGGAAGTTTTGACGACGCCATTTTTGAGACGGACATGGTGTAGTAAATCTTGTAGACTTGCATTAAAAATGATTTAATTACGTTTTTTGTTTTAAATATGAATAAAACAATACCTATTTCTGTTATGTATTTGTGAGCTTGCGCTCCCAGAGCTATTTTTATATGTATTTTTGTTGTCTATGTTAGATCTATTTTTATATATTTTATTTTTATAGGTTAGTGTCAGATTTTATAATTGTACTTCCGCATATTTTTATATAGGTTAGAGCGGAATAGTATAAAAAGTGATGTACATGCTGTCTTCAAACAATTGAGTGTACAGTTGACCAGTGGTCAGTACAGTATCTCTGTCAGGGTGACAGCTGAAGATCTTTGTGGTCTGTCGTGTAATTATTGTATTATTCTGTACCTGGGACGGCTTGCTATTATTACTGCTGAATATAACCGCTGTGTTATTGCTGCTTTAAGCTGCTGCTGTAGATCTAGAATCTAGACCTAGTGTTATTTTGTTTCTGTAGTGTTGCCTTAGTTGGCTTAGTCATTAGTGGCTTATTATTTTTATAGTCTGTTCTTAGTAAATACTTATAGTTAGTAATAGTAAGGTACTAAGGCTAAGGGCTAAGGTGTTCTTTTTTAAGTGTTAGTGTTATGGGTTGGTTGTAGTAGTAGAATATTGTAGATCTAGACTAGTTTATGGTAAGGTGTTAGTGTAGATCTATGTCTAGTGACTAGTGTAGTAGTTGTAGTGATTTAGTGAGGTAGTTGGTTTGGTTAATTGTTAATGTTTGTAATAGCAAGGTATAGTTTTTTATTCAATTTTAGTCTACATATTATATTTTATTTATTTATTTTTTGTATGTAAATAAAGTTTAATTTTAGTATTTAATTTCAAGTAATGTTTGTTTCTTGCTTTAGTTAGTTAGTTTAGTCTAGTCTGGTTACTTAGGCGACTCTAGCCCCTTGGTCGTAGACTGAGGTGTCACAGATTGAGCCCACCCAGTAGAGCTAACATCTGCCTACTGTATAAAATTTAATGTTGAGCAGAGAAAAGGTCTTTCAGCGCCTCATGACCTGCTCACATATCTTTTTACAATTATGAAAATATTTATGGGTAAACGTTTTTATTTATGTTAAATTATAATTTCATGTCATTTTATAATCATTTCATGTAAAAATTGTAAGGTTATGAAATGAGAATTCATTAAGCGGATTTTTGTTTTCCGAGTGTGTGTTTTAGGATGCTTAGCAACTTAGTTGAATGACTTTTTGAAAGCGAAATTTCATGAAGTAACTGTAGTATGGATTTTAGAGACATTTTATATTTGTTAACAGTCGGGCATGAATTTACTGGTGACTACATTATTTAGTTTTCACATCCTGGACTGTGCCCGAATCGGTATTAAAATTAGTTCTAATATAGAAGTTGTTGATTAAGCGATATAAAGTTTCTCATACGTCTGTTCTGTAGAGACAAACACTTCATACATTTATCAAAGTTTCTTTAGAAACACTAAAGCACACGTTTCTTTAATTGTTTGTGTTTGTGTGTGAATTTTGTGTGTGTTTATTTTCTCTAATTAGTGAATTTATTATATACATGTTTTTTTTTTATTGTTTTACTTAATTTTTTGTTTTGTTTTTATGGATTTTAAAAGCTAAATGTAATTGAAACAATGGTAGAAATATACATACATATATACATACATATATACACATTTGTTTAGGTACAAGTAATTAAAAAAATATTTTAATATTTTAATATTTTATGTAATAAGTGGTATGTTTCCACAATAAAATGTAATTAATTATATGAACTAGTAATTCTTTTCGTTGGAAAACGTCTGTTTTTTTTTCCATATTAATCATTAAATGTACAAGATTAGGGGGAGTAGGTCAAGTAGGTTCGGACCTGACATAAAATGTAATATGATACGGGCATGCTTGCTTGGAAGTGCAAGGTAGGAACATTATTTGTTTATAAATGTCAACGTCATCTTAAATTTATACATGTATGGGAGAAGTCTGACAATTAAGCTTGTTGTTGAGTAAGAATCTGACAAGTTACCTTCATTTCTCTTTAAATATTAAATATAACATTTGCTAATTCTGCAGAACGGGTGTTTATCACAAAATGTTGTGTGCTTTCTAAATCATCAACAAAACTTCTAGCGTCAAAACGGCCATTTCCTAAATAGCATCGCGGAAAGGTCGCGTATCGTCTAATGAGGCAGCAACAAAACAGGCTACATTTGTAGCATCCTGTAATACAAAATCTTGCGAATTTAAACTTTTATCAGCTTCTTTATGACGTCTTGATATTTAAACCAAAACCTGTAGTCTCAATTTTATTGAAAATTTAAATAGTTTGTTTACCAAATATATGCCCGTAACTTAGAAAGTAGACTGGTTAACTGTTTATTTTCACAAACCAAAACTCAAGATACTGTTCTTTGTGCTATCAAAATGTTTTGTTTAAGCAACCAGAATGTTAAAAAAAAAACACTGTTGTGACACGGTTACTGTATGGTCAACCGTGACACACGGTCAAGTGTTGGGTATCGAGAGTTAGGGGACTTGGGGGAAGTGACGAGTGTGTAAACATGAAGAGAGGAAGTCAGCTAGCGAAGTAGGGTATCTGTATATAACGTTGCCGTGTATATATGTTATGTTGAAATGTTACACAATTGAAAGGCACTTTAAACGTAAAATTACTTGTTTCTTCACACCCACTTTAAATAATACTAATAATATTAATACTCTTCATTATCCATATGAATATTTGTCTTACAATTTGTGCATTAATAATAATAATAATTTTATTTATAAAGCGCTGTTAACAAACAAAATGTAGGCTCAAGGCGCTGTAATAACATTACAAACACAAACACGACATTATAAATCAAATACTAATCTAAAAAAGTTTTAAACAAGTAGGTCTTAATGTTCTTCTTTAAAGTGGTGTAGCATGTTGTCTGTTTGAGATCAATGGGGAGTGAGTTCCAAACCTTTGGTCCGTGCACTGAAAAAGCCCGCAGACCGTAGCTTTTGAGGGAGAAACGTGGCACCACTAAAAGCGTTGAGTCCATTGAGCGCAGGGCTCTCTGGGGGACATATGGATTAATCAGTTCTCTAAGGTACAGGGGCATCTCCTTGTTGTATATACACTGATGACAAAGTGTGGCGACCTTGTAATCGATTCTCACTTTCACGGGAAGCCAATGGAGCATGCGCGGCGTTGTTCTGTTTATGTTGCAGTTTGGTTATTTTGTCATCAGGTATACCTGCTAGCACGGCGTTGCAGTAGTCGAGGCGGGAGAGTATGAATGCCACAGCTAGCGTTTTTGTTGACTCCGTTGTTAAATATGGTCGGATCTGGCCTAATCTACGCAGCTGCAGATAAAGACCCTTGCAGAGCTGACTTATGTGTGGGTCGAAAGATAGTGTTGAGTCGAAGAAAACTACAAGATTTCGCACTGCATGGACATAAGGAAGCTGGCAGTTCATAATAAAAAGAGAATCTGTGCTTTCAACTTTCTAGACGTTGTTCCTAGTGCCAATCTTAATTATTTCTGTCTTATCTTCGTTCATCTTGAGCTTATTTTCAACCATCCAATTGCTCAACCTTGCAACGGTACTACTGTTTTTCTCTGCCCACTAGCGGATCCAGAACTTTGGAGTGGGGGGGGGGGCGATTTTTTTCCAAACCCTAACCCTAACGCCCAGTAAACCCTAATCATATGCATAAACGTGTTTACAGAACACACATACACATACACACACACACACACATATATATATATGAGAATTTAAAAAAGCAGCATTTCTCAACCTTCGGCGAAAAAGTGGGGCAACGCTATAAGGTTCCCTAGTGGGGTTTGGGGCGAAGCCCCGACGACAAAAGCGTTTTCTTGCATTCTTCACTGCAGAAACGCATTCTCCTGACATTAAAAGCTTATTATTCATCAATGGAGTTCGGGGCGAAGCCCCGACGCCAAAAGCGTTTTCTTGCATTCTTCACTGCAGAAACGCATTCTCCTGACATCTAAACCTTACTATCCATCAATGGAGTTCGGGGCGAAGCCCCGACGCCAAAAGCGTTTTCTTGCATTCTTCACTGCAGAAACGCATTCTCCTGACATCTACAGCTCATCATTCATTAATGAAGTTCGGGGCGAAGCCCCGACGACAAAGCATTTTCTTCTATTCTTCACTACAGAAACGCATTCTCCTGACATCTACAGCTTATTATTCATTAATCAATGACGCTAAAGCATTTTCTTGTATTCTTCACTGCAGAAACGCATTCTCCTGACATCTACGCTTATTATTCATCAATGGAGTTCGGGGCGAAGCCCCGACGACAAAAGCGTTTTCTTGCATTCTTCACTGCAGAAACGCATTTTCCTGACATCTACAGCTCATTATTCATACTATTAAAAACTTGAAAGATATTCTAATATGAATTTATAGGCCCTTAATACATTGCAAATAAAACAGATTTGTTCCTTGAAAAGATAAGATACCCCACATATTTAGATTTTGGCTTTGAGGATCGCCGCCGAAAAAAAATTATTCGATAAATAATATTCAATAACATTGTAGTATAAGTTGTGAGTTATAGTCCCACATTTATTTAACTAGAAAAATATCCGATTGAGTAAAGGTTGGGAAAAGGCGACTATAAGTGTCTATTTTTCGGTTTAGAACTCATCTCAATCATGATTCTTATACTGAAAAATTTCGTTTGAATTCTAACTTTTCCAATGCAAAGTCTTTCTTAAAATAATTATGATAAATTCATGTGAAATTACATAAACTCTGGAAATGGGAGGGGCGGTAGAATGAAAACGATTAATCCTCGCTCCTTTAATAATTTCTGCTAAAGATTGCATTTGACATTAAAGAATAAAAAAAAAAAAGTAGGGCGACTCGATATAAGAATTTAATTTATAGTATATATAAATTATATTAGTGGCAGATTTTTTACATTTTGTAATTTCTAAACTATAATACTAAAAGAAAGAAGTATTGGTTTTTCCGATGGGGGAAATGCAATTGCATATATCGCCCTTCCCACCTGGTGCAACCTTTTTTCATTTAAATTTACTAATGATAAAATTTGAGATTAGAGTATGGTACGACATAATATACAATGGGTTCACATATCAATACGTAGTTTATATTATATAGATATTCAACTAATTTTGTTCACAAACTATGATTCTCCATAAAAATAAGACCGCCCCCCCCCCACTCAAAGGGCCAGAGTGGGAAGGGCAGTACATGCAATCGCCCTCCCCCCAACCCCACCGAATCGACCAAGATACCAGAAAGGGAGCGACATAATATAAAATGTATAGATTAATTCAACTAATTTTGTTCACAAACTATGATTTCTCCATAAAAGTAGGACCGCCCCCCCCCACTCAAATGGTTTAGGTGGGAAGGGCAGTAGAGGTATTCGCCCCCCCACCCCCAAACGGTAAACAGGGAACGACATAATATAAAGATCGGTTAAACTATCAATAACAAGTTTCAATCGTATAGATATATAATTGATTCTGTTAGCAAGCTGTGATTTCTACAAATAAATTGGACCACCCCCCCCTCAAAAGTGTATGGGGGGGGGCGGGATTGATTCCATTGCCCCCTCCCGACCCCACCAAATAGGTCAACATACTAGAGGAGGGGGCGAAATAATAAAAAAATAGGTTGAAATATAAATAATTAGTATATATTATTAACATAAGTAATACATTTGTATACAAATTGTGTGAATTCTATACTAAAATTCGTCCGCCCCCCCCGTAGGGGGGGAGTCGGCCGAGTGGGGGGGGGCGATCGCCCCTACCGCCCCCCCCCCCCCTGGATCCGCCAGTGTCTCTGCCAGATGCGGCACCTCTGATGGTACTGAGGAATCGTATAACTGTGAGTCATCGGCAAAGAAATGGTATAGGATGCCGGTTGGTCGTATGACACCAAAAAAAATATATAACTATAGAAAACCAAAATATACATTCACACCATACTTAAATTGCAAGTGAAAAGTTTATATCTAATACTTTTTTTTAAAAATGATGTGTAATGTATGTGCACAAAAGAGTGTTTGTGTCTATTTGCTATCGATGTCTTGTATCTCTTTTTCGACGGTAAAATTACAAAATCCTGACCAAAAGGCTGATTTTTTATTTCTAGAATATTTTTTAGTTTTTTATGAATGTTTTCTCAATCAGCTGCTCAAATGGGCTTTTTTTTTTTTTCCGATGACTTTTCCAGCGGCATTTAGGATTCTATGATGTTTATTTTTCAATGTTTAGATTGCATACAAGTACAAAACTGTAGATGTGAGCGTAATAAAGGAGAGCCAATGCCTTTTCGCTAACATAAAATGAGGACATTTAAAAAAATAATCCTAATCTTTGCTGCCCTTTTTTGCTGATTTAATCAAAATATGCAGAAATAATTTTATTTACTGTTTAAAATAGTTTAAGATAAGGTATTTAAAAGTTTGAACAATTTTATACATAACTAATAACAAATGAAGATCCAAAACGCGTTCATAATAATATTTCTAGTTTTTTAGATCAAAGTCTGTTTAAACTTGTCTTGGCTTGGCTACCTATGAAGGGGTCCGACACATGACTCGAGCAGAGCTTTGTTTACTGAGCACCTAAAGGAAACACGGAAAATCTTCTCCCAGATAACCTTCACCCCATTGGTCAGCAAATGAAATTGGATCATAGCGCTCTGAGTATGCTATAAGCATGAAAGTAGCGCTATATAAAAGTTATAATTTATTTAAATATAGTAAAGAGTTTAATTAAATAAGACTACTAACAAATATAAGGGACCCTGTTTAGTAATCTTTTGGTTCGCATGTACATCAACCATGTTTTATAGGTTAATGCTTCGTTACAGCTAAATGAAGTCACTTTAATACGGTATGTATGACTCTGACAGCCTTTGTGTATTGCTTGTATGTGCGGCTTGTTTGGTGTCTAGGGGATGATAATTTTAAATTTGCAACACACTGGGCCATCAGAGATTTATCGGAAGCAGCCAATGGAGAAAGATATAAAACTTAAACATTCACTAGATATTTATTTACAAAAATTTACATAGAACAATAAAAAGGGAGGGGGACAGTTGCATCTATCTCTTAGTAATATTATATTGAATCATCACTCTTTGCACGATATGAGAGAGTATATTTCACATTGTCTCAAGCTTATCTGAGTGATCTGTTGGTTGGTAGCTGGCTGTGTTCCTAGGTGGAGGTCTTGCAGCTGGAGGTGTCGCTCTAACGGGTAGAGGGTCGCAGTTGACTCGTGACTTGTGGAGTTTCAATCCAAAGTCACTGTGGTCTGTTGTGAGCACAGTAGAGCGGGTGGCCGGCACCTTTGGGCACGAATAGTGCTGCAGACAGAGCGGATCTACCATGGGCAGCGTTGTTGATAGGATCAGTTCAGGCGAGTGCTGTGAAGTATTGCCTAGGAACATAGTATCAAATAGACACGTGGTATCCAATAGACACAGAGTGTCAGATAGACACATGAAACCAAGTAGACATGTAGTATCCAAAGGTTGTACTCTCATGTACTGTGAGATATCAAATATCAAACAGGTTGTCAAATAGGCAGACGCCTGAGGGAGGCACTAGGTATTCCTCTAGAAATAAGGAGGATAAATAAGAGTCTCGACTATCAGCGAGCTGAAGAGAATGACAAAGTGTGTCTGTTCCCGAACCAGCCGAGCTTATAAAGGTCCGGAAGAGATGGCCTGAAATGGGGTGGGGCGAGAGACTAAAAATTATCTTCCACTTGGATGAATTAGACCCTAAAGTAGAGTCCCACCTAGAAATGTCAAGAGCCGTGTTGACACAGATTATTTCCTTGACCAAACAGAGACGTGCGTATGGGTAAAGAAAAGAGTACCACAGAGAATGAAGTATGTCCGAAGGTAAGGGGTGGGTAGATATGCTGGAAAATGCCAAAATGATGTCATCCATAAACGCCAGACAACTGGCGCCAATGACCAACGCCCGTACTAGGACTGTTTATCTTTTCCCGCGTCAAGGGGAGATAAGTTAAAGTTTTTTTTTTCGCAAAGTTGTTGCCAATGTGGTGGACTCATGCTAGTGAGAAAAGAAAAGGTGTTTTTTTTTTGTGGTGAAATCGGGACTAGAAAGGGGAAATCATTGGGTTGAAATAAATAAATAATAATAAATGCTGTGATAAAATAGAGTTACATAGTCAGCAAGCTTTTGGGCTGCGACAATAACTATATTTAATATTTTTTATGTTAACAAATTTCACCACTATAGAATGGCAGAGCTGGTTATAACTTACCAAGTCAATATTTTCAAAAGCATTCTTTAAAAATTCGCTGATCTCTTTTAAATTTTGTAGTTTTAGTCCCATTTCTACCATTTCTAAATAAGGTCTCATCTTGTCAATGTGCGAGAAAGCTGCAAACAAGACAATATGGTATTTTCTAAAACATTATTTCTAAATATTGAATTAAACATGAAAAATTAACTAATTCTTTTCAAATATGATTTTACAAATCATGGCATAAACTTTAAGTCTATGATCATCCACTGATGACTGTGGTCAAGACATCGTGATCTAGAATCTAGATCCAGACAAGATCTCCTAAATAAGTTAGGATTTAAATGTTTCTTTAAATGTATTTATCTTCATGTGAAAAACACTATGAAAGCATATTGAATGGAAATCTGGAGTTTGTCATCAGTAAAAAAAAAAAAATGGGAGAAAATGTAAACACTCTACTTCAAACACATAGAACTCGGTCAAAACCTGTTGAAAAAAAAAAGGGGGGGGGGAAATTGGTTGTCTAAAATAGAAAAATATTCAAAGCCTCGTTTTTAGAATTAAAATCATTGTAGAAAGATAGAAAATAAAACAAACAATTTTTAAAGCATCGATGTAATGTCACAAGAAAGAGAAAGAGTTAAAAATACTGATTTGAAAACTGATGAGCATCTTACGCTGTATACATGTAGACAGAAATTAAAAGTTTGAGTGTGAAAATAATTGTAATCCACATGTATATATCGGTAAATTTACAATGAAGGTTATGCGTAATAATTTGCTTTAAAGCCTTAAATTTAATTTCATAATAAGTTAGTAATAATAACACTCAATACTTGTATGTCATCATAGTTAAGCGAATATAGTTCAGTGGCTTGAGCTCCATTAAAACTTTCGCGCCATTTTTGCTATACACTGATATGCAATTATTTTGATTAATCTAATCAATACATTATAGAAAATAAATAGCAACTAGATCTAAATACTCAAAACAAAATAAAAACAAATATGCTGGTTTGATTAGTCTTAGCTTTGACAATTGCAACATAAAATAAAATTAAATAGTAAATAGCAATATAAGTTTTTGAAATATAAACGGCTGACGGACGAGTGGATGTAGTCGACACAGATCTCTTTGAAAAAAAAAAGATTGACATAGAAATGTTATTCCCCTAGTATTTGAGATAATACACCTATAATACACCTATATACATTTACAAAGATAAAAAAAAAACGAAGGAACAAAACAAATAGTATATTTACCTTTTTAAACAAAATGATTCTTATTCTGTATAAATTGTGTTTGCTGTGATATCTAGCAATTGAAAGGACATTTGACAGATCACACAAAGTAATAGTGGAAACTCTCACTGCCAGTCTTCTAAAAATAAAATTGGATTTCCAATGATTTACATCGGGAAAGCCCGATATCTTCCCCCGAGTATATCTCTAAATAGGCTGTTCAAGCGGGCAAGAGGGGTTAACCCTGTAAGTAGAGGACGTCATTTAGAGTTCTGCTAGATACCTAATCTTGCTGAGATGAATCTCGCTCTCAAAATTAGTCCATGCGTCTCAAAACTTGGAAACATCCTAATTCTAGTCCACAAAGCTGATTCGCATTACATTTTTTTTCTTTATGGTTTTGTTTAAAAGTTTTTTTTTGTTAAAATTGCGCATTTGGATTTGTGTTAGGTATTTAATCTCGCTAACGTTAATCTTATTAAGAATAACTAGTCGACCGAGGAGCGCCTGGAAATCTCCAGAAATTGCAAAATATACGAAAAGTCCTTAAAATATACGGAAATATATAGACAAAAAAATTGTCATTTTGGGTGTGTCATTCAATATGGAAAGCGCCAATCCTACGCGCGATAAATAAAGCGGCATTATGCATTAGCCGTAATTGTGTAATCTGGTGAAAGAAGCTTCTCGCGCCTCAAACTAATGAAGAATTAAAGCATTTGGTAATTTTTGCGTTTGAAGTTGATCTATGTAGGAAACATAAATATTATGATATACTGTATGACTTTGCTACACGCAAGACTCGTAAAATAATTCTGTACGTAGCAAAGAATGAATAGAATCCAAAGAAGAATTTATTTTCTAATACAAACTCATAAATTTCACTTATTATCCGCTTCCCTACCAAAAATCCGTTTTGCATAGGGCCCCACAATGGTTAAGTCCGGCCCGCTATTTAGTGTTTGTAAAATGCTTGTTTGTAAAATGTTTTATATGTTTCGGATGTTCCTTCAGAGTTGACGACAGTTTGCTTCCTACTTCCTAGTCCAGGCTTTCCGCAGGACGAGGGGGGGATGGGAGCGGGTGGGGTTTGAGCGACAGTCCAGCGCGCAAGCCGTATGACCAGGCAGCCATCCGTGGTGAGGGGTGAATGCTACTTGTTTTCCACCTTCTTGTTATTTTTTTGTGGGAGTAACTCTATCCGCAGAAATAAAAGAGCGATCTTTCCTTTATTTGTTGATATAGTACCGTTTAACTCCTTAGCCACGAAGAGAATTATATAGATAGATTACAGTAACCATTTGATGGGATTTAATTTCATCTTATTTATTTATGTTTTTTTTTTTTTTTGATTTTTTTTTTCGTATCTAGTAATTTATAGACGCGTCATCAGAAATGTTAAGATATTTATACTATGCGTATTAATAAGTTAACACAGGGGCGTAACTAGGAATGTTCCATCATATGGGGTCCCAAGGGCCTTGATCTCTATGAGGGCCCCTTCATTTTACGAAATTTTTAATGTAAAAAAACATTCATTTGGGGGCCCACTTAGGGTGGGGCCCGGGGGATTTTCAAACTCTACCTCCTCTCATCCTGGCTACGCCACTGGGTTAACAAGTGAAACCTGACTAAACCTACTGCAATTCATGTTCCTGGTGAATTAAGGCTACCATTACATGCAATCACACACAATACGCATAGTATGGTTAACATTTCTACAGAACTAATCATTAAAGGTCCATATAAAATGTACTTCCTCCTTCAGTCAAACAAATCAATGTTGTGCGACTCCGTTTAGAACGCCTAAACTTGAAAATCCAATTCCATGATATTTTAGGTGTTCTGATGTAACGACTACTTTTAACAAAGCTTACATCAACTCAATCTGTCTCTCTGGTAAAACGTTTGTAAACGTAATATCTCCCACACCCACTCTCGGATCTAAAAGAAATTTTGGACAAGTATTCTTTTTTTTTTTTTTTTTTTTTATAGACAGAAAGATAGACCACACAAAACTTATAGTGGCTATTATCCTTTCGAGGGCCTCTAAAAAATATTGGTATTTAATTAGTTTGCTTGGTATCGAACATGGGAACGATCCTACGTGGTATAAATTGAATGTGTCCCCTTATTATTTTATGTAGAGAATTCAAAAAATTGTTCACGACTATTCGTTCACCCAGCTAATTGTTCACCAGGTATATCGCTCACCGACATTGTGGTCATCTAACATCCGAAACTACCGAATTTTGCAATTAAGGTTGATGACATGGATTATTTTCTTAAATACTTTCTAACACAGGCTACATATGTTTACACATGTCAAAATCACGGGTTCGATACTCGGTTTTAGCCAGTCGTTTTCTTCTTATTGTTTCTTATTTTATTTTTACTTTAAACTGTATCATGGAGGTATTGTCTTTTTAAACAAATGTATTTTAAAATGCTTTTTCTTGTATGTAATGAAGTTCATTTTCGCCAATGAGTCCACAATGTACCAAATAAGAAGACTGGAAGCAGTCAATAACTTCTATACAATGACCAACTGCAGGATAAACTATTCAAATCGGTTATTTGTAAACACAATTTATGTTATCTTTGTTTAGCCACTGGATGAAGTTAGTCGTATGTGGATACTTCAATACGCAGCTCGTGTACTAAAATGGATTCATCTGTGATTAGGATCTGAGTTTGTTCACGCGCAAAAGGGTTCAATGTGCATTCGGGAATATCCAAGAGAAGGATGTCTTTAAATCATACAATAGTTTGTAATACATATTAAACAGTAGTGAAATTATCCGATCGGGAAGAAGCTATTTTAATTGTATAAAAGTTTCATCATTCTCTGGACCCACTAAGGTCGTCTTGCGGTACCATGGAGTTCAGTGAAACTTAATTTGAGAACATTTGCTTTAGACAAAAGATTATGAAATGCTAAAAGAACAAACTCTTTGCACCAATGTCTATGATCCCTCGAGAAGCTGCTCGTATAGATGACATTTTTTAGTCTAACTAGGACGTGTGACGTAATGGAATCTTTTTCCTTTGACGTCATATGGAGTTAATTCTTTAAATGAAATGCTAAAAGATCTCACTCGGTGCACCAATGTCTATGAACACTCGACAAGCTGCTCGTATAGATGACATTTTTTAGTCTAACTAGGACGTGTGGATTTTTTTCCTTTGACGTCATATGGAATACATTCTTTAAATGAAATGCTAAAAGTACTAGGTATAGTAATGTTTATTAAACCTCGTAATGTGACTCGCATTTTAAAAAGACATAATAGCTAGATCTAGATTTTTTTTACACTAGAGCTAGATTTTTTAATCTAGATCTAGATTTTATTTTTTTTTACACTAGAGCTAGATTTTTAAAACTAAATTTAGATTTAAGTTCTAATTAAAATCATTATAGAATCTAGATCTAGAATTTCTTGGTCTAGTTTAGAATGTTTGTTGTTTTACATGTTTCGGATCTTCCTTCAGAGTTGTAGTTCAAACCTCCCGTAGGACGACGGGGGTTGGCAGCTGGCAGGGTTTGAACCTGGGACCATCGATAAATCCAAACGACAGTCCAGCGCGCAAACCGCACTACCAGACAGCCATGATTTAGACTAGATCAAGATCTATAATTTTAATTTCTAGGCTTAAAGTGTAGATTTTTATTTCTAAAGTCTAGATTGTCAATATGTCAATATTGCAATGTCATAAAATACTAAAACTAATCTACTACTTTAATATTTCATATTGCAATTAGTCTATTATTGATTATATAGTGTTTTTTCGTATATAAATCTTATCTAAATTACATCTACATTACCCCAAATATATATTTTAGATCTAGATCTAGTAGATATAGATATTGAGAGTGATAAATTAGTAGTTTAATTTAGGTAGATCTACATCCTCATTCTAGTTCCATTTAAATGAAAATGCTCAATACCAAAAGATTATCTAAAATCGTTCTACTGACATATTGTAGAAATCCGGTAGTTGTCATTCTGTATTGTGTAGGTATATTATCAATAGTAGGCTATTAGTTTGTAACCAGTTTGTCATTAGATTGAGAGCAATGCCTGGTCGTGCGGTTAGCGCGCGGGACTGATTATCTCTACGGTCTTGGTTTCATACCCTGCTCGATGCCATCCTCAGTCTACCAGCGAATATACGGATCCAACAGGGATCCGTCTCCACGGGGGACGCCTCTGAGTTTGTGTGGCAACACAAACTCTCTTTGTAATCTTGTTTTACATGTGCTTGTAACTCGTCCGTAAGAATGTGTTCACGAAATGTGTGTTGTGTAGTCATTCAGTGTATTCAAGCCATGCTAAGCAGACATGGTTTATCATTATGTTCATAACATTATGTTTGTTTACTTTTCAATAAAAAAAAACAAAAACCTTGCATTTCTTCGAAAAAAAAATGGCACGGCTTTTCCCCTTAACAAATTAAATGTATATAGAAAAAACAAAACAAAGACAATCTTAAATCTTAGGCCATAATTTGTCTTAGAAAATCATATTTGAAAAGAATTAATTAGTTGTTCATGTTTAAATCGATATTTGTAAATAATGTTTTTAAAAATACTGTAATAATCCTGTTCTGTAGTGACTCTGTGGCTGCGCAACAGCGCACTGTAAAGAGACTGAATGAATGGAAAGAGTGGAAGAGGAAGTGTGATAATTGATGTCCGTGGATGTTCGTCTTGGTTTGGGATCTATCTTATTAAACTTGTCATTGTTTCCTTGGCGTTGATTTGCTTCCTTTAAAGCAGGGATTCCCAAAGTGGTCTATATAGACCCCCAGGGGTCTACGAAGACTTCCAAGGGGTCTACAAAAGTGAAAAAATAAATTGGGGGTCTATGAGGTGTTCATGGGGGTCTACGATATAGGATTTTATTTAAGCAGATCGTGACTTAATTTTTCACATCCCATTAATGTGATGCTTTCATACAACAATATATGATTTGTACCTTAGTTAATCCTTTAAAATTTATCTCGGTATTCATACGAAAAATTGTTGTATTTTATTTCAATACTTATTTAAACACCTTAATTTTGTCTACACGTAACTAATGTTTAATAAAAAGAAATGTAGATTGTACAGAGTTGGTTATTTAAAATTGGGATTCATTCCTTTTTTGTCAAAGAAGCGGTGGCCTAAGTGTCTTTCTATGACAATATGAAATTTTGCTGGAGGATGATTTGAGATGATGCCACCCTGATACAAGATAAAGGTTTCTTGTTCCATATACTAGGACAAATACCTGTGAAACTGCTCTTTAGGAAAACTTTTACATAGTTAAGACTAGTAATTAATTAAATAATATTTAATGTTTAAAGGACAACATCTCAGAACAAGGAATTCCTATATGAAACATAATATCTGTTGCAATGAATGATAAACCAGAGTGTTTAGGGCTTCCAGTAATACAAATAATATTAATTGTTATTTTAATTTGTTTAAATTTGAATTTTATCAATACAAAGATAGATCTCTTTAACTCAAAATTTAGCTTTAAATTACTTTTTAACTATTTGACTCACAACAATTAGAAATTTAAGTTAGAAATTAGTTTTAAAATTGGAGTTGATAAATTTGCAAAAAAGCAATACAAGCTTAGCAGGCCAGGGGGTCTACCAAGAACCAAAAATCATGGCAAGGAGTCTACTAGACAAAATTTTGGGAACCACTGTTTTAAAGGATACAACAATACCATATTTTCTAGCATATTAATAAGTACATTTTAATGATAAGCTAATGTTAAGATTTTTGTGTGCCAAATCTTCATTATGGGAGAATACTTAAGTTTAAAAGTTGATAATTTTCAATTATGCTTATAAAAGACAAGGGGATTACAGAGAAAGAGTGCAAGCTAATAAGATTGGTGCTCAAGTGTATAGTTTAGTTTATTTGCTTTTAGGCACTGGTAGTTAGAATAATATGTAATATTATGCAGATTTTTCATAATTAAAACTCATTGTGTTATATATTTATACAGAATTATGTTACCCTGTAAGATTAGACATAATTGTAGGTCTTTCTGTGTAGCAAATATACTACACATTTATTTAATTCCTACGCGTAGATTATGTAATTTATTGAATGATATTAAAGAGCGTCCCAATAAATGTTTCTACATGATACTGTACTTGTTATTTCATAATAATAAGTACCAGGTGACCGAGCCTCGTTCGTTTGAATAATTGGTTGAGGAAATATATTTTCCTTTTTTTTTTTGGATCGGGTCAAGACTTCCAATTCGAAAGTTGCTTTCGTCTTCTTGTAGTTCTCAATGTCACTGTCCATGGCGATTAGAAAAGAAAGTCTCTAAAGTCCCCATACAGAACACGCGAAGAACGTAATTATCTTCTTTTTTTGAAGAAACCTCTGTACTTCATAAGATAAAGTCTAGAAAACCGCATCTCACGTCATATCATTTACATAGCCTAAAATTATTGGGCTATTATTGTCTTGAAAAAAGTATTTGCAGTGTAAAGTCACAACTGGTTACGTTCAAACGTTAACATTGCAGTTAGTATATTCATTAATTCTTTAGTACGAAACATGTACTTTGTAACAATGTAAAATGGCACATTTATTTTCTATAGAGGCTTAAAAACATTGCGTTAGTATTTTAGAGAAGCGTTTCAGTGGACCTTCTCTGTTACGCTGACCACCTTTCAGCTCACTATAAAAAAATTGCCTTTGGCATATGTTTGTCCCCCTTACGGGACACGTGCCCTGCCTAGTGTGACTGTCGGGGTTCATGTCTGCGTTTTACCGAGTTTTATAGTTAAACCAAAAGATGCGGCAGCTTACGCAGACCGATATAACGGTCAACCTCAAGTTTTCCTCTTTTGACCAATGAGTTGATATTTTTTTCTCATTCATATACATATACGTTTAGATATTAAACAAAATCGTTATAACCGTTTTTGAAATATAAATATATACATACATACATACATACATACATACATACATACATACAAACATACATACATACATACATGCATGCGTACATAGACATACAAGGAATGATTGCAGAAGAGTATAGGGAAATGTTTATTATCAAGAAGAAAAGCATTTACATTAGCTATGTGAGAAAAATAGTTATATATGTACACTGGCATGAAAAAGATCTCTAACATTATATTCTAAAAATGTATTACTTTGCTTTTAGCTAAAAAAAATTGTTGACTAGATTAGATCCTTTGCAAAACATAATTTAAAAAAATGAGATTCTGCAAATCACTTGAACGCAAAATATTTTAAAATTCCAATCAGCATTACAATATAAGCCTTTATACTTGAATAGGACTGGTTCATTACAGGATGTCTGATGCTATTAGGGTCTGGTCAGCAGATGTGAAGGATTTATAACGAAATATTAAAAATGAGTGTTTTTCTCATTACAGTATAAGTTGTTCTCAGCTACATCTCATTTCCATATTATCATATAGAAAAGGTTGAGTAGAAATATGATTTATTTTTTTGTTGAAAAGATATTTCTTGAAACGCCTGGAATAGACTCTATTGCTTTATCATTGCTTTGACGCAGTTGTTTTATTTATTTATGATACTTCCCAAGTTGATTACAGCACTCTACTGTCTCTAAGAACCAGCCATCCAAAGTAATTGTGTAATAGTAATTTCATTATGATCTTATGTAATAGTCTAATAGTCCAATTGTAGACTACATGGCATGTTAAAAATTTAAACAGGAGTGAGATATAATAAGCAAAAAAGTAAAAGCTGTTTAGAGATATTTTTCATATGCATGCCAAAAAAGCTAAAACAATTTGTAACAAAGGATAACCGTTATGCCCGCTGATATATTTTCTTAAAATAGTAAGACCAGAATTTATTATGTTAATGATCTACTACTATTGAAAGAATAACGTAATAAAAATGAAGGATTCGAAATTAAATTTCACTTTTGGATTTATGACCCTAAGGCAATGATATAGTCTCATTACTATAATTGAGTCCAGATGTCAAACTTCCACAGTGGACATACACTCCATACCCTAGACAGTGAACACAGGCGCCACTACTTCCAGGGCAAGTCGGTGTGAAATAGGCCATCATATTAGAATCGCCATTTAATTTCACTTTATTCTTCCACTGCCCAAGGCTGACTTGTTTACTACACCCATGTGGATGCGACACAAGAAACATTAACTTATCGATGTCTCTTTTTGGTTTGTATCTATCGTTTATTTTTCTATATAGGACGTAATATTGTTTCACCATATTCTCAAGCTTGTCTACAAGTTTGTAATTACAGGTTACATAATCTAAAAGGCACCAGTCTTTAACCGTGTTTTTAATTACACGATCTGTGTCTTTCAAAACAACTCCTGGATTATCTTCTGTGTCGTAGAACAAACTGCATGTTGAATGACTAGCCTCTTGGGTATTGAAAACAACACTGGCTGCTGTCCGAACTGTTATCGCCCACCAAACTTTGTTTGGATTCCCTGAAAGTTTACACTTACGACACGGACAGGTATCTTTGACTTCTTTCCTAACTTTAATCACCATTCCACTTCCTGTTCTGAAATGTTGACTTCTTCTAACATTGTATAGAAAATATGGGATATTTGTGTTTGGCCAAAATTCTGGTCTGCCGAGACTTGTCAAACTGACACTTATTCTAACTGTCATGTCAGCTGCAACTTTAATGAACTCATACAAATCTTTATTTTGGTGACCTGGAGGGAGATGTTCAAGCCTGAATTCATTCACTGGTATAAAATTTGAATGATTCGGATTCTTATAACAGTCAACTAGTTGATTATATAGATCAGCTTCTCCTCCTTCAGATATTTGTTGTTCATGATGACCTGTTGACGAATCCATTATATACTATATATTAATATATATTGAATATATTTTATACTTTGTTTATAAGTAAATTATATAACAAGGTTATTAATCTATGAATTACACAAAAAAATTGTTACCTATGATATGATGACAGGCCGCAACGCAAGGAACATCAAAAATGCCTGTTTCTTTACAAATAAACTCTGAAATATAAATAAAAAAATTTCTCTAATATTATAAACCATTTTCGAATTAGTTATACGTTTGTTAATTAGTAATGATTTTTTTACATGTATAAACATTACTTGTAAATCTCTTGTAATCTATACTATAAAGTATAAAGTAAGGCGTATGTATGAATGTGACGAATAAACATCAAAACCGCTTGACCAATCTTGATAAAACTAGGCAGGAATGTTCCTTGGGTACTAACTTAGATCGTAGTGTATGTATTGTAGCCCTAAAACAAACTTAAGACCCTCAAAAAGAAAAGATCGAAGGGATTTAGACCTAGATATAATTTTTAAGAAATACACTTTTCGCAGATAGTTTTTACTTTGACACATGAAAATACAAAAGAAGATCGATTAATTTCATTATATAATAAAATTAACCTTCAATTTTGTGTTTCAAAAGCATTTTTTACATAAATTAGTTCCTGATATCTGTGACTACAGATGTCCTGGCGAACATTCTTTTATTAGACATTACCAGATGGTTACACATTAACACATCTCTCTACTGAGTCTATTCCTAGGCCTAGGTCTAAAACTCTTATTGAACTCTAAGATGATAAAACTTCTTTTCGCAAAGATAGTTTTATGCTTTAACACTTAAACATACTAATTATTGTCCATTCATTTCATATTTTAATCAAATTAACATTCATATTTGTTTTTCTAAAGCATTTTAAATACATTCGTTCGATGTTCGCTAAAGCTGCGTAGCCGTGTTGAGATAGGCCTATATTCATTCATGAAAAAAGGTCACGCATGCGCAACACAGAATGAACTCTATAAAAGCCAATTTTTAACTCAAGATTAGTGTAGATTTAAATCTATGCCTACCTCAAGATCTACTTTATACTTAAACCACTGGCGGATCCAGAACTTTTGAGTGGGGGGGGCGATTTTTTTACAAACACTAACCCTAATGCCCAGTAAACCCTAACCCTATGCATAAACGTGCATATATATATATATATATATACAAATATATATATATATATATATATATATATATATATAATATAATATATATATATATATGAGAATTTTGGTGAAAAACAAAACAACTGGGGCATCGCTATAAGATTTTCAAGTGGGATTCGGGGCGAAGCCCCGACGACAAAAGCGTTTTCTTGCTTTTTTCACTGCAGAAAAGTATTCTCCTGACATTTACAGCTCATTATCCATCAGTGGAGTTCGGGGCGAAGCCCCGCCGCCAAAAGCGTTTTCTTGCATTCTTCACTGTAGAAACGCATTCTCCTGACATCTACAACTCATTATTCATCAATGGAGTTCGGGGCGAAGCCCCGACGACAAAAGCGTTTTGTTGCATTCTTCATTGCAATAACGCATTCTCCTAACATCTACAGCTCATTATTCAACCAATGAGTTCGGGGCGAAGCCCCGCCGCCAAAAGAGTTTCCTTGTATACTTCACAGAAGAAAGGTATTCTCCTGACCTAAAACTCATTATTCATACTATTAAAAAAGGACCCTTTGAATAATGTTGTACTTATAATATTCTAATATGAATTTATAGGCCCTTAATACATTGCAAAAAAACCCATTTGTTCCTTGAAAAGATAAGATACCCCACATATTTAGATTTTGGCTTTGAGGATCTCCTCCGAAAAAAAATTATTCGATAAATAATATTCAATAAAATTAAAGTATAAATTGTGAATTATAGTCCCAAATTTATTTAACTAGAAAAATATCAGATTGAGCTTAGAACTCATCTCAATCGTGACTCTTATACTGAAAAATTTCGTTTGAATTTTTTGAATGCAAAGTCTTTCTTAAAATAGTTATGATAAATTCATGTGAAATTACATAAACTCTGTCTGGAAATGGGAGGGGCGGTAGAGTAAAAACGATTAATCCTCGCTCCTTTAATAATTTCTGCTAAAGATTGCATTTGGCATTAAAGAATAGGGGTGTGGCGACTCGATGTAAGAATTTAATTTATAGTATATATAAATTATATTAGTGACAGATGTTTTTGTTTTGTAATTTCCTAACTGTAATATAAAAAGAAAAAGTATTGGTTTGTCCGATGGGGGAAAGGCGATTGCATGAATCGCCCCTCCCACCTGGTACAACCCTTTTTCATTTAAATTTTACTAATGATAAAATTTGAGATTAGAGTGTGGTACGACATAATATACAATGAGTTCACATATCAATATGTAGTTTATATTATATAGATATTCAACTAATTTTGTTCACAAACTATTATTCTCCACAAAAATAGGACCGCCCCACCCCCTCAGAGGGCTAGAGTGGGGAGGGCAGTACATGCAATTTCCCCCTCCCCCAACCTCACCGAAACGGCCAAGGTTTAGATGGGAAGGGCAGTAGAGATAAATTGGCAAACAGGGAACGACATAATACAAAGATCGGTTAAAATATCAATAACAAGTTTTAATCACATAGATATGTAATTGATTCTGTTAGCAAGCTACAAAGAAATTGGACCGCCCCCCCCACTCGAAAGTTTATGGGGGGGGGGGCGGTATTGATACCATCGCCCCCTCCCGACCCCACCAAATCGGCCAACATATTAGAGGGTGGGGGGCGAAATAATCTAAAAATAGGTTGAAATATAAATAATTAGTATATATTATTAACATAAGTAATGAATTCGTATACAAATTGTGTGAATTCTATACTAAAATTCGTCCGCCCCCCCCTTTCGGGGGGGGGGGGGTCGGCCGAGTGGGGGGGGGGGGCGATCGCCCCTACCGCCCTCCCCCCCTGGATCCGCCAGTGACTTAAACACATGAACATACAAAATTAAGTCTATTCATCTCAAATTTTAATCAGATATATGTAGGCCTACAAGCAAATGTTTTAATTTGAAAAAATGGATTTAAGTAGATTAGCTATTTTGATTTGATAGCTTCATTCACACTATTTTTACATTGACACATTCGCTTTACTTATTACATTATTATTTCGTTTAATTGTTTACAAATCACTCTCAGTGACTATATCGACAGCAATGCGCAAATAAAGACCCGCGGGTCGCGGGTAACATATGTCTAGTTTATTATAAAAACAAAATATTCAATAACTTTCAATAAACATTATTCTTGAAATTTAGGAGTTTAGCAAAATAGCCAGATTAAATGACCCCCTTCCACCTGTTTATCATTACAATAACAAATAAAGTATCAATCACTATCAATATGTGTAGTCTTACTATGTTTTTTTTTTACATTTTTAAGCTAGAAATATTAATTGCGATTAATACAAAATGATGATGGTAAAACCATGTGAGAATCCGCTATATCTAAATTTAAAAAATGTCAAACTAATCTTCTTACATGGAGTTATCTGTTTTGAACTTTATAGATCTTGAATCAAATATAGATTCAAGCCTCTAATGTTAATGACTAAAGACTTAACAAAAAAAAAACAAAAAACAATAGGCCTATGTGGCTTCATTTAAAAATACATCTTTTTAATCTGAACTAGATCTATATTTATTCTAGTTGTAGAGCTCAACATAAGCGTTAAAAAAATAAAAAATTAAAAATAAAACCTATAAAAGTAAATCGTATTGAAATGAATTAGTTATTAATGACAAACATTCAATTAAAATTTTGGTTTACTTCTATCACTTCTTGCTCATTTTATTTGTACCACTGCGCTGCGCTTACGCGTGATATTATGAATAGAGCTATTAAATTATTGGTTATTTGGTCTAGATTCATTAAAGACTATTGTGTTCATAGAGCTGAGCTACTTATATCAGCGTCTTTATCTTTTAGTAGGACAAATTAAAATTTATTTGTGTTACCACTGGCATCCAAGGAACTATTATGCAAAGTTTTATCAATATTGGTCAAATGGTAATCCTTTGTTTTTAGAACATATATACATCTACCTTACATTTAATTATGTATATTAGATATAAGTTAGATTTTTAGCAGCCCCCGAAAGGGGAAAAAACGCTATTAGTTTTGTGTGAAATGTCTGTCCATCTGTCCGTCCGTCCCGTTTAGATCTCGTAAACTAGAAAAGCTGGTGAAAATCAGACATCATAATAATTTAGACCATTGAAAGTTCTGATGCAACGGCTACATTTTTCTTTTCTAAAAGCGAAAAGTCTAATTTTTAAAATCACTTATACAAGCAGATTTTTTTCATAAAAATACACCACTTTTACAACTATTCACTATTAATAGTAACAAACACTTGAGGCTCTTTATTAGGGAAGACTACTGTTTACCATTTTTTAAAACAATAAACGGTTGTAGATTAGAAGAAATGTCTATAAATCAAATACGACCATAAACTAAAATATTATTTAACCTTGGTTAGGCCAATAATAGAATATGCATCCTCTGTTTGGGACCCCTCAACTCAAGAAAACATTAAGAAACTATAACAGACACAAAATAGAGCAGTGATAGTCATAACAAACGAATATTCACATTTGACTAGAGTAACACCTTTAGTAAAATCACTAAATTTAGAAAGCCTTCAGGATAGAAGACTTAACAGTAAAGTAGCAATTATACATAAAACACAGAACCATAATCTTCGAATACAAAACAAAATTAAATAAAATACTCAGAAAGACATAAAGATAAAGGCACATTCCTCGTTCTATATGCTAGTTGAGTTGAGCGTCAATGACTTTTAAGGCTTCACAGACTGCCATGGTCTCCGCATCAAAACTGCAAACACTACCACATGGTCCAAAGATTATGACTTTGTAAGAGCCAAGAAAGTCGATGTAGGCTCCATAGCCTGCTCTTCAAGAATCTATTGATGCCGACCCATCAAGTGTATGCAAAAATAGCACTGAGCTTGAAGGTATTAATGGTCTCCAGAGCTAGGATTTGAAGGTCGTTAGATGAACGACTTTGCTTAGTTGCAAATTTCAAGCGTATGTCTGGGGTCGTTGGCCGACACCAAGGGGAAAGGGATGAAAGCGTTAAATATTTTGTCGGTTGGTGGAGAGGCCAGCTTCATCAGATAGTCTAGTGGCATGATGCATAAAAGACTGCATCTGGATACGTCTTCTGCATCTCCAACCATCCACTAGGTTTCTAGCTGGGAGGTATTTATCCAGCCTTTTATACCGCTCATAGCAGGTCAGTACTGACCTTTCCCTCCTAAGGTTTAGTGGACCTATATTAGCCATTATTTCAGCCGCATTTACTGGACTTGTCCTAAAGGTTCCACAGACAAATCGTATTGCTTGTTGTTCAAGAGCAGTCCTAGAGCCATAAATTTGCACAGGTAGGCTGTAGTCTATCTGTGATCGGACTGCTCCTAAATACAGGGATAGGAGCATGTCTGCTCGGGCTCCCCATTTCGTGGATGCCAGCTTCCGCACAATGCAAAGTTTCACTGAGGCCTTTCTTACAACATACTGGATGTGATTCCTATTCTATTAACTTAGCTTATTCATATTGTAATATATTTGAAGTGTTAACTGCAAAACGACAGAGAATAATGATACTATTGAAATTAGAAATATCTGTTCGGAGCTATTTCGTTCGCGATATTTTAACGCCGCTATTTTGTCCACGTTCTTGTCGGCTCTATTTTGTCCGCAATATTTTGTCGGATCACCTTAATTAATAGCTACATAAAGAATTTATTCTATAAAATTAAATATTACACTTACCTGATATTTTTTTAAATCTTTTCACCTTCATTTCTTTCTCAATAGTTTGTACAGATTTGAATTGTTTATCTATCAAAGGAAATACATATTTTCACTCAAAAGAGATGTCGAAAAAGAAGAATTTTTAATTGTAATATTCTTTGTATATATATAGTGTAGTAAATCTAGGGCAAGCACTCAACGAAAGGAGGTAATAATAGACTATGCATTTATTTACAGGAATATAATACACAGTGTTTTTGAAGTAACGTCTATATTTCAAAACATAATATAATAGACATGCACTTCAGTTATCAATTCACAAGGAGTACTGTCTTAAATTCTACCAGTCTCAAGTGCTGCATCGGGTCCAGCAGAAATTGGTTCACCGTCGTTTATGTTACTCTCGCTGGTGAAAATAGAAGTATCGAAGTCTCCACTGGTTTCAGACCCTGTTGTAGGGTTTCTTGACATCTGCATTCCCTTCGTGAAGCGCCGCGTGTACAGTTCTTGTATGCAGAGAACAAAATTCGAGTTCCCCTTGTAGTTACTGACAGATTGACGAGGGCTTTAAGGTCCGAAGCGACAGGCTCAGTCGCATAGCAGACTTCTATTTCTTCTTAAGCCTCTTTCTGTGTATTTGTGTACTTATTGTTAAGATCGTCGCAAGTAATTGTTTTCATATTTCTTGTCTTGAAAGTCATAATGTAAGGCAGTTCTTTTTTTTTTTTTAATAGGTGCTGGTACTCAGTGATGTATTGCCTAACCTTTGACTACTAATAAATTCATACACGTTATAATATAAAAGGTGCCGGTACGCCGTACATGTGCGTACCGTTACAAAAAAAAAAAAAAAGCGCCGATGGTAGAATGTGTCATCATTGTCACTGACAGCACTGACACCACAAACGCCTTCTGTGTAACTACCAGTATAGCCACAGATTTAAATGAGTAACGGTTCGTTATTAAATACTGTGGAATTCGCTCTCTCTCAAAGGTTCGATCTGGCCTGCACGGTATCCACTAGTTTATCGATTTATTGATTTATCGAACTCCAAAATCTGAATCCACCTCCACAGGTAGGTATCGGCTTCTCCCCTTCATCAACTAGATCCTGTCGAAGACCTGCTTTCATCTTTTCTTTGGCCCAGACAATCTTCAGCTCTCTGACTCGGAGCTCCTCCTTCAACTGTTTGTAGCTCAGTTCGTGTGGCTTCCTCATCGTTGTCAATCTTTCCTTTCGTTGAGCTACCCAAATTCCACGTCCAGACAATTGTTACAAATCTAAGATAAGCACTGAACGATGTGTTTATTTACAGGTACATAATACTGTCACAGTCTTAGTTGACATTGCATGATCTTAAGTTCACGTCATGTTAAGAGTTTAAAAGACACGTGAAATTCCTGATGTAGAAAACAGGAAGTAGAGTGAATAGAGTTGACTTTGAGTTCAGTCAAGTCAAGTCAAGTCAGTAAGGTCTTGCTCCCGGTACAGGAAGGTTGGACGTTTCTTCCTGGACTGGTGTATATTTATCATGGGCGTAGCCAGGATTTTTTTTCGGGGAGGGTTTTGGGGGGGGGGGGGTCCCCCCGCGAAAAAAAAAAAATATATATGTGTGTGTGTGTGTACATAATTAATCTTTATTACATTCTGACCCTTTCGGAAGACGCTTATTGTTTATTGTAGACTCCCCGCCCTTGCTAGCAAGGGGGTCTGGGGGAGTTCTCAGTGCATTATCTTGCTATTAAAAAGTTTTATTTCAAAAACCTAATGTGCTATTCTTACTGACTTACCTAATGTGCTATTCTTACTGACTTAGACACCCTCGTGCCGTTCGGCGCATTTTCCGGCAAGCTGTTTCCGCAACTCTTATTTTGCGTAATTCATTTTGTCGGAAAACATGTCCCGCAAAACCTCATGCGACGCTCTGTCACAACCTTACTAAGGATTCGACTCCCAGTTCGGCATATGATTTCTTTGATTAGACCCAATCTCTATGACTGACTCCTAAAATCTGTCTTAGCCATCTTTGTTGAGACACATTTAATGATTTTCAATTTCGGCAGAAGACTATTCACATTTAATTAATGGAGCCCAAGCCACTGGTAGAAATTTGTAACCTTTCTTGACTAAGCTCTTGGAATTACATGCCTGTATTTCGCTTTAGATTTTATATGGAAAAGGAAAGTTTTTTCGTCAAATCATCTGTTGAGTGGTTTTAAACTAAAAAATCTCTGGGTTTTTTTTTGTTTTGTTTTTAATTCAAAACCCCATTTAGCTACGATCATAGAATTTGGTGACTGTAGTTTGCTTTAAAATAATATCGAAGAGAGAGGTTTTCAACTCTAAACGCTCTGTAGGGGAATTTTAAACTCAAAACCATCTGGAGGGGTTTTAAACTTTAAAGAAAAATCATCTGGAGGAGGGGGATTTAAACTCAAAACCCCTTTGGCTACGCTCATAGATTTTATAGTGTGTAATTTACTTTTTTTTTTTTATTGAAAACTCAAAGGCCCCTGGTAGAGGGATTTGTATCTCAAAACCCCCTGATAGGGGATTTAAAATCTCAAAGCCCCCTGGTAGGGGGATTTAAACTCAAAACCCCCTGGTAGAGGGTTTTTAACTCAAAACTGCCTCGGCTTTGCTGTGGTAAGTGATGATTTAGTATTAAAATCTCACCTAAAATAAACAAAATGAAAGCAAAAATCAGTCACTTAATTCCGTGGGGGGGGGGGGGGATTTCATTTCGGGGGGGGTTTGAACCCCAAGAACCCCCCCCCTGGCTACGCCCATGATATTTATGTATATAGCATGAAAGTCGATGGACTAGTCATTGTTGATTAATAATATTTGAGAGTTGATTTCATAATGTGCTTATTGGATATTAAGGTATTATTCGTATTTCAATGGATATCTATAGTTGAAGCTCCAGTGTCACTAGTAGTAATTGTTCTTATTGTTACCCGCTGAGATGCGGACGTGATTGATACTTTTGATACCGCTGTTATGCGGATAGGATTATTATTTCTTGACTTGTAGCACTAACAAGGAGTGCAGTATATTATTATTATGTTGTAAATAAACTTCATGTTGTCTGCTGAACGGACTTGAGTCAGTCGTATAGTGTTTGTCTCGTCACGTGTCTAGAGTACTTCAGGAAGTAAGAACCCAGTATTACACCATTCAATCAGTCTCTAATATTCAACGTTCATTGACAAATACACAGTGAGACATGGACTTGTATCAATTCACAAAGAGTCTTGTCTTTAGTACCACCAGTCCTGTCCCACCAAAATCTTAGTACAGACCACCTGTAACTACTCAATAGTATGGGTGTTCTAGAGTAGTATTAGGGCCTCTTCTGGCCATGTTAGAATGTTCTTTGCATCATCATTAAATATTATTCTCATCAGTTTTGTTGTTGCTTATTTATTCTATGATTACTATGTAATAGTATCACAACACATGTAGAATGATCAGAAAACACAACTCTGGCAGGCTCACATTTATTGAATAAAATAATAGTTTACAAGTAGGCACTCAGCCATCAATCCTAGCAATACATATTCCAAATTGAATACAGTCTACATCCATAGAAAATTATTACTTAGATCTACACAATTCTCAATACATTTAACTCAAACATGAGACACGTCTGTCTCTCAGTAGAACATGGCGTAAAACTTCTTACTGACCCTGCAGTTTCATATCATGTGACCAACAAAAATGGTACCCTGTGAGTATCAATGCGAAGTCCCTTATTTCCCGTGGAATTCTATTTTCTCGTGCTCTTCCCCAACAATAGCACAGTGTATCAAACAATGAGGTTACACCACCGACACACTTTCCAGTGTCGCTCAAGGTCCACAATACAGTTCACTGGTAGCACGAAGGATGGTTATAAGTCCCAGACAGCTCAGACTTCCATAACTTGCAGATTGCTTCAGTCGGATCTATAACAGTCCTTTTTTTCTAGTCTCCATTTGTCGTTTCTTCTTTTGTTGAACGGTGCACTAGTGCGCACCATCAGTGACGGGAGAGGGGTTTTAACAACAGTATAAATACAAAGTTAAAAGTTTTGTATATAAAAATATTTCAGAATTTATATAATATATAAATCAAACTAAACGAGTCAATAACTTACACTGATTTTCTTTTACCTCTACAACTTCTTTCTCAAGAATGTTTATATGTTCAAGAGCTTTGGCTAGGTGAAACAAAAAATTAAAAAAATAAAATGAATGATTATAATTGTATCTAACCCATCAAGCACTATCTATGTTCTATACCTTTCTTTCTTTTTTTTTAAATAGTACTCTGATGCTTGTTTTTAGATCCTAGATTTCAAGTGTTTTCATTTGCTTTACCATGGAAAGTTTTTTACTGTACACAACAATGCATAAAATTACAAATGAAGTAACTATTCAGCCCTTCCCGCACATCCCTTAAAAAAAAGAAATACATAAAAAAAATACATTATAGGATTATTTTGTTTAAAATAAAGCAACATACACATTAGTTTTGTTCATCTCAACAAAAAGGAATTATTAAAAAATTGTTTCTTGGCAATATTTTTATATTTTTAATTCCTTAGTTAAAACTAAAGAAGAAGGATAAAGAAATTATCAATTATAAGTTTTAATGTTAGAATTTTTTAAAATTCTAAGTTTTAAAATATGCAATAGTGTATAAGTGGTATTTAAATGATAAAATATGTGTTATTTCTCAGAATTGTATACAAGATAACAGAAGTTTTAAGAATATGCATGTAATTCAAGAGTCATTGAGAAAAAAAAGGAAAAGAAAGGAAACTTAATGATTTATAATTTAGAAAAAAATTCGTAGATATTAAAAAAAAAATAAACATAAAAGTCTGCAGCGGCTCTGATTTGAAAGATTACTGATGATAAGTTAACTAAAAACAAAGATTTTGAGATTTAAGCATAAGAGTCTATTTAAAATATAAACACGTTTTTACATTTTACATTTACATGTTAAATTTGTTGCTTTTCAGTACTTTTGTATCTAAAAAATATGCATCGTCGACATCGTTTATGAAAATCTTAATGATAAATTGGTTGAAATATATAGTTTTTTTTTAAGTTATCATTTCATAAATAGTTTTAAACAAAATCTAGGAAACCATCATGAAACCTAGCAAATTAGTTTAAAATGTTATAAATTAATTTGTGTTTTGTTTACATGTCAAGCAGCGGCAAAATGGATAAAGAAAAGTTGTTTCTTTATTTAATAATATTTGAAGAATTTAGAATTTAATACAAATCACTATGAGGAATTTATATTTTTTATGGATAAACATAATAGATATAGTAGAAAACAGAAGTGTCAGTTTATTGCTGTAAAATTTTACCTAAACATTCTTGTTTTTGTAAGAAGATTTCTGTTGTTTTATTGTTTTCTTGATAAGTTTGTTCAACTTCCTCTGTCCTTTTACTTAAAGCGTTGATCTAGAAATATATTTACGAAATTTAAAGCGCTGTATATAAAAGATAGAGAAAGAGATTGAAATAGAGAGAGACATTGACACACACAGAGAGAGAGAGAGAGAGAGAGAGAGAGAGAGAGAGGAGGGAAGAGAAAGAGAAATAGATAGTTAGATAGATAGTTAGATAGATAGATAGATAGATAGATAGATAGATAGATAGATAGATAGATAGATAGATAGATAGATAGATAGATAGATAGATAGATAGAGGGTATCACATTATAATAATAGATCTAAATATTGAACAACAACTCAAGAAATTAACAATGAGGGCTCCAAAAATCTACTAAATAAACAGCTACTACAGCACAATCGGGTTCAGATACACTGCTTAATACTACCTTACTAGTCTCTCGGCCTTTTTCTAGACTCGTACTGCTTCACTCTGGGACTAAATCGAAAGGGTTGATTTCAGTAAGGTCTAACAATACCGGATGGAAACGCTGTGTTAAAATGAATTTTGACGAATATTCTCGACTTTGACTGATACCGATCGTTAATGTAGTCGTTAGACCTGTGACAGAGCAACGAGCTGTCAGTCGAGACCAACAGTTATAGTAGGCCTGGCTGCAGAACTATTCGTATCGCTCTGAATCACTCCGTCATATAGATCGTATCTAGCGATAGATAACTTCTTGAAAGCGATCGAATCGATCGAATGACCATATCACGGGTAATGTTCACGTGTAATGCTCATACCAGTACTGTCCCTGATCGCATATATGGTTAACCCTAGCGTCAATACACAAATAAAAAAAAAGTCTAAGTGCCTGGGCATTAAGCTGCCAGTGGTAATCAAACTGCGGTAGGCGGACCCCAGGGATGCTCAAAAAGACTGAATGGGTTCGCAGAAAGATGACAATTGTATACATTAAAATAACTTCTACGCTAAAAGCCAGTTTATCTGATCGGATAATTTGAATAATAATCAATTCATTTTCACTAGTGTTTCAAACTGTTTAATATAACTATTAAGTATTATTCTATGACGACCTAAACTAAAGATTTGAAAACATTCTTCACTTGGATACTCCAACTGGGCATTGAACACCTTTGCTCATGTAAGATCCCAACCACAGATGATTCTTCTTCCTGTTCGTTCTCATTTTTATGTTGAAAAGTTTAAACAATTAGTCCTATATCTGCGATGAACTGCGCAATGGTTTCCAGATCTAGATCTGGCAGCTCTCCATATAGTCTTGGTTCTATTGCGTGTGTGTATGTGTGGGAAGGAATTCTGGACCACTGTCTTTTTCAGGTCTCTTGACAGAGTATCCAGTTTTAAAGAACATGGTATGCATTCTCTGTTGATGCTCCACAAAGGGAACAAATTGTCTCATTCTGATGTGTCGGGTTCTGAGACAAAATATTATATGCTGGTCATGTCGGGACAGCTTGTATTAGGCATGTTTTTTTTTGAACATTGTGTGAGAGCTGGTCAATTTCTCGTGTTTATTCAGCTTTATTACTTTTTTCCATTTTGGATTGTTTAGTCATTCTCCCAGCTTTGATCTATATTCCTTCCTTTTCATTCCCTTTTATTTCAATGTGCTCCGTTAGAGGAATGTTACATTGCGGTTGTTGTTAAAATTTACAAGAACTTTTTGGCGTCAGTCAAGAAGACAATCTGGCTGTTTGACATGCTTGAATGGTTTAATATTGTGGTAGATGCTAGCTGTAGTGCTCCTGTTTATGCTCTGTGGCTGTGCAAGCGATTCCCAGTGGCAATTGATCAATCACAGATGAATCCATACTAATGCATTAATTTACTTAGACTTAGGTCCTCCCGCGCCGTTCGGCGCATTGGGCGGCAAGCTGTCTCCACAAAGATCTGTCACTGGCAATGTCTGAAGCCTCCTCCCACCTGGTGTCCACTGTTCTGAGGTCCTCCATGAAGGTGTGTCGCCAAGTAATACGAGGACGTCCCTGTTTGCGCTTTCCTCGTTTTGGCTTTCATGTTATCGCAACTCTTGGTGTGCGTAATTCATTTTGACGTAGAACATGTCCCGCAAACCTCATGCGACGCTCAGTCACAACCTCACTAAGTGTTCGACTCCCAGTTCGGCATAGGATTTCCTTGTTTGAGACCCGATCTGTGTAACTGACTCCCAAAATCCGTCTCAGCCATCTCTGTTGAGCCACATTTAGTCTTTTCTCAATTTTGACAGATGACTTCCACGTCTCACATGCATATATTGCTGTTGGGATGACAAATGTGTTAAGTAGGTGTAATTTTGTTTCAAGTCCAATGGCTTGGCTAGTCCAAATAGGCTGCAGCCTTTGGAAAATGCTCCCTGCCTTTCCTATTCGGCACGCTACATTTGTTACATTTATAATATGCATTTATGTAGCCTTTTCACTTAGAAGTTGTGGCAAGGGGTCCCGGGTAAAACCAGTGTGAAAACCTCTGGTTGAGTGCTTAAATGTCTGGGGATTGATTTACAAACAGATTAAGTAGCTAGAATTAAGTGCAAGCATTATTAAGTACATTTGATATCAGTGAAATATGTAATAATTTTAGATGTAATATATATTTTGAAACCCACCTTTGTATCTTGTTTTTCTTCATTCTCTTTAAATTCTGTAGTCAAAGTTTGGCACTGAGTTTGTAGCTGTGACATAAAACTACTAGCTAAATGAAGTTCTTGTGTACAATTTTTACTAAAATCCACAAACTTTCCTTCTAAATCATGTGTAACCTTCAAAAGTTTTTCTTCAAGAAATTCATTGTTGGTTTCTTGATCTTTAAGCTTTCGTTTAAGCTTTTTAAATTGTTTACTTTGTGATGAGACATTTAAACTTAGGGTGTCATACTTGTCTTGCAAACTCTGATAATCTGAATACATAAAATAAATGTGTACGCAGTTGAGTACAAAATATGATTTAGTTTTATTAATAAAAAAAAAAATATATACTTGCAAATAAACATTCACATACATATTTATCTATAAACATTTAATGAACTGCAAATAGATAAACTATTTACCGAAACAACTGGATGATGAGGTGTTGAAAGGTATAGTTCTGTTTTCTTCAGCAGATGGTTCTGAAGACTGAGATGAATCTGCTAATTGTCCTATAGTAATTCCTTCAACAAATAAAAAAATGAACTATTTAAATAAATATCGATACATTTTCAACTTCTCTTTCTTTCTCTCTCTCTCAAATTGTCTTTCTCTTTCCCTGTCTGTCTGTTTCTATGTCTGTCTCTCTCTGTCTCTCTCTCTCTCTCTCTTTATATATATCCGGCTCTCTGCAAACTGCACCTTACACCACCAACCGAAAGAACTTGACAACTCAGGGCTCCAAATAACGTAATAGTTTAATGTCAATAAAATAACAGCCAATATTGTACAATTGGCAGCACGTAACACAAGAATGTACAAATATATCCCCTGTTAATAGCCGTGCCGTCGTCTCAACTCTTGCACTGGTCTCTCTGTCTCTTCTCGGATTTGTACTGAGCCGTCGTAACGAACTGTAGATCGGGAAGTTGTGACTGACTCGTCTCTGATACCTTCGCTCTTTATATAGGGTCCATACTGGCCTTCTAGAACCGGACAGAACGTCGCTCGACCATTGTGGGTGTCAGATGACTACAACCCTCGTGACGCTCCTGAGCTCTGTTCACGATGTCGATCCTTCCCGAACCATCATGTTGATACTCGTCTTGGCCGACCGTCGTAACTCGTCACGGTTGACCGCTCGTCTAGCGCTGGCCTGGGGCGATTTGCGACGGCTGACTACACACACACCACTACCCCCATCTGTGCCACCACCAGGTTTATAACAATATATATATATATATATATGTCTCTCTCTCTAGGGAATTGATAGAAGCCTATCTAAATAAAGTATTTTTACTTTCTTAACCACTTGATATTGTACAAATTTGGTTACAAGTATTTTTGTCCCTATAATTTTCTTTGAAAGGAATATGTAGTCTTAAAGTTGAATTATAGCAAAGGCGTGGCTATTAAGGAATTATAGAAATAATTTTTGTAGTGAGAATTTATACACGTCGTGACGTAATTGAAAAGCACTTCCTTTTATAATTAGAAATGCGTTATAATTGTATAGTCTAAACCAGGGGTGGGCAACCTTTTTCTATCGAGGCCGTATTTTAAAAAATTAGGAATGGCGGGCCGCATATATATTTATTTTTTTATTTATAAAATATGTACTTACAAATTAGAAAATACGCGAGCTTTTTTTTTTAAATTTACACGTATACTGTATTATACATTTGCATTTATTTTTTTTTAAACAATCCCAATAAAGGAATTACAACAAGAGTTGGCAGATTCTGATCCAATTTTACGAATTTATTTTATTTTGTTATTAGTTTTTACATCACAACATTTCACCTTGTACAGTTGTACTGTACTTAAAGTTAAGTATTGGAATTTTACACTCGTGCATAATGTTTCGGAACTGTGGAACTAGCTTACTAGTTGTTATCATTGTGAATGCTGTCAAATTAGTCAGTCAGCATTGACTTGTTCTTACACTTGTTTCTTTTAAATGAATTAATAGACGACTTAAAATTTTCTTTCAAATTCCACAATCAAGGAATCCAAATAAGTCTTGTACTTTTCAACCATTTCACTATAAATAGTTTCAATTTTTAGCAAAAGAAAATGACAAAACCTGTTTTCACTTGCGTACCTGGAGAAATAGGAAAGCTTTGTTTGAAAAGATTTAACATGCACATACATTTCAAACAAGCTATTAAATACTTACGATGAAAAACATCACGTCTATCTTGCACTCTTCATTAGAAATATTACTAACAATGTCCATGGCCTTCGAGGAATATAACAATTTTTCACTTGAGATCCCATATTCTTCTCAATACCTTGCCCATGCTAAGCCATTGGATCTTACTGTGGTACCGAACATCGGAAAATTTTGTTTCCTAATCTGCTTGAGACTGTCACTGGTTAATCTCTGATAAGTTTCATCACTAGGATAATTGAGTTATGTTTGATAATCAATGCAGCTTTGACAAAAATTCTGGCTTAGAGGTTATGGTTATTTGTTTTTTTAATTTATTAAAAAAAATGTTTTCCTCAGTCAGAGCACGAGCTCCATCCGTTGTTACATTCGCCATCTTGATCCAACACTTTCAACACAGTTCTTCATAGCCTGAGTTTGTGTCTTTGACTGAATGTTTCAAAATATGATATTTGGATGTGTCCGCGGGCCGCATAATACACTGTGGTTGTCCACATGTGGCCCGCGGACTGTAATTTGCCCACCCCTGGTCATAACTAATGGACTGAGTCTTCATGCTTTTCAATATGTTATAAAAGAATGCAGTAAGAATATCGTTAATGCGCAATAGAACGAGTACAATTATTTTTGCTTAGCAAATAGCTTATATTAAATGTAATTGTATCAATTAGTTTGAATCAATGGTGTTATTAAAATAGTAATAGATCTAGCTAGACTAACAATAATTAATCTGTGCGATTATAAATATTTTGAAACATTTTATTTATTTATTTATTTGTTTTGTGGAATTTCATGATTTTAGCTTTCTATGATCCAATAATTTGACCCAAGATTGGATGTGAGAGAAATGACGTATTCAACTTTTATTCCAGACAGACAGACTAAATGTGTTTTGTAATTAAATAAATTGAAATCTTTCATTTAAAATTTCGTTTATTTTCTAATTAATTATAACCGAAAAAGTGTAGTACACAAAATATAATTACAGAATTAGATTGTTTCGTGATTGACGAAAAACCTTCGTTAATGTTTTTAAGAATGTAAATACAAGACGCATAGTAGATATTTACATTATAAGAAGGATTCATTAAAAAAAACGTTTATTTATTTTAAATAAATTTAAATATTCAGAAAACTAAAAAAATGATTATTGATTTTAGGAAAAACAAAGACCATATTACAGAAATTCAGATAAATAAGCAAACCATAAAACAAATAGAAGAATATAAATATCTAGGTACAACTATCAACAATAAACTAAAATGGAATGAACACTGTCAAAACATGTATAAGAAAATTCACCAGTGACTCTTCTATCTCAGAAAGCTAAGAAAATTTAACATACACAAAACAATAATCAAACTTTTCTACACAGCAACTATTAACAGTCTAATCAACTTTGCCATCACCTGCTGGTATGGTAATACTTCACTGGCACAAAGACATAGACTAAATAGACTAATTAAAAAAGCATCGTATATCACTCAAATACAGCTACCATCTCTTGAAGAGCTTTTCCAAGAAAGATGCATTTTCAAAACACTCACGATTCTTAAAGACAACCTGCACCCATTAAACTACTGTTACATAAGACCTGAACGAAGTGGTCGTCTCCTTTCCATTAGGACTAAAACAGAAAGATTTAAAAACTCCTTTATCCCACTATCGATCAGAGTGTTACAAGATCAGCTGTCATCATCGAGAAGTACATAGAAGTCAAACTCATAAAGCGCTGGTTGTGTATGTGTATGTGTATCGTGAATTTTGTTCGAATTCTTCATCCATATTGTTTTTGTAAAGTAGTTACGCTGAGGTTGTCAACTGTAGTCAAACTGAATTTCCATTTGTTTGAATCAATAAAATTATCTTATCTTATTTTAATGAATTATGGGGGATTGCCTCATATTTGGGCTTATAAAATGTAAGTACCCATGCTTTAGGTATAAAAAGATGTTGACTTTAGAGACGCGTTTCACCATTGCGAACATCATGAGACCACTGCTGCGTCACTGAATGCAAATATTAACATAATGCGCGTGATGCTTCAAGTATTTAAATATAGTTCGTCATAATTTGCAGTTCGTCCAACAATCTAATTTGTACACATCTTTTTCTAAGTTTTATTCTTAAGAAAATCGTGAAAAATCAAAACTTTAAAACTGGAATTTTGATTAGCTCTGAAAAATCTTTGATCATATAGAAATAATTGTTTTAAATTATTATTATATTGAAATTCATTTAATTCGAGCCTCAGGTCTGGTTTCACCTCTTAACTTTCCACATTGATAGGCCTACTGAAAATATCTAAATCTATTTTTAAAAGCCTTGAAATATTAAAATCTATTTGAAATTGGTGCATAAAGGTAATCTAATTAAAATAATTCACATCTTCAATCACGATGGTCTGTGCATTTAAGCTAGCTAGCTGAGTGGAAAATAGAAGAAATGATTGTTTGAAATCGTGATGCAATATCAGATATTGTCAATAAATTGACTTAGTCCACGTATCTTATTATACAATTATTTGTTTTTTAATTACTCTTTCAGACCTTACGGTGTATGGGGTTGATATTGTTAAGGTCACCTGTTTCTGCGGGACACGGTTAACGAGGGTGTAATGTGGCCAGCACAACGAACAACCGCCTTTACTTTTCTCCAACTAATGTCAGGTACCCTTTAAAGCAGGGAGGACTAAGAAGAGCACAAAAGATCCCGAAAGTAAAAACCCCAGTCTTCACCAGGATTCGAACCCGGGACCTCCATTTAGGAAGCCAAACGCTTTGCCTCTCTACCACTGTGCCTCCAAATGGTTTTAAGCGCAGATAAAATCTTTGAAAATGACAAATACTAAAGCTATACCAAATCTTTAATAATTCAATTATGATTTCCGCTGATTCCTCAGATCAGTTGTTTTTTTTTCAGGAAAGAAACACCGTTTCGGATATAATTAAGAATTACTTAAATTGTCTGTAAACCCATGGAAGCGAAATTTATTTTAAAAGTTTTCATTTTAACTAGGACAGACTTTATATTAAAGACAGTTTTGCAGTGTAGAAAAACAACTTTTATTGTGCACATATAGATTTCATTCTAGATGTTGAAGTTTTTCGAGAAAAAAAAACCAGCATTTTCTTTATCCGTACATAGAACGTCCAAAATGTAATCATTCACCTCAATAAGTTGTTGTTTTTTATGCATAACTTTTCGCAATATAGTAAGTTACAATACGAAATGAATGTGTAGTAGCTTTTTGAGAACTATCAACTTTTAAGCAAATATTTTCATCTTGAGTTCTTCGGCTGTTTATTTTCTTTTGTAAGTGGTTATGAATATAGTAAGAGTATTATGTTTAGAATTTAAGGGAGAGGAAATATTATAGTCCTCGTAAATGGCTACGATCTTAGGGGACTAAGCGATATGCCTTGATTAGTTATGAAATAAATGGTATTTTAACGTCTACTCATCTAAAAAAAATAACGCACACAAAAGAAAACAAGAAATTCTGATTCAAATTTATGTTTTTTATTTCAACATTTTAGGGTTTAAATTCTTTTACGAGTTGCTTGTTTGAATAACATTTTACGTACATCGATGCCCAGTTTAGCACATTGTAATCAGCAGATCAAAGTAATTGTGACTAGTGACTCAGTGCTACAACAATTATCTAACTTTTATTTAGAACTAGAATTGAAACATTGCGAGTGAAAGTACATTTTACAGGAAAGAAAATTGTACTTACCAGCAGTGGTAAAATAGTTTCGTAATATTTCTGAGAACTTGTCCCTTATATATTCTTTTATTTCCGTGTAACTCAAATTCTCTTTTTCTTCTATCCACAATGTACATTTATTCTTTGTCTAAATTCAAATAATAATTAACAATAAAAATATAATTGGACAAAGATATCTGCATAAGCTGGTATGATAACTACGATTTAAGGAAAGTTTTGTTGTTTAAATTAGCATTGCGATCTGAATGTATCAATTTGTGAGTGTTATATTGATCGTACAATAAGTAAAGTACCAATTTTAGACACGATCCATGTGTCAGACAATGTAATTGTCATCTTTATGTAGGAAACCAGGGTTATCGAGGGTGTCTCATGGTCAGTGAATAAACTAGTGGAGAGAGGTAGGGCATAATATCGTGATTGACAGCACACGTAGGCTGACCAGTGAAGGGTTAACTGTACTTTATATCATGGTCACAAAAGCCTGGTAAAAAAAGTTTGCGAAAAAGATAACTGACAGATTCTTTCAGAAAAAGTAGTAATTTGCATATGCATAAGTGTAGTAACGGCGAAAAATGTTCTAGAATCTTCTTGTTACGGTAATATTTACAGAGCATACAGGTTAATCAGAGTTAGTTGTTTACTAGTCATTGTAAAAGCTAGAGTTAGTTGGTCGCTAATCACTATACACTAGAATACTCTAGAGTTAGTTGGTCGCTAGTCATTATACACTAGAGTTAGTTGGTCGCTAGTCATTATACACTAGAGTTAGTTGGTCGCTAGTCATTATACACTAGAGTTAGTTGGTCGCTAGTCATTATACACTAGAGTTAGTTGGTCGCTAGTCATTATACACTAGAGTTAGTTGGTCGCTAGTCATTATACACTAGAGTTAGTTGGTCGACAATCATTGTAAACTAGAGTTAGTTGGTCGACAATCATTGTAAACTAGAGTTAGTTGGTCGACAATCATTGTAAACTAGAGGTAGTTGGTCGACAATCATTGTAAACTAGAGGTAGTTGGTCGACAATCATTGTAAACTAGAGTTAGTTGGTCGACAATCATTGTAAACTAGAGTTAGTTGGTCGACAATCATTGTAAACTAGAGTTAGTTGGTCGACAATCATTGTAAACTAGAGGTAGTTGGTCGACAATCATTGTAAACTAGAGTTAGTTGGTCGACAATCATTGTAAACTAGAGGTAGTTGGTCGACAATCATTGTAAACTAGAGTTAGTTGGTCGACAATCATTGTAAACTAGAGTTAGTTGGTCGACAATCATTGTAAACTAGAGGTAGTTGGTCGACAATCATTGTAAACTAGAGGTAGTTGGTCGACAATCATTGTAAACTAGAGTTAGTTGGTCGACAATCATTGTAAACTAGAGTTAGTTGGTCGACAATCATTGTAAACTAGAGGTAGTTGGTCGACAATCATTGTAAACAAGAGTTAGTTGGTCGACAATCATTGTAAACTAAAGTTAGTTGGTCGATAGTAATTGTATAAGGTTGGTTAGTCTTTCATCATTATTATTGTCTTGCACTGTGTCACTTCATTGTATGTTGGTAATGTTTGACCCGGGCTCGCTGCCCAACCTCACCGTGGCTCCCGGGTGGAAACGGTCGTGAGAGGGGACGACTAGGACAAATGGGTGGCGAAACAAAGCTCTCGTGGGAGTGCCTGAGAGGGTGCGAGAGCTCCCACAGCGATCCATCAACGTCCAGGCGCAGTCTCTCAGGGGCTGTTACATAAATGGCGTGTTCCGCACGGTTAGCCTGGTAGATTAAAGAAAAATGACGGGGGACCCGGTGTACGCGGCCTTCAGCCGTTTCTCTAGCCCGCGAGTCCGGAGTGTCCGTGCCACTGGAAGCGAACGCAAAACTAAACTTTGAGTTTAACCCCCAGTCTTCCCCTCCCGTCAAACAGAAGGTGACTGCAAGGTGTACAACTGTTCATTCAGGTAGGTAGAAGGGAGCTCTTGTCACTTTTGCTGGCTTTAGGATTCTAAGGGCGTTGCACAACTCTAAATGACAATTTCTAAAGTTAATGTTTCATTTATATTAAAGGCACCTACAAATCCACTTATGTCAGATAAACGTGGAGACAATACACTAAAGCGCTCTCTACAAATAAAATCGTTACGTTCAGCACAACGACTGGCGCAATTCAATTTATTAAAAAAATGTCTGTTTTAATATTTCTTAACTAGCATTCAAAATATTGACTTAAGGGTTCCTATTGTGAGCTTGCGCTCCCAGAGCTAGTTTTATATGCAATTTTAGCTATTTTTTAAATGTATTTTTGTTGTATAGGTTAGAGCTATTTTTATATATTTTATTTTTATAGGTTATTGTCACATTTTATAATTGTACTTCCGCATATTTATATAGGTTAGTGCGGGATAGTATAAAAGGAATGTACTACACGCTGTCTTAAAACAGTTGAGTGTACATTTGACCAGTGGTCAGTACCATATCTGTCTGTGTGACAGCTGAAGATCTTTGTGGTCTGTCGTCTAATTATATTTTTATTCTGTACCTGGGACGGCCTGTAAGTTTGTAACTATTTATTTTTTTACTAGATCTATATCACACTATGTGTATGGTAGTTATTTTATTTTCTACTTGGACTATTTGTCATAATAGTTGGCAACATGCTGTATTGAAGATGGCGGCGTCCATCAGTCCTAATAGAATATAATATAGTTTTGCATTTATGTATTGCAGGCTATTGTTACTGCTTTTAGCTGCTGCAATTACTCTGCTGAAATAGCTGCTACTTATAACTGCTGTTGTAGATCTATTCTAATTCTAAGGAATCTAGATCTAGTGTTATTTTCTAATTTTGTTTCTGCTATAAACAGCTATTGATAGATCTAGTATTGTTATTGTTGCTGTAGATCTAGACTAGTGTTATTTTGTTTTTGTAGTGTAGCCTTAGATTAGTGGCTTAGTAAACTTAGTTATAAGTTATATATTATGTTCTTGTTTCAGTGTTAGTGCTATGAGTGTAATAGTAGAATATCGTAGATCTAGACTAGTTTATTGTTGTTTGTTTGTCGATCTAGGTCTAGGGTAGTAGTTGTAGTGATTTAGTTAGATAGTTGGTTTGGTTAGTTTGTTAGTGTTTGTAGTGGTGTAGATTTAGAGGGTTTTAGTTAGTTGATGGGTTCAGTAGTAGTGATTAGTCAAGTTAGTGTATATATTATATTTTATTATTGATTTATTTTTTTATGTAAATAAAGTATCTCTTTGTTTTATTTAATTTGAAGTAAAATTTCGTTATTGCTTCTTCTTAGTTAGTTAGTATAGTTTAGTATGTCTGGTTACTTAGGCGACTCTAGCCCCTTGGTCACCATACCGAGGTGCACAGATTGAGCCCACCCAGTAGCGCAAACATCTGCCTACTGTTGGTAAATTTTAATGTTGAGCAGTAAGAATAGGTCCTCTCCCACTCGCGCCTGCCTGACCTGCTCACACTATGCTAAAAGATTAATTACTTGTATCTCACATTAGCTAACTTTTTTATGACTAAAAATAGTTAAATCTACCAAAACAAAACTTTAATAGATATTCATTTTTTTTAAATATATTATTTACGTAACTCATTCTATAACTTTCGAAGTAAAATAATGCAATTACTAAAAAAAAAAAAGAATAAACAAATATAAATATATGTCAAAATATCTAAATGCAAATATCTATTTTAAAAAAGTTGTATTGACAATCTAAAACGAAAGTTTGTAATGACAATAGTTACATAACAAATGATAAACTATATTTTTTAATCATAGGACCTAAGTTCGTTTTTATTTACTTACTGAGTCAATATCTTCTAATACTTTTTGTAACAGTTCCTTTATTTGTTCTATTTTTTGTACTTTCAAAACGATGTCTGCCACCTCTAAGTAACACTTCATCTGGAGACCAGTTATCAAGGAGACATTGTAAAACAAATTCATCTAATGTTAGTATAAAGTTGTTAACATTTCTAATATTATTCTTATAATATTTACTATTTCAATTTAAAAAGAAATTAGACATGTTATAATAATTAGTAAGGATAAAATGAACATATTACAACAGCACGCATTGAGTTGTCCCTCACTACCTCGTGAGATGAAAAGAGGCTGAGAAACCTTGGAGAAGAACTCATGTTGAAATGATGATGTCGTGAAAAAAACTCAATGGTAGATGCCTTTCTTTTCTCTTCATAATTGGATAATTTTCGCGAGCACAAAGTAGCCACTTTTCGTTTTACTATCAGTTCAATCCATATTCAATCATTCTAATGTAAAAATGACTAGATCTTCAAATTGTTCAGTATTTATTATTTATCTTAATGGAAGACCTTTTAACATAAACATACTAACTTGCATATTTATTTTAGACTACAATTATATATGAGAGAGTAAGACAGAGAGAGAGAGAGAAAGAGAGAGAGAGAGAAAAAAAAAGATAGATAGATAGATAGATAGATAGATAGATAGATAGATAGATAGATAATTGATTATTAAATAACCTTACATTAAAAAGATGGACGTATCTCTAGCGACTAATAACGACACCAGTTGATCATATTTGCTTTGCCTCACAAAGCATTGAAACTACTCCAAAAGACTCCAGTAAATAATATTCAGGCCCTTTAGAAATGGTTTTTTGAGTCAGTCGGGCTTACATATATTCTGGCCTTTTAAATAATCTTTATGAAATCTATACTATAAATTAGAAAGTAAAGCGTATGTATAAATGTATGTATGTATGTGACGAATAGAAATCAAAACCGCTTGACAAATCTTGATAAAACTTAACAGTAATGTTCCTTGGGTACTAACTTAGACCGTAATGTATGTTTTGTAGCCCTAAAACAAACTTAAGACCCTCAAAAAAAATAAAGTTGTCCGACTCTATAAAGCTATAGTATTTACGGATCTAGGCCATGGTTAACAATGTTGACATGAGAAAAGATCGAAAGGATTTAGACCTAGATCTAATTTTAAGAAATACACTTTGCACAGATAGTTTTTTACTTTGACACATGAAAATACAAAAGAAGGTCCATTGATTTCATTATATAATAAAAAAAACCTTCAAATTTGTGTTTCAAAACCATTTTTTTACATAAATTAGTTCCTTATATCTGTGACTACAGATTTCCTGACGAACATTCTTTTATTTGACAATACCGTAATGTTACACATCTTTCCATGCCTAGGTCTAAAACTCTAATATGCTATAACTTGTCTTCGCACCGATAATTTTATACTTTTAACACATGAACATACTAATTATAGTCCATTTATTTCATATTTTGATCAAAAAAATTCAAATTTGGTTTTCTAAAGCATTTTTAATACATTCGTTTACGAAAGCTGCGAAGCCATGTTGATATAGGCATATATTCATTCATAAATCGCGTAATAAAAATTATTTTATTTAATTGTGTACTTTATAATCCCATTCATTTAACAAATCGGGTAAACCCTTTTTTAAATCGCTCTTTTCGTTTTTAATAGATATGTATGTATCGGCTTCGGGTAAACCCATTTTCGCAAAACTAATTTTATTTTCATAGCGAAAGAGAAAAAAACTTGAAAGGATCATTAGCTAAGTTTAACATACATCTAAACCCAATCCACTACATTAATAAACACAAACTTAGACCCGCAGGCCGCGGGTAATGTCAGGCTAGTATGTCTATAAGAATGCTAGAGCAGTTGTTTCTACTTTATTGAATAAAATAAAATGATGTAAATTTCAGTTAGATTTATATCATAGACCAGTGATGCCAGATCCGGCCAGAGACTTGCTTTCATCCGGCCCACCGAAATATTTGTACAAAGTGTAGAAAATCCTCTATCCAAAATAAAAATTTAAAAATGTATCTTTACATACATTAGGGCCCTCAATTTTCCTATAATTAATTTGTACGGATCTTTAATTTTTGTGGATCATTAAATAAGCTAACATATTTGATTAGTAAAGAAAGTATGAATGTTTTAAACAAGAAAAATATATAACGGCATTATAAAACAAATATGGCGGCATTCTTGATTTAAGCGCAAATAAAATGACGCCTGCAGATTGGATGATCCATAGAAATAATTATTTAAAAGAGAAAAGAAAATGAGTTGCTTTTAAAGCTAGCTACAAAGTTGCTCATATTTTAAGTACAGAAATTAAGCTATTTTCTGGCGCGTTAAAAAAATATAAGCTTCAAATATTCAATTCACTAATGTAAGTACTAGCTACAATGCTTCTAATCATATAATTTCATAGTCAATTTCAATTTGTTTTATCGTACCTTTTCGCTCATGTGGCCTGCGACACGAGTATCAGAAATGAAAATTTCCTGCAGGTCGAATTAGATGGGCATCACTGTCATAGAACAACAAATTAACTATAAGCTATTCTCTTAGACTTTGTCACAAACAAAAACTGCAACTTACTTTCTTTAAGTAGTCTTGAAATGGATTTTGACATTTATTTTGAAATCTCCACAAATAAGATCGGGCATTTCCTATTTCTCTAGGAAACTATACATTTCACGTTAGAAGCATAGAACTATATAAACCTTTAAAACAATATATTGAAGGATATGAAAGATGATGCACTTCTAACGAAAGTCGTTTTGTCCCGCACAAATTTAGGCCCCTTTAATTTGCAAGCAATACTTTAAAAAAAGGGTTAATTAAGAAAAACATATAAAAAAAAATACATAAAAAAAACAAAAAAAACTTTATTTTACAACTTTACATTCAATTAAATATATAAAAAAGAAAATATAAATACATAAAATTATGATTATAAAAAGAGTTTGTGTTATCACATAAACTCAGAGGTGGCATAGTCTGATCCATTTCGGATCCGCCTATTGACAAGGAATATTCAGGACGTGATTTTGTTTTGATTGTCAAAAGTAATAATGTTTTCAAAATTGTATTACTTTAAACGATCAAAAAAAAAACAATTATGGCTTGAATATCATTCTGGTCCATGGACGTAGACCGGGGGGTTGGGGTTCAACCCCCCCCCCCCAGAAATGAGATCCCCCCCTCAAGGGGGGGGGAGCAATTTAGCTTTAATTTTATTTTTTAGGTAAGATTTTAATACTAAACCATCACTTGCCCCAGCACAACCAAGGCCTACCAAGAGGTTTTGAGTTTAAACCCCCTTACTAGGGGGGTTCGAGTTTAAAACCCCCTACCAGCGGGGTTTGGGTCTAATAGCCCCTACCAGGTTTTTTTTCAGTTAAATCCCCCTCTTCTATAAAACAAAACAAAAAAAATGCAAACGACAATCCCCGAATTCCAAGTGCACAGAAGATTTTGATTTTAAAACCCCTTCAAAATTTACGATAAACTCCCTCTTCAATATAAAAAATTACAAATTACACAATCAAAAGTCTATGAGCGTAGCCAAAGGGGTTTTGGGTTTACCCTCCCCTCCTCTTCAGTAGGGTTTGAAGCTAAAAAAAAACCTCTTCAATATAAAAAAAGCAAATTACGCACTCAAAATGTTATGAGCGTAGCTAAATGGGTTTTGACTCAGTTTTGAGTTTAAACCCCCTTCAGCGGGGTTTAAAGGTAAAAATAATCAATCGGTTGTGTCACAACAGATGGTGGAATTCTTCAACATCGACACTGATATGAGATTAGAGTTTATCTTATCCATATTTCTCTTTCTTGTAGCCATCGACGATGCCATAGAAATACATTCAACAGGCTGCATTTACGTTCTTATGGCGTAAACAGAACCGAGATGAATTTCGCAGTTCACATAATATTACTTTGAAGTACAATAAAAGGTATACACGAGATGACGGATAAAGAAGCCATCAAAGTTATGCATACTGGGTGCAGGTTACCAGTACCCGATCAACATTGGTCATAGAGATCTTAAACAAATAGAAAAGTTAACCTATTTAGGCAGTGTTATCTCAAGCGATGGAGATGCATATCACGGTGTGTCATGTCGGGTTGGAAACAGGAGCCATCTTTCAAAAAGTACGGTCTATCTGAACAAACAAATCTATTAGCCTATAGATCTAAGCTCATCTACTCAATACAGTCCAAACGGCCATCTACGCTTCGAGACTTGGAATTTTGAAAAGTGCTGAGCATTGATGGCTGAGAATGATCCTAGGAATAACATTCCGATATAATGTAACCAAGATTTAATCTTCACGCACAGGCATTCGCCGTCTAAGGGAAGAGGCGACTGAACGTCAATTAACATTTGTGAGACATATCTTTAGACAAGACGATACACGTTTACCAAAGTCAGACTTAACCTGAAAGCCCATAAGAGGAACGAAAAAATATGGCCGTCCATCTCTAACATGGCGCCACACCTTTATAGAAGTCATGAATTTCTTGGGCACCAGCTTTGAAGTTGCTGTGAAAGTCGCCTTAGACTGACTTCTGTGGAGAGAGCTTGCAGCCCTATGCGTTGAATGGCGCTCGAGAGTTTAAGTCTATGTGTTGTTCAACATTGAAAAAAAAAAAAAAGAAATGTTACGTTCGCCACACAAATGTCAGAATAGATGTTTGGAGGAGCGCCTCAAGCTCACTCAGAGTTGTCCGGGGCGAAGCATCATTTGGTGGGTCTCAAAGCTTCTCGTAATAGTTTAGATATGACCTAAAGGTTGTAGTATTGGCATCACATGTCTAGAGTTTACATATGCCAATATAATTAAATCATTATATAATTGTTATTAAATATTTTCAAAAGCATAACATAGGTGTCGTGAAATGCTTGTGAGTTTCATGTTTACTTAGATTTTTAGCTCAAATAATATTTACTAAATTGCCTTCAATAACAGTTCTAAAAGGTGATATATATATATTTATATCTATACCATAAAGTAGAATGTGAGGTGTATGTATGTATGTGACTTATAGACATCAAAACCAATCTTGACCAATCTTGATAAAACTATGCAGGAATGTTCGTTGGGTACTAACTTAGACCGTAGTGTATGTATTGTAGCCCTAAAACAAACTTAAGACCCTCAAAGAAAAAAAAAGTTGTCCGACTCTATAAAGCTATAGTATTTACGGATCTAGGCCATGGTTAACAATGTTGACATGAGAAAAGATCGAAAGGATTTAGACCTAGATCTAATTTTAAGAAATACACTTTGCGCAGATAGTTTTTTACATTGACACATGAAAATACAAAAGAAGATCCATTGCTTTTATTATATAATAAAATTACCCTTCAATTTTGTGTTTCAAAAGCATTTTTTACATAAATTAGTTCCTGATATCTGTGACTACAGATTTCCTGGCGAACATTCTTTCATTAGACAATACCGTAGCGTAATGAATCGCGTAAAAAAAAATTAATTCGTTCAATTGTTTGCTTTATAATCCCATCCTTAGATCTAAAACTCTAATTCAAATATAAGATGATAAAACTTTTCTTCGCACAGATAATTTTATACTTTAACACATGAACATACTAATTATAGTCCATTCATTTCATATTTTACTTCAGTGTTTACCAAAAACGAGAAGATCCCTCTAACAAAATATTTCACTTTCTATTATTCTCTATCTTGAACCCCCATCTTGTTTGTTGTAGCTTGTTGATCGTAATTTCTGCGACACATTTTTCACTCGATTTGGAAAGACCCACTTTATAACTCGTCCACTACACATGCATGCACACTTGCTACTTTCTAGTATCAATTTTACTTATTACCCCCCCCCCGCCCCTCCTCGCCCATAGCAAAGAAATATTTTTTCGTAAATTCTAATATTTTTTTTCAGCTGCTCATTTCAAGATTGAATATACCCTTACCCTATGTTGTTTTTCAACCGTAACCACTGCCACCAACATCAGCCAAAACTACTACTCTAGATCTATCTCTTTAAAGCTATTAAGATTTTTTAATTTATTTATTTAGTCAACATACAAGGGAAGCGGAATTTACGTAAGGCACGTTTTTTTCTTTTCAAGTTCATATTAACTTTTTTGCTACTTCGTACTGATCTTGTTACTCTTGTCCTATTACAAATTGAATCCTATGACTGATCCAAACTTAATGATACAATTACACTTAGTATATGCTATGTTTTTAAAGAACATTTTAAATGTTTTTCTTGTTTAACTACATATTCTAAGAATATTAATACCACAGACCAATTTACATAATATTCCTAGACTAGACATGAAAATCAAATAACAAAAAAAAAAACTTAAAAAGAAAAAAACACTGAAACAAGGCGTTGTTTTGTTCAGTAGATATAATAAGTAAAGTTGTTGTTTTTTCAAACCTAACCTATGTAACATATAATTCAATATTCAGATCTAGATTTAGTAATTGAACATAAAAAATAAGAGCATTCTCATCTCATGACTATTATTTAAATTTTTAGATACATAATCTCAAAAGAACTAGGTAATCAATCTATTTAAATATACATAAGATGATTAAAATCAACAAACTTTAATTATTTCTATCTAGGATTTTCGAAACATTATCTCAATGGAAGCCAACAGGACATGGCTTTATTTCATATATTTGCGAGAATATATAGTTATTAATAACCCCTTCTATTTAAAATCCTTAAATGGGATTGCATTATTTATAAACTTTGAAAACTAAAAATAGTTAATTTCTTAGACAGAAAAAAACATTTTGCCAAGGATCAAGGCGACTACCCTTAAAGCTTGAAAAAGATTTCGTACATAACGATCGAATAATGATCAAATAAGCATACGTTTCTATTTTCCAGTCTAGGTATAATAGATCTGTGATTAACACATACATATTTTATTTTCCTTTAAGACATTCTCAGGGATTTTTTTTTCTATTGCATGATTTTTTTAATTATATTATTGGAATGTTAATTAACATTTTTTTCTTTAAAAAAAAATACATTATAAATTTGTAGAACTAGTGAGTTAAATAAATAATGGTTAGCTGGATAATAAGTAGTGCTGGATCATTGTATTTCTAAATACGCTCTTAACAAAATACATTTGTGCCAAAAGGTTTTCATGAGTTGCGTAGCTGAGATACTAACATGATCTCTGAAAAAGTAGATAAACCTGATGCCCTCCAAAAAAATTAATGAATACATTTATTTAAAAAAAAAACTTTTTTATTCCAAAAATATGCATTCATTGGAAAAGTATTCGTGATTCTAAAAAAAAATCAATTAAAAAAAAATGAATCTTACATTCTCCCTTGTTACAAATCTATCAATAATTTTATCGAAAAATTAATTTCTACAAGCCATTGTTCTATGAACTAAATTGGGACTGAATTATGTAGCTCAGTGTTTCTCAAACTTTCTTCTTGAAGAGAAGAATTCTTCCCCCCCCCCCCCTTTTTAGTTAGCTGGAGACCTTGTGTAGAGCAATAGGTTTTGGGAGAACTTTGAGAATGTAGTGAAAAATAAAATATTCTAAAAAAAAAAGATTTAAAATACTTTAAGAAATCAAATTTAAAGCAATGAATGTCCAGAAAGTCTAGTCCCTTCAGTTTGTTTTTTTCGTAAATAATGTTTTCTAAACTAGATAATTTTCTTTCAGAAGATGGTATCGAAGATGCAGTAGCTTCCTCATCCATCTAATAAGAGGGTCTGAGGAAGCGCTGTAAGTGGAATCCAAGGCGCCAAGCCATTTCCTGAGTTATGAACTTTAAAATTTTTTATATTAGAAGGAAGATGCAAGTAAAAAAAAAAATTAAAGCGAAAATAGATCGGAGCGTTTTCGAGTAAATAAGCACACTTTTCATTTTATTAAAAAAAGTAAAAATAATTAAGTTGAATTAAGGAGGGGACATAACTGGCCTATTTTATTGTGTCAGAATAATATAGCTACATATAGGAATCTTTCGTCTGTAATGGTCGTAATCACAGTAACATCGTTTTCATGTTAAGTAAGAGGTCTTGCTATTTTCGACAACGTCGAATTTTAAAATAATCATACTAGAAGATGAAACGACTTTAAAATATTTAAATTAGTTAAACATAGTTAATAATGTCATTTTACTTGGTTAATGGATTGATAACTACAATGAAAATAAAGATTTCATTCTCATTTGTCCTATTAAAAAATATGAACTGGCTTCGCCCCCCCCCCCTCCAACCTTTCTTGTCTGAGCGTCGGCCCCCTTTGAGAAAGACCTCGCCTACCCCAAAGGCGTAGGAGGTGATCTTCACAGTTTGAGAAATGCTTATAACTTATTTTTTAAAACTATAACTCAAGAGACCATCAGCTCCTTGTTTGGAAGCTCGGAGGCGTCTGAAGGAACTAATACCTTCGATGAAGTCCAGTAGGGAATCGGCGCCGGAGGCGCCATTATCCCGTTGATGGTTAGAAAGGCTTTTATCCAACCACCAGGCCTGGACATGGGGCTCTTCACCCCTCTCCTGTCTGAGGGCACCCAACGGTAGGCGGCCATATTGGTTGACTGACTGGTAAAACCGGGCCGTGCCGTGTACACAGCGCACCGTCCCCGAGTCTTAAGTCACCCGCTATAAGTGTCAGGGACAGCGCTAACTGCGGGGAGATTGTCTCATATTCCTATACTGTAACCGCCACTGTTCCGTGCAAGGGCCGCCAATCCAGCAATGCGGAACTGATGACGACCCCCTTTGTGGAACGGCGTGGCGGACTTTTTGGACTGGGTTGCAGGTTACTTGTTCCATCCCCACCCCGAGTGAGATAAAAAAAAAACAAAAGCTCACCCAGGGAGACCTGCTAGAAGGCCTGGTTCGCTACTCGTTCTTAGCCTGTCCAGATCCACCTCTGGATGTTTCCACCGGAGGGCCACGCTGAGGCGACAGGTAGCTGGAAATCCTCCGGGAAGGAACTGATACAAACCGTTGAACCCTCTTTCGCCCTTAAAGAAATTTATTTAGTTGTCAAAGCTATAATGAGCCTTCTAGAGAATGATTTTTATCAAAGGATTAAATAGTTAGGAAGGCGACACTAATTTTTTCATTAGCCTCATCATAAGGATTCTCAAAGCTGGAGACTATTTCTTTAACAATCTGGTCCAAGGAAGAATAAATCTCTCTCTAAAACTCTTCACATTTTTCGGTTTACATCTTTTTTCATATCACCAATAATCATTTGAAGCTCTGCACTAGTCCCAGATCTGACCACATAACCATTGATATCCTTCCAACTCTTACTTTAGATTTTTAGATTGTATTTAACATTATCAGTTTGAGGTATACTTGTACGTCATTTACTTCAGTTATGACAGAGGAGGCTCACAACCCAAGTAAGTGGAGAAAAAGAACTGCTCAGCAACTAAACAAAAGCCTACTTCAGATCTAGTAGAATAATCTTCATGTACTAGTCAATGTCTGCGGATTTTGTATAATTTTTGAAAATATATCCCTTAAGATCATGACAACATTTCCTCTGGCACTCTAGGCTAGAATCAGTTAATTTTTTCCAAAATAACTAATTAAAACTAAACAAGTCATAGTGAAATGAAAATAAATTACGACAATTATCTACAGTCTAGACTAAAGCTATATTTATAAAATCTAGATTTAGATGAAACCAGTGTTCTGAATAAAAACAGGTGACAGTAGAACTTTCATCATATAAACCAGACTATTGAGATATAACATTACATAAAATTACAATAAAAAGCAATTTTTTTAAAACGTAAAATTCTAGTAAAATTTTCAACGATTCCTTCAATTCCATGATAGAAGATGCTGAAACTTGTAACTTTTTTTCTCAATTGTTAAACAAACTAAATCCCTTTTTTAATCTACAGTGCCTTAATTATTTCCACATGAAAAAAAAAAGAAAAAAATTTTAAAATACATTTTTTTTCAAAGAAAATACCTACATTATACAACTAAAAATAAAATAAATATATAAAAAAATATACTTTAAAGCAAAACTAGCTCTAAACTTTTTGTCGAATTAATGATGTTGACAACTATCTCTCCTTGAACGAAGAATGCTACTTATTAGGTCAGCTGGCATTGTTTTATTGATCAAGTTTTTATTGATACTTTCATTATATAGCCATCTAGAACTAGATCTCGACTTCTGATTTACTGTAATCTTCTTAAGATCTTAAACAAAATAACCAATTTTAACCACTACTGTAATTAAGCCCACATTTCATATTTCCTTCATGAATGCTCCAGGCATATCCCAAACAGTAAACTCTGGCTCCACTACTTCCTGGACATGTACATGTTGAATAGGTAAACTTATCAAAATATGTTTTGACAATGTATTTCTCATTCCATTGGCCAAAGCTAATACGTTTACAGCAACCATGAGGATGTGACACTAGAAACATCAGTTTATGAATTTCTCTTGTTAGTGTGTACTTTTGTGCAACTATCTCTAGGAAATCTTCGTAACTTTGTCTCATTTTCTCAAGCTTTCCAGCAAGTCTTGTATCACAAGTCACACAATTAAACCAACACAAGTCACGCTCGATGCTTTTAAATAATCCACTATGCTGTGCACATTTAACAGAAACATCTTCGCTTTCTTCTGTATCATAAAACAGCCTCACGGTAGCAAAGCTCGCCTCACTCTCGTCAAATACAACACTTGCGGCTGTCGTAACTTCTATCTCCCACCAATCAGTCTTTGGTTTGTCTGAATTTTTACATTTATCACATGGGCATGCTGCTTCTACTCTTCTATTTACTGCGTTTATCTTTCCACTTCCAGTCCTAAAAAGCTGCTTTTCTCTAGCTTTATACAAGGGATATAAAACATTTGTACCTGGCCAAAACTTTGGTCTGTGTGGACTGGTTGTAGTGACACTTATTTTAACTGTCAGATCAGATACAGCTTTGATAAATCCATACAAAACAGGATCACGGTAATCTTGAGGTAGAATGTCTAATCTTAAATTACTGACACGTATAAAATCTATATGTCCTGGATTCTTTGTACAATTTTTTAGATATCCTTGACAGTCACCCTCATCACTTTCAAATATTTGCTGTTCATGATGACCTGTTTAGAAAATATGAACAGGCCTATATTTCAGTATGAATTAAATATTTATATATAGACACGGCACATAAACCTTTTCCCAAATACCCCCTCCAACTGGTCTAAAGGTTTACTTTTTTTAAAAGAGAAAAAATCTATTTAGTATGCATATAAATTGGACAAAATTTAAAACAACAATTAATAAGTAATTTTTCATATTATCGCGTGAACTGCAGTGTACTACTGGACATACAAAACAGTTAACTAAAGGAAAAACAGGCCAGGTTCATATTTAACTTCACATTTGCTTTCACCCATCGTTTGATTTGCTGGACCGCTGGGGCACCACCAAAGATCTGTGAACCTTCTTCTCCATTCTTATCTGTCATTTTTCTTTGATCGAATTTAATTCTAATGTTCTTTCTGAAAATACTGACACCTGCCCTTTTTAACCTGCCTGGGTGGATCACTTCGGGGGCCGATTTTGAGTTTGTGTTTCCACATAAACTGTCTTTGTAATCTTGTTTTTTTAATTGATTTATGTGTTGTTGGAGACAATGAATAATTGTGCAAAAGTTCAACTAAGCCGAGAATATGAAAATGTGTACTAGACAGGCAGAATGAGTTATTTGATATAAGCTTTGTAAAATATTTCCAATTGGATAAATTTATTATCTTTATAATAGTCTAGATATATTAAATTAATTACTAATTAGTCTTTTATGAAAGATGGTCGACGTTACAGAGGTGCCCCACGGAAACGTTTTAAAGACCAGCTTTGGCGCCAATCAGATTTTACTGACAGAACGAGACAGCTGGAGGCAGGGCCGGTCTTAGGCCACTGCAGCCTATGCGGTCGCAGTGGGCCCCGCGCTTTCATAGGCCCCGCGCTATTTAATTAAACCATTATAACTTGTATATAATAACAAGGTTTTCACGGCCTCCTGATTTTCAGGAAATTTCACGAAATTATTAAAGTCTCCTGAAAAACGGACAATATTGTCATATTTGGGGTGCCAATAAATAAAAACAGCATTGTGAGCTTTCATTTAATTAAAAAATTTTGCAAAGACGAAAATATTTTCGAACTAAAATAATCTCAACTTTGACATTATGCTTATCCCTACCCAGACAAGGCCCCGCGCAATCCGATTCGCATAGGGCCCCGCAATAGCTAGGGCCGGCCCTATAGATAGATAGATAGATAGATAGATAGATAGATAGATAGATAGATAGATAGATAGATAGATAGATAGATAGATGTGATGTGATGGTCAGAGCCGACTCCTGCGTTGAAGTCACCGAGAATGAGTAGCTTATCTGTTTTTGGAGTATCAAGTAAGGTGGAATTTACCTCTTAGTAGAACTTTGCTATAACATCATCTGGGTTGGTCATGGTGGGTGCGTAACAACTTACAATGAAAATGTGTTTCTTTCCGTTTTGTAAAGGCAGCTTTAGGGGCATGAGCCTGTTCCTAATTCCTTTAGGAGGCCCGATATTTTAGATACTAATCATGTTTTTATGGTAAAGCCGACTCCAGATTCACGACGTAATTCAGTCCTTCTACCGCTCCAGAAGAAAGTATATCCAGCTCCTCTTTCCAGAGTTCACCTTGATCTGCAAACCGAGTCTCGCTTAGTGCTGCTATGTCTATGTTGTATCTGTGGAGCTCCCTGGCTACTAGTGCAGTTCGTCTTTGTGGTCTATCAGATGTGTTGTTGTCAAGTAGTAGTACCTATGGTAAGAGGAACTATCCTCGTCTTTTTTGTTTGAATTTCGATCGCTTGTGAGGGTTCCCGCCAACTGCGGTAGGCTGGCTAGTTTAGAGCAGCTAATTTTAGGGGCTACTTTTCTAGCCCTGTCTTCATGCAATAGAGTTGAGCAGTGCACTCCTAAATATGGCTGTCAGCCGCTCAGCTGGCTGCCGGACTCCACTCGACCATATGGCCTGAGCCGCCTGTGTGCAGGGTTGAAGTTACGGCTTCCAGTGTTCCCCCACACCTATCGCTTCACTGCTTGCCTGTCGAAACAGAGATTTGGTTTGGTTGTAGGGGGGGGGGGATGACTAGTGACTTGAGCTGAACTCGTCGACATCACTCTCTTGCCCTAAAGTCCATCCTTTTCCGGAAGCAAGATTTGGTCAAGACGGTCGGGGACGTGTTCGGGTGCAGTGGATGACTTTCTGTGTGTCCTGTCCTGCTCTAGAGTGCTCCACAGCACTGTGCTGGTATTTGCCTTTCTGTCCGATGTGTCTAGTTTTGTGACGTTACGCACAGGCCGCCAAGTCCAGACTTCACATGCTAGGTTTGACAAAACCTCAATTTACTGAGTGCCAAAGACACGTCATATATCCTCTACCTTGTTTGGCTGACCAGTCAAAGCCTTTTCTGGGGTGTGGCCGCTGCGCATGCCACAGCTTCTGGGAGCCACAGGTGAGAGTTGCGTGCCGAGTGGGGACCAAGAGTGAGCCAAGCTAGCCTCATAAAGAGGGTACGACTGCCTGTCCACTAGATGTGCTACCCCATCTAGATACCCCATACACTAAATTCCACCATACTTGATATTCCAAAAACAGATAAGCTACTCATTTTCGGTGATTTTAACGCAAGAGTCGGTCGGCTCAGATCATCATATCTGGAAATGATTTGTAGGTAAATTAAAGATAGGTCAGTGCAAAGGTAACGGATTATTACTACTCCAGACCTGTGCTGAACACAAGCTGCTCACATCAAACACAATATTCAGTCTGCCAATGGGAAAGCGAACTTCCTGGATGTATCCCCGCTCAAGACACTGGCACCTCATAGACTACGTCATCACCAGACAATCTGACCATCAGGACATACGTGTCACCAAATCTTGCTGTGGAGCAGAATGTGGAACAGAGCACCACCTTATCATCACTAAACTAAACATTTGTATTTAGCCAAAGAAACGTCCGCAAAAATCTAAACCCCTTAAAAGGCTAAACACGGCCAGACTAGCTGATGACAAATTGAAAAGTCGCTCACAGATGCGATAGAGAACTGCCTCAAATCCACCCTTCTATCTGATTGAAATGTAAATAAGAACTGTGAATGCTTTAAAGAAGCTACCCATAGCACAGCATTAAGCATAAAAACTGAATGTCAAATGACAATACAAAATACCAGATACTGAAGTCCTTCGAAGAGAGGGTCAGCAAAGCATCCACACAATCCTTATGCAGTCCCAGCTGCGATGCGCAGGACAAGTCTGCAGAATGAAAGACCCAACATCCCTAAACGACTTTTGTATGGCCAACTAAGTGAAGGAAAGCGCTCGCAAGGCGGTAAAAGAAAACGCTTCAGGGACACTCGCAAAGCTTCTCTGAAAGCGTTCAGCAAAGATCCAGCCACCTGGAAGACAGAGGCACATGACAGAGCATCACGGCGTCGCGCTGTGAAAACTGGCGCACAGGTTTCTGAGGAAAAGAGAACAAAGATGGCTGAAGAAAAACGCCAGAGAAGAAAAGCAAAGCCAATGACTCTAGCTCCAGTTGGAATAACCTGCCCTGTGTGCAGCCGAACATTTCGGGCTCACATTGGTCTCACCAGCCACATGAGGAGGTATAAAACCCCAGTGCAAAGTCCTTAGCCCCTTGGATGACAAAATGGTCATCATCGAACCACGATGAAACACGATATATTGATATAGATAGATAGATAGATAGATAGATAGATAGATAGATAGATAGATAGATAGATAGATAGATAGATAGATAGCTGTTGTGTTTATAAACGTTTGTAAAGTATATTATTCAACTACATGTCTATTGAAAAAGTATACATTTAATTTACCTATTAAATGAGGACAGTCTTCCACGCATTTAACGTTGAGTGGACTTAGAAGCCTACACATAAATTCTGTAAGATAAAACGCTGCATTTAGTTAAAGTTTACTATGGTGTGGTTTTGAAATACTTTAAATATAAACCAACTAATTTCAATTAAATTTCAATTATAATGCTCTTAATTATATTAAAACAAAATAAAACAATGGCTACGTCCATTTATTCTTTCCAGGTACAATAATATTTATGCAATATAGTAGATACGTAAAGGTCGCAAAACCATTGTTATGAAGTGTGTGTGTGTGTGTGTTTGTACGGTAATGCTGAGAAGAAGTTAACGTTTGGTTGGTGGCTATGCAGGTTAAATAATGGGATTAGAGGTACTGTTATAAGCTATCTTGGGTAAGCCAGACGTCTCCGAAATGCAATAGTGAAAAGACGTATTTTTTTTTTACAGTGAGTTAGATTTTGTTCAAAATACATTTGTTTGATTTCTAAAGTCTATTACTGATTTCATTTCAACTCAAGTCTAATTTGTTTATATTATAATAAAAGTTAGATTTAGTTTAGAATACAAAGAGGTTATTTAAGTTATTACGAGTTTTATAAGTTAAGATATAATACAACTACATCGGTTTAGTTGTCTACCAGCAGTTCGGTGCTACTATTTAACGACCGTCAATAACAATCAGGAAAGTAAATAAAGCAATAGTATACAGTAGGCCTATTTCAACATGTCCCAATCAAAAGAAAATTACCAGTGTCACGTATCATTGTCAAATATTTAATTTAATTTAATAATTATTAAATAATTAACACTGGTCAATGTTATAGGTCGAGTCCGGTAATTCCAATGACGTCTTTGACACCTATCAATCAAATCCAGCAATGCGCTTGTCACATGACAGGAAACTATGATTTGATTGGTTAAGCCACCGGAAGAGAAAAGACGCAAAATCTTGATTCTTCAGTCGTGTTGAGATTGTCTCAGAGTAAAGACGTACGTTAGTTTGAAGTTAGAAATAATAGAGATCAGCTTTGTACTTATGTTAGAATCTAGTAGTAAATTATAATATTTTATATTTGATACAGTTCTTCATTGTAATTACTGTATTATACCTTAATTATACGTTTGTGTTTCCAAGTTCTGAATTAAAGTTTCTGTATTTGAATCAAAAGGATCTTCACTTTTTTAATCACTAGATAGCATTTAGATCTAGAGATATAGAATCTCCTGCAAGTCACATTAATTAGTCTTATTAGCTGACATCTTCAAATAATTCATCCTATCAGCTGTCAACTTCAAGTAAGGTCTACGATTTTAGCAGCTCTTAGCACCTTCAATAAATTAGCACTTCTTTAGCACCTGTATCAACAAGAAGAGACTTCGCGACATATTTCAAGTAAATAAGCCTGTGCTATATTCTAAGAAAAACATCTGTGACAACCAGTATAAAAATTGATAACATACAATGACTTTAAAAATTTAATAATAATAATCTCAAATCCTACTCAAAAGGGTCAGGCCCACTGATAAACCAAAAGGTTTATCGTTTTTGTACTATATTATATTATATTTTGATAATTTTTTTTTTTTATAACTTATACGATTGATTCAAAATAAATAATGTAATTTCACTCAATGTGGTCAGTACATTCGCCTTTTCATCCGTCCGCCCCGTTTAAATCTCAAAAACTAAAAATGATATGGAAGTCCGATATCATAAAATATTTGTTTTTTAGATATTTCTAATGTAATGGCTTCTTTTTCTTTTCTGAAATAAAAAAAAAATTTTGAAAAATTAACTATTCAAGTAGTTTATTTTTATACTTTGCTGGTATGGCTGATGGTGCGATATTTTTGACAGAGTAGTAAATTACCTTTCTTTGGAAGAGTGATAATGAGTGATTAGGTCCAAGGCTTGGTCTATACTAAAGAAATGCAATTCACGTGTAACCATAGGGAAAAGTTTTTCCTTGATATTTAAGATTGTTGTTTGTTTTTTTTGTGCTGCGAGCTTGTCTAAAATCCGCTTGTTTGTCTGATATAATTTCGGATGGTATAGGTTTAGCCGGTTTAATATAATTTTTAACAGTACTTTGCTGGGATGACCAATGAGGCTGATGGTGCGGTAGTTTTGAGTTGTACATTGCCGCAGCTATTACACGGTGCCATCCTAATATTGATGTTTCAGTTTTCGTATTTAAACTTCAATTTCATTTCAGTAGTTATAAAATGTATGATAATTGAAGAGTATTTCATAATACTTTCTATCTTAACATTTACAACAAAAAAAAATAATGAGCTATTTATATTTTCTGTTACACAACCAGCTAAATTAAAAAAAAAACAACTATATTTAAAAAAAACATTTTTTGTTAATGATTATAAACGACAAACCTAAATTCTTTCTTGCTTTCTTCTTGTCAGCATAATTCTTTTTTAAATGATATTGTTCTGTTTCTAGGGATTAAAGTTAACACTGATTATTTTGATTGAATGTGTTTTAATTTTTTCAGCAGTACGAAAGATTTTTAGTACTATTAGACACAACATTACAAACTAATTTATTTAGACTAGAAATATTTTGATTATAATAAATGTAAAATTAATTATAACTTGTATGTCATTTAGTCAACACAATATTTACCAAGATGATCAAGTTTTTCATACATATCTTGTTGTCTTCGTAGTATTTTCTCTATAATATCATCTGTGGTAAACTGTAAAAAAAAAATTCGTTTGCATGTAGTAACTTCCTAAATATGGAATAATTGTATTCTGTATTTTTGTTTCAAAAAAATTGTTTTAAAAATATTGTAAATAATCTTAACATCTATGATGTGATTTATTCTTCATGAAATTAAAAATCTATAGGTAAATATGACACCCTACGTTTGATCAATAACAAAAGAACTGTGGCATGTATCTGATAAGAAAGAAATTTCTATAACTGTGTTAAACAATGAACAGTTAATGGTCACAACATTTTTTGATATAAATCTTACTTGGAGGACCTCTATCATGTCCATTGCTTTATTTTCCTTAAATTCATGTGACAAACTTTCATACTGAGTTTGTAGATGAGACATAAAACTACTAGCTGCTTGAAACTCTTCCGTAAATTCTTCTTTAAGTTCGCTATTCTTTTCATTCCAATATTCTTGTAACTTAAATACTTTTGCATTATTATCGTCACACTTCTTTATTTTCTCTTCCAGCATTTTATTTATCTTGTGTTGATCGTTTGCTTTTTGCTGTAGTTTCTTTACCTTTTTACTTTGTAAAGTGAAACTAGAATGAATTTCCTCGAACTTTTCTGTCAAAGACTGAGACTCTGAAAATGTTAGACATAAATAATATTTTTTTTATTATTCAGAGTAACACTGTTTTAATAAAATCTCAACATTTACAAAAGGATACTTCTGTCTACATTGTATATAAACATTGTGCTACAATCTTAACCTTATTGGTGCTTTCTTTTTATACAGCTTTTTTCTTTACAAAGATTATATTAACTAAATCTGTCTGTCTCTCTGTCTGTTTGTCCAAAAGTGTGTACTTATTATTTCCCACACACTTATTCTCGGATCAAGCTGAAACTTCGCACAGTATTCATTGACATAGACAAGACATGAATCCATGAAAAAAGTAACCAGCTAGACAATTTATTACTAGTTATTCATTATTTGTTTAATAGCAACAAGGGAAACTAGTACTTCGGTATTCACAGATACGGCTAAATTTGTTCATTTTGTCCCCTTAAATATTTGTTAATGCTATATTTCACTCGCGCATTTTGCAATGAAGTTGATACTTTAAACAATTATTTACTGTACCTATTAAAACATTAATCAATAAGCAAAAATACTTCATTAGTCAATTAATTATTAGTAATTAATTTTTTGGTCGATATCGAATAAGAGAAATAGCTTGTACATTATTGGTAGATATAGTTTTAATGACAGAGTTCTTCCCCTTTAGATAAGCTTTTTGTATATAAAAATGATTTTAAAAATATTTTGCTTTTTAGTACTTGTTACGAGCAGATGAGACTCTTAATTATACACTAAACAGACTCGTATATATAGTATGTCCTCGGCCTTCGGCCATTCAGCCAAGCATTAGTCCGGGGCCAGAGGCAATGGAAACAGCAATGTTTTACATAGGCATTGACTCGGGTCTCTCTCAAACAGAACTGTGTTCACACAGGTTTTTTTTTTTTTTACTGTTTGGCGTCCAAACAGGTTTTTTTTCAAACTTAGGGCTCAGCCCTTGGACGATCAACAAGAAGAAGAAGATAGTATATAATGAGGAATTTAATCTTGATACAACAAATAATAATATAATAACTAGATCTTCGTTTACATTACTCCCTTTGTGAATCCTCTCTAACTCTTTCAACACGCATTCGCATCATTCCACATAACTATATTATATCCTTGTTAAATTGTTTTAACCTGTTAAGATAAGGTTTGACGATTCAGGAGCCTCTGATTGTAAATGTAAGGTGCTTTCTAAAGCTGTAGCTGAGTCAGATATGTTCTTAAACTGATTACCTGAAATTGGGAAACATTGATATTAAACAACATGGAAGCAAGTTTATTTAACCCTTAAAGCGCGTTTGGTAGTTTAGCCTCTAAACATCAGAATTGTGTATGCACTCATTGTAAAACAGTTTAGCACTTTAAGGGTTAACATTATATTTTCTCTCTCTTTTACTCTTATTGTGTGTAATCTCGTTTCTCTTTATTTCTCTGATTCTGTTACTCTCACTGTCTTGTCTCTATTTCTCTCTTTTTCTTTCTCTTAAATGGTCTTGTCTTGCATCTCCTTTTCTCTCTTACATTGTCGTCTTCTCTATCTCACTCATCTCACCCCCTCTTGTCTTGTAGTTCTCACTGTTCAATTCTATTTGTCTCGCTCTCTTTCTTTCTCTCTAACTCAATCTTGTCCTCTCTCTCTTTTATTCTATCTTGCATTGTGTGTCTATATCTCTCTCACACTCTATCACTCAGTCTTGCTGCATTTTCATATATTCTTAATTACCTTTTCTAGTCTTCTCCCCTTTATCACTCTTTATCGTCTTGCATTTTCTCTCTCTTTCTCCCTCTCTCTCTCTCGTTCTCTGTAATTTTGTTATGTTTTGTCCTTCTATCAATATATTATTTTATCTTGTCTTATCCATTTCTTTAATGTCTTCATTTTGTCGTGTCTTGTTATTCTTTCTTTTATTTAATATTTCTTGTTACTTTATTTCCTCTTACTATCTGACGTGTACCTCTGTTAGTCTTTTTTTGTCATTCTATTTCTCTTTCACTTGTTGTTTGTTTACTATCGTTCTCTAACTTTATCATGCGTCTTTCTTTGCATCTCACTTCCTTACTCTGTGTTGTATCTCTTTAATTATGTACATTCATTGTCGTCCCTCTCTCACAATTCTGTCTTGTCAATCATTCACTCTTTCACTCTATTTTATCTTGTCTTACTTTTTCTGTTACTCTGTCTTCTTTTGTACTAACTTACCATGTCACTCTCTCACTGCCTAGTCTCTCATTTTCTCTCAACTCCTCATCCTGTCTTGTCTCAGCTTCTCACACTTCCTTGTCTGCTATTTTTCTTTCCCTCTTCAACCTTATTCTTCCCCTAGCCCGTTTTTTTTATTGTTTCTCTATACAACTCATTCAGTCATTTCTTGTTTCTTTTTCTCACTGCCTCTCTGACTTGTCCCTCTCTTCCTCAGTGCAATTCTGTCTTCTCTTTCTCTCTCTGTCTCTAGCTCTCTTTCTCTATTAAAACTTGATTCACTTCTCTTTATTCTATTTTTTTGCCATTTGTAAAGCAATAAACGTAAATGGTTTGTAAATGAAAATTGTTGCTCTTTAAGTTCATTTGTATTCCTCTCGGGTTAGCAATACAAATAATCTTTAGAATCATGCAAATAGTTTGAATATATACATACATACATACATACATACACACATATATATATATGTATATATATATATATATATATATATATATATATATATATATATATGAATGCGCTTTAAACTGATCATTTTCGATTTTTTTCCCTATATGCTTCTCAGTGGATTAGTTATGTCAATATTCCGAAAAGCTTATGAAATCAAAGCGTATGTATAGATCTAGTACAGCTTTTAATATTCCAATGATAATCACTGAGATATAGACTTAGAATACGATGCGCACATTTTTTTCTGAACATTAATTTTTAGATCAGCTGTTCATGCAGGTTCCTAGCTGGTTCCATGTTTCATGAAGTTCTGACTTGAATAGAGGTATTGTAAATAAAAACATAATTTTTTATTTCTTAATAACTTATTTTGACTTTAATGTCTTTCTAAAGTTGGCTATGTTCTTGTAATGTTTCTACGTGTATTAATGATGTTATTAGTTTAATGTCATGATAATGTGTTCTCTCTCCTTCTGGTTATTATAATACATTCTACTAACGCCAAGGTCGTGTAGAACTTATCACTAGGCTAGTACAATAGATCTTAAAATAGTCCATCTACAAAGGCATAATACACATTTGAATAATAATATTAGAAATAAAGTCACAATTCCATGTTCAAAACAAGCCTATAGTAATACCAATGATCTATACAAAACTACCTATTCCAGCAGAAAAAAAAAATACCTCCGTACTCTCTAAGGACCAAGTAATAACTGCCGTTCTACCTCGTGGTTTCAGTTCAGACCGAGATTTTCCACGTAAAAGGACAAGAAATATTCTGAGTGAATGAACTCTAGATATCCGTTCAGATATCTACAATAAATAAATGGGGTGTATTAACTACAAACTTATTGATAACATTTTTATTCTTCTATCTATGATCTCTGACTAGATCAATCAACAGCTTATAGTAGGTCTATATTGATATGTGAGTAGCACCTACCTAAATATATTCTACATAGATAATTTCGTAACTTCCGTTCAGTAAACTCTGATCAAATTTCCACTGATACATAAATTGTATACTTTAGCAGCATAGCCCATTCATTTAGCGGATCAAATTAAAACACACGCAGATCATTTAAATTTATGTCTTATACTAAACAATTTCAATAACTGATTTGAATCTATCTATCTATCTATCTATCTATCTATCTATCTATCTATCTATCTATCTATCTATCTCTCTCTCTCTCTCTCTCTCTATATATATATATATATATATATATATATATATATATATATATATAAAGAGAGAGAGAGAGAGAGAGAGAGAGAGAGAGATGTTAAATGAAAATATAAACAAATATTTTTTATACATATTTTTTCTCATTTGAAAAAAAAATGATTTAAAAATTTACTTGTTCCGGCAATGCAACGCTGTAAAATGTCTGTAGTTGTCTTTTTTATGTATTCTTTGACTTCTTCGAAAGTTGATGTTTCTTTTTCCTCAATCCATAGCTCCCCTTTTTTCTTGACCTGGGAATAGACATACACTTTATGTTGATGTTAGTATTTTGAAATTAACTAACTTTTAAATACTTTTTTTTTAGAAGTTAAAATTGTATTTGTAAAACTATAATTTCGGAATCGGGTGCAGTCATTCATTAACTATTAATTTTCTTATGTTATAAATTTTAAAATAGAGTAATAATTAAACTACAGTTAGCCATTTGCTTCGACCTTTGATTTATTTCCAAGCTTTATTTTGTTTATTTTGGCCAAAACATCCCTGTTATTTTTCACTTCTAATGAACGGTCCGCATTTAGACGGTAAAGCGTAAAGCGCTTTGCTTCCGAACCGAGCTACCGGGTTCGAATTCAAGTGAAGACTGTGATATTTAATTTCTGGATCTTTGCGCGCCTATGAGTCCACCCAACTCTAACAACTTAAAAATGTGTTTGTTTTTAACTAATAGCTCAATCATATAATATTTATTAATAAAAAGCAAAACTAAAATTTAATATTTATTCCATAAATTTATAAAAAAAAATTAAAATTAACGAGCAATTAACGGGCTGCTTCGATAATAAAATTTCAAATCAGATTTTCAATAGATTTTAGTCTTTGTTTTTTCGATCTAAATGTGACAGACAGACAGACCGACAGTTAATACGTACAATGCTAAGCGGCTTTATTTCTGATTTTAAAAATCTTATTATTTAAAACTTTTTGAAAGAGCTAGTTTCATTTTGTGCAACTGCGGCCGTTTTTAATGGATTTTTTTTTTTATTAAATTGTTTTGAATTTTCTAATTGTAGAATAGCTCGCGCTTTATTTATTTTGAAATAATTATATTAAAAAAAAACAGAACTGCTTAATTGTTTATTACTATTAATCATTAGGAAACTCGAAACTGACTTTTCGCTTGAAATATGTCTGTCTGGTAGATGAATTAAATATTACTTTAGATGTTAATATATATTTTGAAAATCAATTTAATATTCCTTTTTAAATAATTTCTTGACACATTATTTTATTAAAAATAGTGAATTTTGTAAATTAAACTTCACTCCACAAAAAATTTGTATAAATAAATATTGGAATGTATATAGCGTAACAGCTTAATTTTTTCTAATTACTTAATTTTTTATGACTTTTATGATTAAACCATCTTTTGCATCACAGTAATTGGTAGCTAATCCTCTTTATAGATATATTTTTACAATTCTATTGTAAATATTGAGTTAATAAAATACTTTGAGTTACACAAAATTTCGTTGTACAGTTCCGTGTTGGTCAATTGTTCTCATTCAAAAAATAACCCTTGTTTTAATTACATCTAGGGCTCCTTTCAAACATTGTATAAGTTTATGCTAAATATTTAAATTTTGAAACCTTTTTTAATGCGTTAAAATCTTCCCGGCTATTAGTTGCTCTGAAATATAATCCATGAATATTGATGCAAAAATAAAGAGTTAAAATGAAATCTCAATTTTAATGAAATTATTAAAATATCAAATATATATCGATAATTCAATATATCCATATTTTATTTTACAAATCAAATAGAAATATAACATTTAAATTTTAACTAAGCTTGGTTAGACCAATATTACAATATGCTTTCTATGGTTGAGACCCCTAAATTTTAGAAAATTAAGAACTAGAACTTGCTAAATCGATCCGTAAGAGTTGTAAGAGAGAAATACATTTGACTAGAAAACACCATTACTATTACTAAAATCACTTAACTTAAAGACACGTCAGTATATAAGACTAAAAGATAAAATAGTCATAATACATAAAACAACCAAAAAAAAAATCAAAAAAATCTACCGATATTAAAAAAGCTACAAACAAAAAAAACCCCCACAAAATACAATTCATTTATAAAGTTGATAACTTATTGTAAGGGCTATTACTTTACTAAAATTAACAAATGAATAATAGATACAAATTGAACAATGCTGACCCCATGTGACAGAACGTCCATTGCTCACATTTAGAAAACAAAAAATTGGCATTATGTATTTGTTATTTTCATCTCACCTTCTCAATTCACATTTACTCATTTGTTTTTTATGTTTCCTTTTTTTTAACACTTGTCAAACTGATCTGAGGTTGCAAGAGTCACCTTCCCTTCCCTTAACCTGGAACAGCCATACCACATGACAAACTAGACTTTTCCCCACTGTTAATAGTCGTCCTCATTAGAAAGTCCCCCATCTTCTATCTCCTTTTCTCTTTCACCGCCCAGCTCTCTCAGAACGCAAGGATGGGAGCGAGTAATATCGCCCACATCAAAAAGTGGCTTTCCTGGCAAAGACTACTCTGCTCCCTTGGAGTTCATATCATGAGCAACATTCCCAGGACATTTCAGATTTCCCCTGAGTCCTCTTATTGCGCCCTGTGGCCTAGGCAGAGATTCTCGAGCTTTACATGTACCATTTTCTTACCCATATTATTTATATCTAATAAACATTCAATAAATTTACTCCTTGAATTAGTGATTATAGCATGCATATACATTTTTCGTTAATCGGACAAATATTAGCTTAAAACTCCCCTAGACATCAAACAATGGCCAAAACACACACAAACACAAAAATTGTCACCCTTCATGAAATCCCAGTTCCAAGGAAAATCTTGGTTACACCAGACTCGGGCGGGGGGGGGGGGGCGAAAATGGCGAACGCCTACCCACACTCGACCAACCAACCCCTACCCTTTTCGGTATGTAAAATTATGCATTTGGTGATATGGAAGCATTAAAAGACTATAATCTAGACTGCAATACTGGATCTATGGATTTATTTTACTTTTTAATGAAAACTTGCGGGAATACCCGATAGGAAGCGTTGCAACTGGAAACTTGCCATGGTTAATTTGGGCACCGGAAATTGGGAAAGTCTTTGATATCGATTTTACTTTTAGAGATAATTTAAAGTTTTTAAAGTATTCTATATTCTGGTAGTATGATCTATTAGTGAATATTTCAAAAGTAACAACTATAACGATTTGTAATTAGTGTAATTGTAGTGACGTAACGGATCTTGGGGTTTAGTTTGTTTATATTAGTACTTTTCAGTTGGTGTTAGAACTTCTAGATTGTGGCAAAAAAAAACCATTTGTGTAGCTGTTTGAGACAAACATTCATAAAAAAGACACCGATAGTAAAGACAAACAGACACAAAAACTCTTTTGTTCCCCTGGCAATCAAACCATTTAATAGAAACTATCTGATATAAACTTTTCGCATGTAAATTATGAGTTAGTATGGTGTGAATGTATATTTTAGTTTTCTTTAATTATGTGTAATGCGTACATTGTAACACAAATTTCCTTATGGATAACAAAGAATATTAATATTATTATTTACGTATTTAATTAATGTATTTCAAGTTGAAAACAGTTTTAACTTTAAGACCAAGACTATTAGATATCTTATTTTAATAGATCTTTCATCTGTGTAAGTAAGCCGCTTTTTATTGTCTACAATTCAATTAAATTTTAAGATTTATTTCAAATACTTAACTCACGTTAACATAATATTTATATATTAATAATACCGATATTAATAAATTTATTAGAATTACTATGATACGTATAATGTGTTTACTAAAATTATATACTTACGAAACACACTTCGTTTAAGATGTTTCCTAAAAATTCTTTAATTTGGTCTAAATTTTGTAATTTTAAAACAATGTCAGCCAACTCTGAGTAAGGTCTCATCTTAAATATTTTCAAAGCTAAAAAGCCTGTAAAAAATCATATTATAGATACATATATATATATATATATATATATATATATATATATATATATATATATATATATATATATATAGATAAATAGATAGATAGATAGATAGATAAATAGATAGATAGATAGATAGATAGATAGATAGATAGATAGATAGATAGATAGATAGATAGATAGATAGATAGATAGATAGATAGATAGATAGATAGATAGATAGATAGATAGATAGATAGATAGATAGATAGATGAAAGAAATATTTTTGAATAAGTTATCAAAAAACTATTTAACAAAACCAAACAAGAGACTTTCGATATCGTTAAATGTTATATAGGAATTTTCCGATTATTTATAGGAAGGGGCTATAAAACCTGTACATTACAGATCCTTGCAGAGCTGGAAGGGACAAGCCATTATCTAAGTTAAGTGTACCTAAACTTATAATCAACATGCAATTTCTCAATTTCTACGATAATAACAAGAATTAATATTAAAATGAGCATTAAAAAAACACATTATTTTATACAATTAATGATATGTGTCAGGGTTCGATTTTATATATATATATACGCTGCTGCTGCTATGCTCTGCTTGTCTCTTGTTTATGTTTCTTAACTTGGCTCCTGTAGCTCACTAGGGGTTTCTTGAATATTAAATAATACTTGCTTGGTACTTTCTTGGTTACTCAATTATAATTCAATATTTGCTCAAATACGAACACTTAATATACATCAACTCTAACTCCTTATATTCACGAATATCGATAATACTTTAATACTTAGTAAAGCACACAATTATATCACTCTTATGAAATAGTAATACACAAAACACCAGTCCAGGATTCGTCCCAAGACATGACGTTAAACTGCACTCCTCTTTCCTTAGCACTTTTGGAGCTCAAAAGTGCCCTACTTCTTTTCTATCATTGTGTCTGCCTCCTCTTTTCCTAAGTCTGCCTTCATTGATCATCACACTGTCTCCTTAACTTTAAATTCTCACTACGTCCTAGACCAGTCCGTTTACCGTGGACTGCGACGGGTAAGGGGGGATAAAGAGATCCTGGTGTTTGAGTGGTGGCTATCTAAGGATAAACCACAACAACACAATACTTTGGCTCCAAGTTCCCCTAGACCCGGGGTCGGCAACCTGCGGCTCGCGAGCCACATGCGGCTCTTTGGATGTGAAGCTGCGGCTCTTTAGTTCCATACGCAAATATTATTTATTTTATCGAAACATTTTTTAAAGAAGTTCTGAATCTTTTAACGAAGATTAGGCGCCGATTCAATCTCTCAGCCAATTTTTCTCGCTTTTCACCACATCCCTCCCATAAGAATTCATACAAATGGAGGAGCAGTTGTTTTTTTAAATATCCACATCCCTCCCCCATTACACCGTTGTCACTGATGTCAGTCCGTCGGAAGCTCTCGGCCGTCGTTGGATGTTTTTATGTAGGTTTTAATTTACTTTCGACGCAAGACGGATTGGCATCTTAACCACGTGCTTTGACTGGGACGTATAGTTTATTGTTTAAAGTAAATGAGTTGGAAGCGAATTATCTTATCAAAGTTAGAAGCAATCTACAAGTAATGCTAATATGGCTAGCTATGCGGTACAACTAGAAATTGCACAAAAAGGCAAACTAATTACAGATGGTATGTCGAAGACTGCTTCCTACTTGAAAAAAAAAGATTTGCCAATATCCGCTGAAACAGTACAAAATAGAATAGAAAAATGTCTTCAAATGTAAGATATTTGCAGGTGGAAGATATTCAGCTTTCTTCTGCAGTATCACTTGCTATAAATTAGTCTTGCGACACGACGGCACAAGTTGACTTTTTTGTCAGGTATATTTCGTTCCTATGAGTGCTATCGCTCTCGTGACAAACTAGAGGGGACGATAGAACGAATGCTATGCAAAAATAGCTTGAAAAAATAAGATAAAATCATTTCAATAGCAACTGATAGAGCCAGAAGTATGACAGAAAAAAGTAAAAGGGCAACAACGATTCGTCGGAGCAAAATAAACCAAGAAATTCTTATGTTTCACTGAATAATCACCAAGCCTAAAACGATTCCGACCGAAATAGATGAGGTCATGAATTTGGTAATCAAGATTATTAACATCATCTTGTCAAAAGCACTCTACCACTTAAACGAAATGGAGACTCAGTATTCCGACCTCCTTCTTTCCAAAAAAGTGCTATGACTTTCCAAAGGTATGGTGTTGAAATGTTTTGCTTCGTACTTGAATGAAATAAATACATTTCTAAATGAAAAAGGCATTAATCACACCGAATTAGAGAACGACAAATAGTTGCAAAAATTTTACTAGTACAGCGAAAATTAAATGAGCCGAATCTAAAACAGGAAAGGAAAACCCAGCCTATGTTTTGGTAGAGGAATTGGTTTGTTTTGAAGAAAAAAGTATTATTTTTGAGACGAATTACTTTAGCACAGTTATAAAAACAAAATCAAAGATGAATTTCTTGACAGATTTAAGCAGTTCAAAACCAACAATACCATTCCAGCATTCCGAGTACACCATATCAACACAAATAGTAACGAAATCCATCTTGATTCATTTGTAATTGATACTGGATTACAGAGTTGAAAAGCAAGTTGGAAGAGTTGAATGTCCAGAAATGTTATATACGTAACGCAACAAAAGTGGACAGCTTCAAAAAGGAATGCGCGAGTTGATTCGACACATGGAATAATCTCCCAGATTGCTACATTGAGGTGAAGAAGTTGGCATTTAAAGTGATGACTATCTTTGGATCGACATATTTGTGCGAGCAAGCGTTAGAGTCGTGTTTGAAACTAAAAACATTAAGTTATGAGTCAAATGAATCCAAACTTTCTAAAACCATACAATGCAAGGCTCCCATTGAATCTTGTTTGCTCAATTGTTTGTTAGTGAAGTTCATGTAAATGTTTAATTACTTTAGTTGTTACTAAAATAAAAAAAATAATTCTATATATTTGCTATAAAAAAAACCTACTTAGGCTATATATTAATTCATTTGTTTGTTTTTCATTAAAAAAAAAGTTTATTGTTTGAGAACTATTTATAGTTGGCAAGAAAAAAACTTTGTGGCTCTTTAAAAACTTAAAAATTTTGTAAATTGTACTTTTTGGCTCTTTCGACTCAAAAGGTTGCCGACCCCTGCCCTAGACCTAAGACCCAGATGGCCCGCTCTGGGTCAACCGGCTGGTCATGCCGAGCTACCAGCATAGGTCGTCGACCTATGCTGGAGGGCGGTGGCTGGAGGGTCAATCAGGGAGCTGCTGTATCGGACACATGTCCGATGTAGCAGCTGACTGAGTATATCACCTGTGTAGCCCTGGCGGGCTCATTCTGGAATGGCCCGTCCCCTTGTTGGACTCGATGGCGGGTGGGGAGCACAGGTGCCGAATTAACCAAAATATATATGGACAAAAAAACACACACAAAACTACTTGCCCCAGACCTATGTCTGGGCAAGAAACGTCGAATTGATGATAAAAAAGAGGAGGTCCCAAAAAGCTGTGCCACCTGGCCATCATTTCTGGTGGTTAGGTGCACAGAGGAGGGAAAAAGCCTGACAAAGCTGAGCCCTTTTATTATCTATAAGGGACTCAAGTCAGTAGTGGGAGAGCCCAAGAATGTGTCTAAGCTACACAAAACAATGGAACTCCTTGTAGAAGTAGACAGCAAGACACACTCTGATGGGCTTTTAAGATGCAGAAGACTCTGTGATCTCCAAGTGGAAGTCATGCCACACAAGAGTCTGAACACCAGCAGAGGTGTAATCAGCTCTAGGGACCTACTGGAATGTTCCGAGAAGGAAATAGTGGAGGGCATTGAAGGAGTCACCCATGCCCGGCGCATTACCAGGCGCAGGGAGGGTGAGGAGGTCAAAACCGCCACTATTATTCTCACATTCGGAACTAGGACACCGCCAGAGTATGTGAAGGCAGGATACCTACGAGTTCCAGTGAGGCCCTACATACCTAACCCCATGAGGTGCTTCAAGTGCCAGGGTTATGGACACGGCGCGGCAGTCTGACAGGAACACTGTGTGTGCCAGATGTGCTGGAGAGGGTCATGAGGACAAGAGCTGCACAGCCCAGTTCATATGCCCAAACTGTCAAGCTGGCCACTCAGCCTACTCCAAGGACTGCCCTGTGTGGAAACAGGAGGTTGCCGTGCAGGAGTACAAGGCAAGAAACGGATGTACCTTTAGCCAGGCGAAATCGGCTGTACTGGCCCTACCCAAGGGCCAATTCGGCTTGACAAAGACCTACGCCAAGGCTGTTGCTAAGAAAGGAAGATCCATAGCCACACAGACGGACACATTGACCCCACCACCCCCTCCTCCAACTCAGTAGAAAACACCGCCAAAGAACACACCTCTGAAGAAACAAGAAAGCCCTGTTGTCATGCTAAAAAACAGGTTCTCTGTGCTCCCTGATGAGAGCATTGAGACTGAGCAGCATGTCAAAACCAATACTCCGGAAGAACACGGAGACATCATGTCTGACACAGGTTATACTCAGAAAACCCAGCCAGACACCCCAACCTCTACCGAGTTAGAGGTTGACCAACTCCCTAAGGGTAGAAATCAAAGCGGAGAGAATGCCCGAGGTGAGAGAGGAGGAAATAACCTCCGCTCTAACCAGAGGGATCTCCCCTCTCCAGAGAGAAAGACTTCCCCCAAAAGGGGGTTGTCCTCCTCTCCATCCAAACCCAAGAATAAAAATACTAAGGTCACTGGAATAAAGGGAAACCCCTCCGGGGGCCTCCCAAGGCCAAATAGTTCCAAGTAGGTCATCTAGAATAAGCCATGGATTCCAGAATTGTACAGTGAAATTGTAGAGGCCTCAAGGCCAATTACGAGGAAATGCAGCTACTGATGGACTCTGAGACTCCTGTAGCTGTCTGCTTACAGGAAACATTTCTGAAAGATTGCATCAGCTTCCGAAGGTACCGTGCTTACAGCAAGAATGTTGAGAATGCAGAGAGAGCATCAGGTGGAGTCTGTATCCTTGTGAAGGATAGCATCCCCCATGAGAGGGTAGAACTACAGACCACACTACAGGCCGTAGCAGCTAGGATAACCCTTCACAAGGTTATCACTTGCTGCAGCCTGTATCTACCACCAGGCGCTCCATTAAACCGAACAGACATGGAGGACTTATTGAAACAACTCCCCCGGCCTTATTTAATCCTTGGGGATTTCAATGCCCATAACACCATGTGGGGATCCAACAATACCAACACAAGAGGTCGTATGCTGGAGGATATCTTCCTCCAACATGATATATGCATACTTAATGATGCATCACCGACCTACTCGCACCCAGGAACTGGATCACTCACATGCATTGACCTCACCGTATGCGACCCCGGACTTCTGAACGATTTTAAATGGTCAGTTAGCAATGATCTACGGGGAAGTGATCACTTCCCAATCATCATTACTAACAATCTCCCTTCATTGGGACGACCTCAGCGATGGAAACTGAATAAGGCCGATTGGGAACAATTCCAAAAAAGATGCTCCGAGGATATCACAGAAAATATCCTCTATGAACAGAACCCATCTGATACCTTTGCTAGCAAGCTACTAAGTATAGCCAGGAAAGTTGTACCCCTAACCTCTGCAAATCCAAAACGGCCTAGCAAACCATGGTTTGATACAGCTTGCAAAAGTGCTATTGGTGATAGGAAAAAACGACTGGCTGCATTTATAAAGAATCCTTCCCAGGAAAACCTAAAGCTATTCAGGATAGCTAGAGCAAATGCTAGACAAACCATACGGTCAGCCAAAAGGAATTCCTGGAGAAGTTTTGTCGGCAGTCTGGATGCCAAAACTTCTGCTAGAGCGGTTTAGAAGGCAGTAAGGCGAGTCAAAGGGAAAGAATCAAATGCAATAGGGCATTTGAAAAACCAAGGACGAACTGTCACGTCCCCCAGAGAAATAGCTGACTGCCTTGCATCCTCAATAGCAGAAAAATCATCCACTGCACACTACACGCCAGAGTTCCAAAAAGTCAAAACCAGGGAGGAAAGACATCAAATTGATTTCAGGTCAGAGAACAATGAAGACTACAACAAACCGTTCTCGCTTGAGGAACTGATGGAATCGCTGGACAAGTCACATGACACAGCGCCTGGAGAAGACGAAATCCATTACCAGTTCCTCAAGCACCTTCCCGAACCCTCATAGGCAGTCCTGCTAGGGGTCTATAACTGTGTGTGGCAAACAGGCGCTTTCCCAAACAGCTGGAGGAAAGCCACAGTTATACCGATACCTAAACCGGGAAGAGACGGCTCTGACCCAGCTAACTATCGACCAATAGCACTAACAAGTTGCATCTGCAAAACCATGGAAAGAATGATTAACAGTAGGCTGGTCTGGTACCTGGAAAGGAATAAAGTGATCTCAAACTAACAGTGCGGATTCCGGCAGGGGCGGACAACAACTGACCACCTGGTAAGGCTGGAAGCTTATATTAGAAATGCATTACTCAGAAGAGAACATCTAGTAGCTGTATTCTTCGATATAGAAAAGGCCTATGACACAACCTGGAAACATGGCATTCTACGTGACCTGGCGCTTATGGGGCTTAAGGGACACCTTCCCCGTTTTGTGGAGGAATTCCTGAAAGATCGAAAATTTCAGGTTCGAGTGGGCAACTCCGCTTCTGACACTCATGACCAGGAAATGGGTGTACCCCAGGGCAGATTCTGTCAGTCACTCTGTTCAACATTAAAATAAATAGCATCATAAATGCGCCGTCCCCTGGCATAGAGTGCTCTTTGTATGTCGATGACTTTGTCATTCTCACTTATGGGAAAAACATGAACACCTTAGAAAGAAAATTACAGTTATGTTTAAACAAAATTCAGGGTTGGGCAAACTATAATGGTTTCAAATTCTCAGACTCCAAAACAGTTAGTATGCATTTTTGTAATCTAAGGGGACTCCACCCAGACCCTGAACTATTTATACACAAAAAGAAGATCCCTGTCGTGAAAACTACAAAATTTTTACGCCCCACCTTAGATTTCAAATTTAATTTTCTCCCCCACATTAAGGAACTTCAGAAGAAATGCAAAAAGTCATTAAACATACTAAGAGTACTCAGCCATACGGACTGGGGAGCTGACAGAGATACCTTGCTGCTGCTCTATCGGAGCATAATTCGATCCAAGCTAGACTACGGATCCATAATATATGGAGCAGCAAGGAAGTCGTACCTAAAAATACTGGAACCAATACAAAATGCTGCCCTGCGTCTCTGTCTCGGCGCGTTTCGTACATCACCTATCCCAAGTCTCCATGTGGAGGCTGGAGAACTCCCCATGGATATAAGAATGAAAAAGCTTGCAATGCAGTATATAGTCAAGCTAAAATCCAACCCCACGAACCCTGCTTTTGACTCCATATTTAACCCCACAGAGGTAGAATTATACAATCGAAGGACTAACGTCATACAGCCGTTGGGCCTTCAAATGAGAGAACCCATCCAAAATTTAACCCCCCCCCATTGACCAAATCTCTAAAATAGAAACCCCTCAGAACCCTCCTTGGCTAATGAATAAACCCAAATTAAATTTATCCCTCCTCAATTTCAAAAAAGAAAATATAGACCCAAGCATACTACAAGTCCACTTTAGGGAACTGCAGGAGAGCTACGGAGATTGTGGCACCATCTACACAGACGGATCCAAAATGGAGGGAAAGGTCGCGTGTGCCTGCTCCTTTCGGAACAAAACAATCTCCCGTAGACTCCCCGATGGCTGCTCCATCTTAACGTCCGAATTGCACGCAATATTGCTTGCTCTTATGGCCGTAAAAGCATCAGAAAGGAGGAAATTTATAATCTGCTCCGACTCCAAATCTGCATTGCAAGCTTTGGGGCGGATGAAGACTGACATCCCATTGGTACATAAGAGCCTGAAGCTGTTGGACCAAATAACAGCCGACCGTAGGGGTGTCACCTTCATCTGGGTCCCCTCCCATGTTGGCATTGAGGGAAACGAAGCCGCAGACAGAGAAGCAAAGAGAGCCCTAAATCATGCGGTGTCAGGAACCCAAATTCCCTACTCGGACCTGAGACAAAGTATTGCCTCTGCCACCTATCGAGAGTGGCAGAACCGATGAGAGGCTGAGACTCACAGTAAACTCAGGCATATTGTGGCGGATGTCAGGTGGCGGCCCACATCCAAGGGTCTGACAAGGCGTGGTAGCACGACCATGTCCAGGTTTAGGATTGGCCACACCTACATCACGCACTCTTTTGTACTGAAGAAAGAGGAGCCCCCACTTTGTGAGTACTGTGACTCTCGCCTCACCGTGGAAAATATCCTCGTTGATTGCCCCAGATACCAGGATGTCAGGGCTAAATATTTTAGAGTCACTAATTTAAATACACTATTTGATAATGTCGACCCTGGGAAGGTACTGGGCTTTATCCGGGAAGTGGGGCTATCTGCGAAGATCTGATTTATGAATTTGTGAACATGCACTATTTACATTAGATTTTTACCAAACATTTAAATTTTTACTACCTTTACTATTTTAACTGTGAATAGACCTTGATTCTAATGATATGACTGTATAGAATCTGGCCCTGTTGTTTAGAGAGAGAGTGGTCCTTAAGGGACTGCAGGCACGACATGGCCTAAATTGTGCCGATGTGCCTCAAATCAAACAATCAATCAAACAAACCAGTCCAGGAAGTAAACGTCCAACACTCCTGGACCGGGCGCAAGACCTTACTAACTAACACATTCTCTCGCACATTCAACGAAGACTTAATCATTCAGTTGATGTTGATTTTTATGAAAAATATTTTAACTCACTACTCTCTTACAGTACATTTAACTTTCTACCTAAAAATTAAAAAATCTAATTATCGTTAATATTATGTTCCGATTTTTAAGGAAAACAGAATCCAAACACCAAAGTAAGGTATGAAAATCTCTCCACATGGCTGTAGTACATCTAATTTTTATACGAGACCATCCAAAAAATTTAATTAACGGTATTACATTTATCTGAAATTCTCTTTTTCTTTTACTATTTATACAAACATCCGGAACAATCTATTATATAAACTTTTCAATTGTGTTCATACCTAAAATTATTGCGATGTTTTGAAACGTAAAATAAAGGTTAATCAATTTTTAATAACTTTTAGTTTTTTTTTTTATATAAAGATAACGGACAGACCGACTGACAGACAAAACGCAAAAACAATGCGGATTTGATCCTTTTTAAATAAATTCTATTAGAACTCAGTGCACCAATGTCTATGAACCCTCGTTAAATATCTCGTGTAAATAAAGACATTTTTTTTATGGTACCGGTACTAGCCTATTGTGAGGTAATGGAATTATTTTTTTTGACGTCATATGAATGGACTCTTTTAATGTTATGTTAAAAGAACGCACTCGGTGCACCAATGTATATTAACCCTCGAAAAATTGCTCGTATTAATGAAAACATATTTTAGTTAAACTAAGCCGTGTGACGTAGTGTTTTTTTTCCTTTGACGTCATATGGAATGAATTCTTTAAATGAAATGCTAAAAGAATGCACTCGGTGCACCAATGTCTATGAACACTCGATAAATGTCTAGTATTCATGAAGGCGATTTTTATTCTAGCTAGGCCGTGTGACGTAGTGTTTTTTTTTCCTTTGACGTCATATGGAATGAATTCTTTAAAAGAAATGCTAAAAGAACGCACTCGGTGCACCAATGTCTATGAACACTCGATAAATGGCTCGTAATGATGAAGGCGATTTTTATTCTAGCTAGGCCGTGTGACGTAGTGTTTTTTTTTTCTTTTGACGTCATATGGAATGAATTCTTTAAAAGAAATGCTAAAAGAACGCACTCGGTGCACCAATGTCTATGAACAATCGATAAATGGCTCGTACTGATGAAGGCGATTTTTATTCTAGCTAGGCCTTGTGACGTAGTGTTTTTTTTCCTTTGACGTCATATGGAATGAATTCTTAAAATGAAATGCTTAAAGAACGCACTCGGTGCACCAAAGTCTATGAACACTCGATAAATGGCTCGTATTGATGATGAAGTCGATTTTTAGTCTAGCTAGGCTGTGTGACGTAGTGTTTTTTTCCCTCTGACGTCATATGGAATTAATTCTTCAAATGAAATGAAAAAAGAACTCGGTATAGTAATGTTTATTAAGCATCGTTATGTGACTAGCGTTTAATAAAGGAATGATATCTTGATTTAGATCTAATTTAGATTTTTTAAACTAGATCTAGATTTTTATTACAGTATATCTAGATCTGGATTTATAATCTAATTAAAATTATTTTAGAGTCTAGATCTAGAATTTCTAGATCTAGTTTAGACTAAAATAGACTAGATTAAGATGTAGAATTTCAATTTCTAAACTTAAAGTGTAAAAAAAAAAAGTGTAGATTTTCATTTCCAAACGTTTTGATCAATATTGCAATGTTATAATATACTAAAACTAATCTACTATTTTTTATTTAATTTAAATTTACGGCAAATGAATATTTGAAACATTATTACTTTTGACCATCAAAATTAAATCACTTCTTGAATATTATTTGCGAATATACACATCCGACAGGGATCCGACTTCGACGGGGGCCGCCTCTGAGTTTGTGTAACACAAACTCTCTTTGTAATCTTGTTTTTTATTAGGGTGAATAGTGCGTGCTGAAATAAAACACATGAATTTTAGCCTTTTTTAAAATTCTCTCTTCTTACTAAGAGAAAAAGGCCAGAAGACGCTTAGCGCCGAGTAGGCCTATCTTCCGAATTAAACCTATTGGCGACTTGAGCGAAAACCTGCCGCATCTTCAATTCTATCTCCATTAAGAAATTAGTAAATGTAAATTGGATAAGAAATAGACCAAAAAGGATTTGGAGGAATTGATCAAAGACGGAGAAGCTCGGTTAGTACCTGCCTCATGGACAAAGAGTGACTGCTGGACACGCTTACGTTGTGTTGAAGTTGGGAATGAGGTATGTTGATTGCTTACACAATTTAGTTTGTATACCTACTTAGTTAATCATTAATCACATACATCTCACTTGCAATGTAAATTGCAAACAATGTCATAAATTTACTAAATAGACTCAATAGACAGTAATAAAATTTTAATCAACAAATAAATGTATTCTATTTAATTTATATAACTGTACATGATCATGTTGTGTAGGCCTAATGTCTTTCAAAAGATATCAAAGAGTTTGCTGTGTGTAAGCAATGTGGACTATGGTTGTCAGTCAATGTCAGCACCTATTGGCCATACTACAACTCTGCAAGACATAATGCATCACGCACCAAAGCGATCAATGTAGACCCTGGACAATTTAAAGTGACAAGCTTTTTACCTAAGAAGTCACAGGTTAGTAAGTATAACTAGTTAGCACATGTTTAATTCTAGTTACTTTTTAACTTACTAATTGATATCAAAAGACGACTTGTTTTTAATAACGATACACATTTGTTTATAGTATAGGCCGAAAAATAAAACATTATGTATTATGTAGCCTACATACCATTTACTATTTATAATTTACAGGTTCCAAAACATGTTCGTAAAAAAGCACACCGTGCAGCTATGTACATGTTTGCTAAGGACATCCAACCCTTCTCATGTCTGCTTGGTGATGGCTTTCGTCACTTTGCTCAAGCAATGATTGACATTGGGTCAAAGTATGGATCGGTATCATTTGACGATATCATATGTCATCTAACAACGCTGTCCAAGTCACTCTTACCAAGATTTTATAACGATTATGTCCAAAACCTAAAAAACAAAATACTTTGGTTGCACATGTCGCAATCACAACTGATCACTAAACCGATAATATTCAAAAACATTCTTTTCAGGCTTTTACAGTCCATTGACAATAATTATTGCCTTACAAACAAATGTATTGGACTATTTGAGTTTATGAGTCCAAGACTGGTGTAGCAGTAAAAGCAAAGACAACTGAAATTCTTAGAACCCTTTTTCCTAAGTCTTTAAAGGAAGACAACTTTGTATTTTTTACTGATAATGGAAGCAATATGAAGTCCGCTTATCGTAACGATGTTAGAATTAGTTGTACAGGTCATAATCTAAACGTAGTTGTTGAAAAGGCTCTGAAATCACCTGGTGCTGATGTAGTTCATGATATGATTAAAACATCAATTGAAGTGGTGGGCTACTTTAAGCATAGTGGAAAAATTCAGGAACTTGAACACACTTTTAAACAGGATGTTCCTACTCATTGGAATGGTCAGTTTTTTTCTTCTGCAGTCTTGTCAGTTAAATCATGTAAAGTCCATTCTTGCTGATGCAAGGCAGTTTGACAAACTTGAGCAACTAAACAATGTAAATGAAAAATTATTAAGTGACGTCGTTGAATTTTAGCATCCATTTCACTAGGCTACTGTGTCTCATGACAATGTGCCAACATCTTCTGATGTATGGCCAATGCTATTTCATCTTCGGTCAGTCTGTAAGATAAATGGTTCAGACAGTGACAGTATGCGTGATTTGAACGCAGCTTTTCTGTCAAGCTTTGATGAAAAAAATATATTATTCTCCCACTGCACCAGCTTTCAACTATTATTGTGCCTTCTTACTTATAAATACTTGACTTTTGTGAATGCAGAATAGCGTAAAATTGTTGACCAGGTGGAATCAAAGCACCGAGAAGGTGCATATATAGACAGTTTTGGCGAATGTATACATTCGGATCAACTGCCTCTTACCAAAAAAAGTAATGTTGATCCTAAATCGTTATATTTACTGGCAGACTTTAAGACATTCTCCATTAGCTAATGCTCATAGTATTGACACGAGATATGAACTTGAAAAATACTTGACACTGCCCGTGACTGACTGCAACACCATGGAACTTTGGAAAGAGAATGATTATGAACATAAGCTTCCAAAGATGGCATTTATCGCTAAAAAGTTGTTGGCTATCCCTGCTACAAGTACTGCTAGTGAAAGAGTATTTTCAGTGTGTGGAGTGACAATGAGTGATCGCAGGTCAAGGCTTAACCCAGAAACATTACAAATGCTGACATTTCTCAAGTACAACTTGCAACCCTGGTGGTTTTACTGACCTTAGGCTATTTTAGATACCATTATATGTGTATAATGCCTTATCATTATTCATCACATTTACAGTTTGTAGTTTGAAGTTTCAATAGCTAATATGTTGCGAAGTTTTTGTTTTATGTAAAAATTCAAATGAAAGTGTTTTAACTAATAAATTGCATTAAACCTTATATCTTTATTTTGCTATTACATAATTTCATAAAACCAAACCCGAACTTTAGATCTGACCGAACCGAACCCGAACTATACTTGTCATCGAACCGAACCTAACTCAAAAATAAATCTGGCCGAACCGAACTGAATCTTAACTTTAAAAGTTGGTTTCGATTCCCATTTCTAATATTAAATCAATGGTCGATCCAGGGACTAGGAGGACGAATTTTAGTATTGCAATCACTCTTGTTATTAATTGTATATAATAATTATTTATATTAAAATCAATTATTAGATTATGTCTCCCCCCTCCATCTAATATGTTGGCATGATGGCCGATTTTGTGGGTTAGGATCCATTGCGTCAATCATGCCAGCTCCCAGCCCTAAACCTTCGAGTTAGGGGCGGACCTATTATTTTGTAGAAATCACAGTTTGTTAGAAGCATTATATATATACTATATTACTATAAAGCAATGCGTATGTATGTATGTATGTATGTATGTATGTATAATGTATGTACTTGGACTTGAATTTTTGCGGGGGATGCAACTTGCAGTAGCTTCAATTTTTTCCCCGATCATATTAAAGAAAAGAACTGGTGCCCCCGCGCCCCCACCATACCTATACGATATTAATTTCACTGTAAATGCATGATGCATAAGACCTAATCGTCTTTTTTGAAGTAACGTCTGTATGAAATAAGATAACTAGATAAATACTTGTTTCATGCTCTTGCATCGTTTTAGGATGTAAACAAAACTGGTTGAACTGAGCATTACTATTGCTTGAAAAGAGAGACATTAACGAAGAAACTAACGAATCCAGATACGGACTGTAAAGCAGTGTTCTTTAATAATCCCAAAAATCCAAACAAATGTTTTTGCTTGTTGTGTCTGTCGACTACAAATTATCGGCAGCACTAATTCATTACCTAGTTTGTCTGCCAATAGTCTCGCCTTCCTCAAGATGTCATCCGTGAAATGTTCCTCACCATGGTTGATTTGGGTTTTGATTATGTAATTAATGTGACTGCTGGTGTGCTTTTGAGCGGCCACTTATGCTAAGATGGACAGACTGCAACATTACGGAAACTGATTCAAGAACATATGAATAAATGACTACAATTAAAACACACATCAGAAGCACACGAGAAGCAGGCATTGATTACACATAAAGCAGTTTGTCTGGTCTCACTTATGTCAGGGAGAGGTATGGCGAGAATGAATGTTAGTTTGATATTTTGGTATGATTGTTATATCCCCTTGTTATGAATGCGAAGTGTTGCACGTGTTGTGAACTAAGTGATTAAGTCTTCGTTGAATGTGCGAGAGAATGTGTTTGTCAGTAAGGTCTTGCTCCCGGTCCAGGAAGGTTGGACGTTTACTTCCTGGACTGGTATTTATGTATTTATAAGTTGATGGACTGGTGTTTTGTGTATTTCTATTTCATAAGAGTGATATAATTGTGTGCGTTATCAAGTATTAAAGTATTGTTGACATTCATGAATATAAGGAGTTAGAGTTGATGTATATTAAGTGTTCGTATTTGAGCTAAGCAAGTATTGATGACATTATTGAGTAACCAAGAAAGTATCAAGCAAGTATTATTTAATATTCAAGAAACCCCTAGTGAGCCACAGGAACCAAGTTAAGAAACACAACAAGACAAGAGACAAGCAGAGCATAGCAGCATATATATATATATATATATATATATATATATATATATATATATATATATATATATATATATATATATATATAATTCGAACCCTGACAACTTATAGTAACTATTTTAAAATGCAACAAACATTCAAAGATCTTCTCAAATTGACAGCTGACTAGAATTTTTCCTCCAAGACAAAAAGAAAATAACATTTTATCATATTCTAGGCCTTTACTAAATATAATGATAGCTATAATTATGTGGAAATGAAAAAAAAAAATCGTCACGACTACCAGCTACAGAATTTTGAATTGCAAGCAAATAATAAAGCGTGTATGGTCAGACATGAAGTACAGATTAGCTTATTCCAATTTATTACAATTATAGCTTACTCTCATAAACTATATTTCAGTGAAATCACTACATGCTAAGTTGCTTTGTATCAGATGTTAATTGATTTGAAGGTGTGAAAAACAGGCTAAAAACGGGCTAAAATTTGACTACTCAGAATTCAGAAGGATGCACTACATGGTCAGCCATCAATTCCTGATAATCCTAGGCCAATCTACTACAAAATTGATTTATCTTTACAACTGTACTTCAGTCACTAGGTGGCAGCACTACATGTTCAGTTGCTACTTTAATTGATTTTGAAAAAAATGGCTAGAGTATGGCAACTCAGAATCCAGGGGGATGCAAGTACACTACCTTGCACCCCCCTGAGGGCGCCCATGTGTATGTCTGTATGTATGTTTGTATGTATGTATGTATGTATGTATGTATGAATGTATGTATGTATTTTTGATGTATGTATGTATGTATGTATGTATTTATGTATGTATGTATGTATGTATGTATGTATGTTACGCATACAAATCAAAACCGTTTGACCAATCTTGATAAAATTTGGCATAAATATTCCTTGGGTATTAACTGGCACCTTGACGTATGTATAGTAGCCTTAAAAAAGACTTAAGACAATCAAATAAAAATTCGCCCATTTCTATGAAAGTATTACTATTTCATGGATCTAGTCGATTTTTACCTGATAGAAGATTGAAAGGATCTAGATCTAGATCTAATTTTAAGAACTACATTTTGCACAGATTGTTTTTTTACGTTGACACATGAAAATACAAAATATAGTCAATAAATTTCATTTTTTAATAAAACAAAAACTCAAATTTGTGTTTTAAAAGCATTTTTACACAAATTCGTTCCTTATATCTGCGAATTTAGACGTTCTGACGCACTTTATAATCCCATTCATTTTACATATCGGGTAAACCCGTTTTAGTTGTACTTTATATTTCATTCAGCTTGCTCTTCTTTTGTTTTTTTTTAATATAAATGTATCGGCTTAACGGGTAAACCAATTTTCGCAAAACTACTTTTATTTTCGTTGCGAAAGAAAAAAAAACTTGAAAGGAAGAAAATCTTATTTAAGCATACATAGATACAATCAACTAGCTTAGTAATACACAAACTAAGGCCCGCCGGCTAGTATATATATATATATATATATATATATATATATATATATATATATATATATATATATATATATATATACATATATATTTATGATAAAATCTACTTATATATATTTTAACCAATCTTTATATTATGTCGCCCCATTATGGTATGTTGGTCGTTCCGGTGTGTGTGTGGGGGAGGGATAGACTGCTTGAATACGCCTGGCGTCAAGGCTCCGTCCAGAATCCTTGTGTGGAAGCTAACAATGCTCCTCCAGAATTCTAGCTAGCTGTCAAGAGAACAGCCAAATACATGACTTTTTTTTCCTAAATGCTAAGAAACACTGCTATAATTCTAATATAGTCTAACTTTTTTTCTCTGAGATTAAATCACTGGCGGATCCGAGGGTGGCGCGGGAGAATTTTAATAGAGAAATCGCTCAACACGTATACAAATTCTTTATTTTGTACTATTATTATATATTAATTATTATATTAGTGCTAATAATATTAATACGTTTATACATAATGTTAGGGTTTACTGGGCATTAAGGTTAGGGCGTGAAAAAAAATCACCCCTCCACTTGAAAGGTCTGGATCCAATAGCATATTAAATGGGTAATAAAAGATATTACAATATCATTTTAAAAAATCTTTCCGCTGTAGTGTTTATATACATACAATGTTGATAGAAAAAAATAAAATAATTTTAAGAAAAATTGAAACAAAAATCAAACTGTTCAAAAAATGTTAACAGCTTAAGCTGAAATATGAAAAAAAGGTTTTATTGATCATATTAGAAAATGTTAGAAAATCCATAATTTTGCTTTTATACTGAATTGTATTATTACATTTAAAGACACAATATTAAACAGCTTTTATATCAACAATTTGAAATCACATTTACCAAAAAACATGGTATTTTTCTCCACCAAAATCACTGTAACCGAGTCCAGAATTTAAACTGCCACTGTGATAATATCGTTTATCTCCCAAAAAGTAGACAGGAGCTCCACTACATCCTGAACAAATTGAAGTAAGGTAGGTATATCTGGTTGTTAGAAAAAATGTTGTATATTTGTCCCTCCATTGACCAAAACAAATCCGTTTACTACATCCATGAGGATGTGATACCAGGAACATTAATTTATTCTCAGTGAGTGTTTTTTTATATTTTGTTTTAACTATTTGTTGGAGATGTAAAAACTGTTTCAACGATTTTTCGAGTTTGTCAACAAATGCTTCATCACAAGTAGAACAATAAAAAAATGACAAATCATTTTCTACGCTTTTATAAACATTCTTGTCATCTACATTTAGGACTATCTCTGGACTATATTCTGTATCGTAGAAAAATCTGCAGGTCGTATGACTAGCTTCAATGTTATCAAAAACAAGGCTTGCAATTGTACCAAAACCAACACTCCAATAATACTGTTTTGGGTTGTCTGAAAGTTGACATTTTAGGCATGGACATGTTTTTGCAAGGATTTTGTTAACATTTTGTACCATTCCATTTCCGGTTCTTAATTGTTGACTTCCTCTCATGTTGTACAAGGAATATGGTATTTTAGTGTTGGGCCAAAACTTTGGTCTGTGTGGACTGGTCATAGTGACATTCACTCTGACTGTAAGGTCTGCTACAGCTTTGATCAGGTTATACAAATCTTTGTCATTGAGATCTTCGGGTAAATGTTCCAAACCTAAAGTATCAACAGGTATGAAATCTAAATGACCTGGATGTCGCAAACAGTCAGCTAGATATTCATGTAGATAATCTTGTCCACCATCAGATATTTGTTGATCTTGTTGGCCTATTAGAAAATAATAATAACAGACAATTTTGAAATGCAATGATAAGTATTTATGTACATATCAAGGTAGGCACATTTTGTAGGATATCAAACATGACTTTTATTTCTTATATATATATATTAGGGGTGCACCGAAAAGTAATTTTTGATATTCGGCCGGAGCCGGATATGACCGGATAATACAATTTGATACTCAGTCGGAGCCAGAGCCGAATACCTAAGTGTCTTGTAAATAGCTTGTGTTGCTGAACATTTTACGAAACTGTTAAATCACATACCTATATTGGTTGTTTTATTTTTTTCCTTTTATATACCTTATTGTTTTAAACTCTGTTACGGATGATTTATTCAAGCTTAAAAGTATTTATAAACAGATAGGCCTATCACAAATTAATCTGTATAGCATGAGTGTGTCTGTGTATATGAACGAGACCACCAACTATAAAGGCTGTGTGTGGGATGGTCAATTTAAAATATGTTCGTATATATTTAACAAGTTACTAATGTAAATCTCTCATACGTAAAGTGCAATATGGCGTGTGGTTGGATATATGTGTTTATGAATTTTAGACCAACAACTTGGTCAGATAGACGCACGCAATAGTGTTGGGTGGTCAGTCAAAAAAGATAACACATTGGCATGGTTAGTCAAGCATATGGATAAATTATACCCGTCCACTAGTTACAGAGGTCAATGGTTTGTTTTTTGTACACTCCAGCATATTGTTTCTTTGTTTGCTAGATCTAACTGTGGTACTATTGTTCAAGTTCTTGTATGCGATTTTAAAATTTACTGTAAGGTTTTCCGTTATTTAGTAAGTCAAAAGAATTTAAACAATGAAATTAGTCTTCTTTCTAAAGGTTTTGATACAAGGCAAAAATACACACACGCAAACATGCACATCTTTGTTTTATTTTATTGTGCAAAGAACGTATCTAAGAAACAACTTCCTTCATTATTACTGCTTTTATTCGTGGTTTCAGTAACTGTTACAAAAGGGAACGATATATGGATGTCAGCCTATGGATGACAGGTGTGTAAAAGTCGTCCTAGCCTGATACACAGTGGTTAAGTACGCATCTTAAGTAAAAAAAATAGTAATAACAAGGAGTTCATTGACTGTCACAAATGATTCAGAAAATCGTTATCAAATCAAGACACTTAACTGCAGGAGTAATATTCAAGTTAACACGTTAGAAACAGTAATTTAACGGTGATATTTATTTACAATGTAATATCCTTTGTTAGCACGTTGTGCTTTTTCATTCTGGCTTATAAAAGGTAAATGTCTTTAAATAAATTGACTGTCAAGGACCAAATAAATAAAATAAAGAGTAGGGGTGTTTAGCTCTCCATTTAAAGATAGCCCTGGTCGTGTGCACCCCTAATATAGCCGGAGCCGGTGCACCTAAAATAAATATATATATATATATTTTGTAATAACTAAAGAGAGGCAACTCAACGAGGACAACGATGTTTATTTACAGGACATCACAAATACATGTAGAACAACATGTCTTGTACACAGCATCTTTACATCAGCTCTCACTTGGGCGGAAATCGTTCTCTCTCTGTCAACATCCTTCCTGTCTAGTCACTGATAGTGCGCACCTACTTTCTGCACTATCTTGGATGGTGGTGTGCATGGCAAGGTTATAACAATATATATATTGTTACGTATTTCTGATTTTCTGGCTAAATGTACTAGGCACACAAATAAAAGAAACACTGCAAAGAACTTGACGACTCAACTTTCAGCTTTAAATAACTTTATTGAATTATAACTATAACAATTCGTCACTGTAACATGTAGCGTATACGTCTTACATCGACTGTATCGACTGTAACGGCTCAAGTCCACTCTCTTCTACTGTCTCGCACAGTAGAGAACAGTATCGACGACTGTACTGACCCTTTTCACATGAACATCTCTGGTTTATAAAGAGTCCCTAATCGCTTGTCTATTGTTGCAAAAACACTGCTAGTACCCTCTGGAACAACATGGGAGGAAACATCACATCCTGTTGTTGTTTATACATGTCGATTCCAGAGGATGCCTGCTGCAGTGTCATCTCGCCGAGGTCACACGTAGTGACCTCTAACTGTCACTGTTCATTTGTCACAATGCCCCCCTTCGTAAATCTGTTCGTCCTCTGGAACAACACGTGAGGCACGTCCCATCCTGTCTTTGTTTACATGCATAGATTCCAGATAACACTCGGTGCTGTGTCATCTCGCCGGGGTCACACATAGTGACCTCTACCTGTCACTGTTCATTCGTAACACTGCCCCCTTCTTAGATCTGTTCGTCCCGAACAGATTCTATTTCACCACGGTACTGATGGAGTCGGTCAACGTGGACAACCTTCAGCTTGGACCGTGGACTTTTCTGTATCCGGTAGACCACGTTGTTTATTCTTTTTACGACACGGTATGGACCTTCCCAGTCTCTTTGGAGTTTCGAGGATCTGCCTTTTCGTCTCTGTGGGTTATAGAGCCACACTAGATCATTCTCATGGAACCCCGACGTATTGGCCCGTTTGTCATACCTCGTTTTCATCAGGTCACTGTTGGTCTTGATGTTTCTGCGGGCCAATACATGAGCATTCTCCAATCGTCTTCGGAGATTGGTGACATATTCAGTTGAAGACACTGGCGTATCTCTCGGAATCCCAAATAACAGGTCACATGGTAGACGAAGCTCACGACCAAATAACATCTTCGCTGGGGTATATCCTGTGGTGCTATGAACGGATCCTCTGTATGACATGAGGAACATGGGGATATGGCTGTCCCAGTCGTCTTGTCGGTCATCAGTAACCTTAGACAGATGTTGTTCTAGGGTTCTGTTGAATCGCTCCACCATCCCATCAGATTGCGGATGGAGAGCTGTCGTGCGAGTCTTTTCGATGCCAAGTGTCTTGCACATCTCCTGGAAAACTTTGGACTCGAAGTTCCTGCCCTGGTCAGAGTGCAACTCATTAGGTACACCAAAGCGACTGATCCAGTTATCCACGAGTGTTTCGGCCACTGTGATAGCTTCTTGATTTGGTATGGCATAAGCTTCTGGCCATTTGCTGAAATAGTCCATGACTACCAAGATGTATTTGTTTCCTTTCTTGGTTTCAGGAAATGGGCCTGCTACATCTATTGCGATCCTCTCGAATGGAACACCAACATTATACTGTTGCAAAAGACCCCTAGTTTTGCGTCGAGGGCCTTTTGCTGCCGCACATATGTCACACCTTCGACACCATTCCTCTACATCCTCTCTATATCTGAACCAGTAGAACCGCTGACGAACCTTTTCCAGAGTCTTATTGACACCAAGATGAGATCCGCTAGCGCCATTATGCATCTCTTTCAGTACTTCAGCAACTCTCACCTTCGGTAACATCAGCTGAAGGCGATTGGATGTTCCATCAGCAGATTCCCAAACTCTTTTGATGACACCATTGACTAACGTCAGCGAGTCCCACTGAGCCCAGTACGCCTTGGTGGCTACCCCCTTCTCAGAGATGTCTTTCCAATCTGGCCGTTGTCCATCTTCTTTCCATAGAAGAATGGGAGCCAGATCTTCATCTTGCATTTGGTCCTCTCGAATCCTTTTATCACACCAGGATCTGGAAACATCTACTCCGAGCCGAAGACAATTGACAGCTACCTCCTTTTCTTCAGCCCTCTTGCAGTGCTTACATTCTGCTTTGCAGGGTCGTCGAGACAGTGCATCAGCATTTTGGTGAATTTGCCCTTTTCGGTGCTTAGTTTCAAATTCATAGGTTTGAAGACGTTCGATCCACCTTGCCACCTGACCTTCAGGGCTCTTAAACGAAAGCAACCATTGCAGAGCTGCGTGATCTGACCTTAAGATAAATTTCTGCCCGTATAGGTACTTGTGGAAATGTTTTATTGCATCCACAGCAGCCAGCAATTCACGTCTCGTCACACAGTAGTTCCTTTCAGCTCTCGATAGGCTTCGACTGAAGTATGCGATGACTCGTTCAGTTTCATCCACCTTTTGGGACAAGACTGCGCCTATTCCAGTGTTGCTTGCATCTGTGTCGAGTATGAATGTCTTCCCTGGAATGGGGTAGGCCAATACTGGTGATGAGGATAGTGTGTTTTTCAGCCTCTCGAAAGCTTCTTGACATTCAGATGTCCAAATAAATGGCCTCTTTTGCTCTGTCAGTTGATGAAGGACCTTACAGATGTTTGAGAAATTTGGCACGAAACGTCGGTAGTATGTACAGAGTCCCAAGAAACTTCTCAGCTCATGGATATTACTTGGCGTAGGCCATCGTTTCACTGCCTCAACTTTGTCAGGGTCAGTGCTGACTCCGTCATTTGACACAATGTGACCAAGGTACTTAACGTTTTTCCTGAATAAGGAACACTTCTTTGGGCTGAGTCTCATTCCCGCACTTCTTATCCGTTGAAATACTTCCTTCAGATTTGCAAGGTGCTCTTCAAACGTTTTGCCAATGACAATAATGTCATCAAGGTAAACAAGGCATGTAGTCCAATGAAGTCCTCGTAAAACCCTCTCCATCAATCGTTCAAAGGTGGCTGGTGCGTTGCAGAGACCGAATGGCATCACAGTAAATTGCCAGAGGCCATTGCCAGCAGAGAAGGCGGTTTTCTCTCTATCATTGGGATGCATTTCAACTTGCCAATACCCACTCTTTAGGTCGAGAGTAGAAAATACCTGGGACCCTGCAAGCGTGTCCAAAGTATCGTCGATTCTAGGAAGTGGATAACTATCTTTATGTGTGACTTCATTCAGAGCTCTGTAATCTACACAAAATCGCATAGATCCATCCTTCTTCTTTACTAAGACAATAGGCGAACACCAAGGACTATTTGAGGGCTCAATGATTCCTTGCTGCGTCATGCCCTCTATCATGTCCATAGCTTCTTGTTGCTTTGCTAGCGGCAAGCGACGTGGTGGCTGTCGAATCGGTCTGGTGTTTCCAGTGTCTATTCGATGTTGTACCATGTTTGTCCGTCCGCAGTCTGTTTCATCAGATGGCAGAATATCTTCAAACTCAATGATCAACTGTTCCGCTTTGCTGAACTGCTCATCTGATAAATTCACTTTCATTTCTGTCAGGAGCTTGGTAATTTGTGGATTGAAAGGTTTGGTGGAATTAACGATCGTGATATCATTATTACAGTTTCTTATCAGGTCAAGAGTATTACATATTGCGATGGGGCTGTCTTTCTCTAGATGTCTCTCCTGTAGGCCGAGGTTCATGATTCTGACGGGCACCTTTTGATCTTTTCCGACAAGGACCAATGTTTTTCCTACTGCCATTCCGCTGTTGTCATTTTCAATGCCTTCCACTATCGCCGTCATCGTTGCAGTTTGACCATGCTCTAACTTTCCCCAGATAATTGCTTCAGACTGAGCTGGCAAACTTGTATCTTCTGTTAAAAGGATTCTTCTTATTTGACCATTCTCTTCATCTTCATCCCCGAGCAAGGGAATCTCAACATCACCACATTTCAAAGTACCACCTCCGATGTTCAGAGAGAATTCACATTTCTGCATAAAATCGAGCCCAATAATACAGTCATCCGTAATGTTAGCGATCAGAAATTCATGTATAAATGACTGATGCCCGAGCTCAAAGTTTATATTTGTCAGTCCATGTATAGGCATCATCTCTCCACTGGCCGTCTTCAAGGAGTAAGAGTTCACTCTCTTGATTTCGTTCTTTTTGACAATGTCTGGACGAATGACTGAACGTGAGGCACCAGTATCTAGAAGAAAACGGTAATTTCGAGATCCAATTCTACCATTGATGTACAGACTTTTATTCTTCCCTAACACAGCGACTGGAATTATAGTTGCAGGGGCTGTCATGTTCTTGATCGCCGATTTTTGCCCCATAAAACCGGCGAAAGTTAGTTTCCCTGGTAGACATGAGCACCTGACCTTGCATCTGTCTCCGGTCTGTGCTGATACTCTGTTTGTCGGGGAAATCTTCTCGTGCAGTTCCTTTGTAGATGGCCAGGTTCTCCACAATTCCAACAACGTACACTGGTTCTATTCTGTCCTTCTTGCTTCTTATTTGGTCTGCGTTCTTCTAGCACTTCAGTTACCCTTCTGAGAAGTTGTGTAAGATCTTCTTCTTGGACTTCCAGCATACGCCCATGATGGATATTCTTAGAGGCGTCTTTGGCGGCTTCATAGGAGAGGGCGTAGACCAGAGCTTCGCTGGATTTGCGCTTACCACTGATTCTTATTGCCTTCTTCAGTTCTGGATCTCGAATAGCATCAATGAATGCATCAGTGATAATGACGTCCAGAAAGTCTTGTGCTGCTGTTGGATATGCCAAATGAGCAAGACGTTCTATGTCCGCCTCTAGCTCTTGCAAGGTTTCACCGGAGCGTTGTTGTCGGGTTTTCAACTGAACTCTATAAACTTCTTGTAAATGTTCGTCTCCGTAACGGAGCTCCATAGCCTTAACAATGGCAGCGTAATCTTGTTGATTTGTTATTGACTGAAGCAGTTCTGCTGCCTTCCCTCTTAAAGCTAACACCAGAGCAGTCGCTTTCTCTTCTTCAGTGTTCCAGTTATTAACCTTGGCCGCTGCCTCAAACTGTCTTTTGTAAACAGTCCATGAGATGGATCCATCAAACACAGGCGGCTTTATCTTCCCAGAGATTTCGGGCACTAATGTTTTTGTTCTAGTACCCCGTTCCTTACTCAGTCGTTCTTGGACATGAGTCCTTATCTCTTCCATTTCTTTTTCCACAGTGTTGACTCTCTGGTCAATCTTCTCGTTCATAGAGCTCATCTGTTCATTTACGTTTTCATTCATGGCGTTTATTTTCTTGAGGCTCTCCTTCATTAAGTCCATCTGGCCCTGCATGTTACTCAGGATCTCTGTCATATCTGGGTTTAATTCAAATATGTATTCATCTGGATCTTGATCTTCCTCAATAAGGGCCTGTCTTAGGCGTTCTGTTAGTGTTTCTTTGTTACCATTGAGCTGCAGACCTCTCTCACGAAGTTCTTGCCTTAATTCTTTGACCAACAGCTGGTTAAGTAGTTTCCTCGAAGACATTTCAGCCAGAAAAACATCCCACTTCTGACACCAATTGTTACGTATTTCTGATTTTCTGGCTAAATGTACTAGGCACACAAATAAAAGAAACACTGCAAAGAACTTGACGACTCAACTTTCAGCTTTAAATAACTTTATTGAATTATAACTATAACAATTCGTCACTGTAACATGTAGCGTATACGTCTTACATCGACTGTATCGACTGTAACGGCTCAAGTCCACTCTCTTCTACTGTCTCGCACAGTAGAGAACAGTATCGACGACTGTACTGACCCTTTTCACATGAACATCTCTGGTTTATAAAGAGTCCCTAATCGCTTGTCTATTGTTGCAAAAACACTGCTAGTACCCTCTGGAACAACATGGGAGGAAACATCACATCCTGTTGTTGTTTATACATGTCGATTCCAGAGGATGCCTGCTGCAGTGTCATCTCGCCGAGGTCACACGTAGTGACCTCTAACTGTCACTGTTCATTTGTCACAATGCCCCCCTTCGTAAATCTGTTCGTCCTCTGGAACAACAAGTGAGGCACGTCCCATCCTGTCTTTGTTTACATGCATAGATTCCAGATAACACTCGGTGCTGTGTCATCTCGCCGGGGTCACACATAGTGACCTCTACCTGTCACTGTTCATTCGTAACACTATATATATTTACATATATATATATATATATATATATATATATATATATATCATGGGCGTAGCCTGGGGGGGGTTGGGGTTCAACCCCCCCACCGAAATGAAATCCCCCCGGGGGGGGAGGGGGAGACGGACTTTAGTGACTGCTTTTTACTTTGATTTTGTTTATTTTAGGTGAGATTTTAATACTAAACCATCACTTGCCCTAGCGCAGAAAAGGGGGTTTTGAGTTTAAAAAAATAATGCAAACGATAATCCCCAAATTCCAAGAGCATAGCTGAGGAAGATTTTGATTTTGCCCCCCCCCCCCTCCGAAATTTACTATAAACCGCCTCTTCAATATAAAAAAAAAGATTACACACTCAAAAATCTTTGAGAGTAACCAAAGGGGTTTTAAGTTTAAACCCCTCTTCAGCGGGGTTTGAAGCGAAAAAATATCTCTTATATAAAAAAATGCAATTTACACACTCAAAATGCTATGAGAGTAGCCAAAAGGGTTTTAAGTTTAAACTCCCTTTCATAGGGGTTTGATGCTAAAAAATGCCTCTTCAATATAAAAAAAGTAAATTAAACACTAAAAATTCTTTGAGCTTACCCAAGCCAAAGGGGAGATTTAAGTTTAAACCCCCCTCCTCCAGTTTAACACCACTCAGATTTTTTTAAGTTTTAAATCCCCCTGCAGAGAGTTTTGAGGTTGAAAAACCCCTATCTTCAATATCACTCTAAATCAAACTACAGTCACCAAATTCTATGAGCGTAGCTCAATGGGATTTTGAAAATGATAAAAAGTTAAAAACCCCACAACAGATGATTTTGACGATACAACTTCACTTTTCGATATAAAATCTAAAGCAAACTACAGTTACCTCCAAGAGAGTAGCCAAGAGAGGTTACAAAATTTCTACCAGTAGCTGTTCTCCATTAATAAAGTGCAGTAGATAGCCATCTGCCTAATTGAAAAAGACTAAATGTGGCTCAACAAAGATGGCTAAGACGGATTTTAGGAGTCAGTTATAGAGATCGGGTCTCAATCAAGGAAATGCTATGCCGAACTGAGAGTCGACTCCTTGTTAAGGTTGTGACAGAGGTTTGAAGGAAAAGGAATTCCTACAAAATTAATTCCGAATAATAGGAGTTGCAATGACATGGAGGCCATTACGAGGAAATCGCAAACAGGAACATCCTATTACAACTTCACGCCATACTTTCATAGAGGTCCTCAGAGCAGGTGTGAAGAGACTTCAGACATTGCCAGCGACAGATTTTTGTGGAAACAGCTTGCCATCCACCGAGCCGAACGGCGCGGGAGGATCTACATGAGTAAGAATAGCACGGGTTTTGAAATAAAACTTTTAATAGCAGAATATTGCACAGTAGATATCTCAGAATATGCATTTTTTAGGCTTTCAATGCCAGAAATATTGCTTGGCGGCGGGGCTTCGCCCGCGATGGAGGGAGCTCGAAGCGCTCTCCCAGACCCCATTACTGGTGCGGGCGGGAAGTCTACTAATTTTCCACTAACAAGAAAAACTTATTCAAGGGTATAATAAACGTCATCTAAAAGAATGAAGAGTCGGAATATAATAAAAATTAATTATATATATACACACACAAAATATATATATATATATATATATATATATATATATATATATATATATATATATATATATATATATACATATATATATATATATATATATATATATAGCGAAGGGGGGGGGGAGAAAAAAATCCCCCCCTAAACCCCCCACCCACGAAAATCGTACAATATTCCTTAGAAACTACAAGAATAAAACGTCGCAACAACTCTATTCAGGCTCTTTGCAAATAGCAACACTAATAACCTACAAAAATCGACAACTCAAGACTCGTAACTTTACACTTTAATACCAATTAAATCGTAGCCAGTACTGTACAACTTACTAGTACATCCAGAACTTTTGAGTAGGCAGGGCGATTTTTCCCAAACGCTAACCCTAATGCCAAGTAAACCTTAACCTTTGTAAAAAAGGAATATATACAAAATTGTCCTAGCATGTGGAATAATAACTTTGCCTTTATTTTTGTCTAAGTATTTTGTTATGTTTTGTTTTTCTATTTGTAAAGTATGGTTTAGTGTTTTTGTTACTTTTCTTTTTAGCGGCCCCCGAAATGGGAAAAGACGTTATTAGTTTTGTGTGAAATGTCTGTCCGTCTGTCCGTCCGTCCCGTTTAGATCTCATTAAACTAGAAAAGATATCCGACATCACGATATTTTAGACCATTCAAAGTTCTGATGCAACGGCTACTTTTTTTTCTGAAAGCGAAAAATCTAATTTTTAAAATCAGTTATGCAAGCAGTTTTTGAAAGAGAAAAAGCTAATTAGTATGCATTATAAGTGAGACCTAATTTAAAACGAATAGTAATATTGTAAAGTTCATATTCTTGAACTTTTATTTATAGCAGATTTTTTTAATTTTTTTTTTTTTTGAGTATTCGAATTAGAGATTAAGCCTTTCATAACAATCACATCAAATATAAGACTCAGTTAGGCCAGGAGAGGCGCGTTAGTTGAGCGGTAAAGCGCTTAGATTCCGAACCGGGGGTCCGGGGTTCGAATCCTGGTGAAGACTGGGATTTTCAACTTCGGAATCTTTGGACACCTCTGAGTCCACCCAGCTCTAATGGGTACCCGACATTAGTTGAGGAAAAGTAAAGGCGGTTGGTCGTTGTGCTGGCTACAGGACACCCTCGTTAACCGTAGGCCTCAAAAACAGATGAACTTTACATCATCTGCCCTATAGACCACAGGGTCTGAAAGGGGAACTAGTTAGGCCAGGTTCACAACTAACTTTGCATTCACTTGCACCTATCCTTTGATCTGCTGGACCGTTGGGGCTTTACACAAGATCTGTTAACCTTTTTCCTCCATTCTTATCTCTGATTTGTCTTTGATATAATTTCATTTGGATTTTCTTTCTGAAAATATTGAAGCCTGCCTGGGTGGACAACTTCGGGGGCCGATTTTAAGTTTGTGTTTCCACACAAACTGTCTTTGTAACCTTGTTTTATTCTATCCTTGAGTTTGAGTTTTTAATCTGCGTAACGTCTTCTTCTTATTAGTACTCATTTTTATGTTGGAGCGTTTAGATGACTAGACCAATACATGAGATGAACTGCTCAGTGGTTTCCAAATCAGGAAGCTCTCCATATAGTTTTCTTTCTATTGGGTTGTTTAGGGGCAAGCATTTTGGTAAAGAGAGCAGTTTTGTAGGATATTGTCGGCATTCTCTGGTAATACTCCACATGGGTAGATTTTACTGGCTCCAATTTTGAGCTTCCGGTAATATGTTGTTGCATTTTGTTGTGTTCGGTCCTAAGTCGAAACAGTAGACGTTGATCTTGTCGGGATAGCTTATAATAAGCATCATCTTTCTTGTGATTTGGATGAGAGATTGTCCATTTTTTTTTTTACTATTAGTATCTTCATTTCTTCTGAATAGAGTGCAGAGTTTAATTGTGAGTTTGTTCTCTCAATCTTGCCGAGTGTGTCAGCCTTCTCATTTCCTTCTAGTTGTATATGAGCTGGTATCCATTGAATAACAGTTTTTTGTTGTTGTTGATTATCTTTCCATTCCCTCGGTACTTTACCCTGATAAAGAGATGCCTGAAAAAGTATTTTAACACTGGTGCTAGCCTATGACTGTTTGAGCAAACTATCTGGAATTTTTTCAGGTCCAGATGCTTCATCTCAAACACTTTTTCCTATGGCTGTGGAGCCTCATTTTGAAAAGGTGGCTTTCGCTTCCGTGCTAGAGGAGACGGGCATTTTCCGTATGGGACGCTTTTCCTCAAGAGCTGAGGCCCATGTTTTCTCGCTGTCCATAGATTTCTTGGTCACCGTCTCTGTTCAACTAGTGCGGTCTAATTATAATGTTCGGATACTTAAAAATCAATTGTAAATGCGTGATATTAGTGTGATCTACTCAATGCTACATTATACACTCAAAGAATCTGCTCGTAAAATAACACAATAATTAATAGTAGATCAATTCTTTCAAAATGAAATTACAAAAGAAGAATTGCTATCTTAAAATAAGAATTGCAATAAAATTATTATTAATTTATAAAATAGTTCCAAAAGTTGAAATAAATGTATAATAATAAATCTACAATAGAACTTTTTGGCCATGATGACTCACGTAATCACTGATAATCACTAATTCTCACACTTTCCGTTGACAAATAATTACAAAAATTGAACGAGCTGTTTTTAAATGAAGCCTACAAAAATTATGCCTTTTTCAACATCGATAAATCGAAGTGATTAAATTTACCAGAACGATTATTATAAGAATATTTGACCCATTATTTGTACAGTCAGTGTTAGGTGTTGCCAATTGTACAGTATTAGCTGAAATTTATTGTACATTAAACTATAACGTTATTTTAGAACCCTGAAAGGTCAAGTTCTTTAGTTGGTTTTGTCGTATGGAGCAGTTGCAGAGAGCATGTATTGTAAAATTCATGACAATTTTTTTGAATGAAATCAATTGTAAATATTTTTGTTAACAACTATTAATGTTTAGTTTTTAGCTAGCCAATTTTCGCTAATCTATAATTTGCAAAAATTAGACAACATATAAACATTACTAAAATTTCAGAATTTTTAATTTACCTATGACATGATAACATTTGTCATTGCATTTCACATCAGATTGACCAGTGTTTTCACAGTAAAATTCTGAAAATGAAGTGGTATATTACACTTTCAATTTCCTGTTTTAAAATAACTTAATTTTTACTAACGTACGAAATGTTTTAAACCACTACAATTAACCAATGTAAATTAATATTTTGCCCTTTTATGTTTGATAGTAAAAGAAAATACTATCTAAATTTTTTTATCAGTAGAAGAAATTAAAAAACAAAAACTCTGATTGACCAAATAAATGCGAACGATCATTACTTTTTCAAACTTATTGAAGTATAAACTTACCTTTTTCTCTAAATCTTGTAAATTCCATTTGAAGATTTCTTATTTTGAAAAAAAGTTTTCCTAGTTAAAAAATAAATGTATTAATAAATAAATAAATAAATAAATAAATAAATAAATAAATACAATATATATATATATATATATATATATATATATATATATATATATATATATATATATATATATATATATATATATATATATTTCGTCCATCGTAGTTCGATGATGACCACTTTGTCATCCAGGGAGCTGAGGGGTTATAAGGTATCTAGGAGGGTTAGCACCTCTAGTGGACAGGCAGTCGTACCCTCTTTTGAGGGTGGCCTGGCTCACTCTTGGTCTTCGTCCCCACTCAGCTCTCACCTGTGGCTCCCAGAAGCTGTAACATGTGCAGCGGCCACACCTCGGAAACGGCTTTGACTGGCCGGCTAAACCAGGTAGAGGGTATCTGACGTGTCCATGGCACTCAGTACACTGAGGTTTTGTCAAACCTAGCTTGTGAAGTCTTGACTTGGCGGCATGTGCGTAACGTCACAAAACTAGACTGATCGGACAGGCAAATACCAGCACAGTGCTGTGGAGCGCTCTAGAGCAGGACAAGACACACAGAAAGTCTCTGGTCATCCACTGCACCCAAACTTGTACCCGGACGTCTTGACCAAATCTTGCTTCCTCAAAAGGATGGGAATTAGGGCGAGAGAGTGAGGTCGACGTGTTGCGCGAATCCTCCTCACTTTAATACAAATTCCAGCGCAAGTCACTTGTCATAAATATATATATATTTATATATAGAGAGAGAGAGAGAAAAAAAAAGAGAGAGAGAGAGAAATTTTATTACAATTCTTATTTTAAGTTTTAAGATAGCAATTCTTCTTTGTTGGTAAAACCTTAACACAGATTTTCCGAAAACGGTTCCTACGATTTTCTTAAAAAAAAAACTACTATTGATGTTTAGCTTTGATAAAAAAAAAATTACTAGGTAATTGGCCACACTTGGAAAACTGTAGTTAAACAGTTATTTATTTTTAAAAAACATCTTTTAAAATTGAATTTTGTCTTCAAAATATTGTATCTTGAACAGATACGCCTGCAGGTTTTTCAGGAGAGGTCCACTGGTGATACTGGCCTCCTCGTGGCAGACCTTGGAAACGCTGCGAACATCGTTGGCAGTGGCCAACTGTGATTCCCTTCGCCTACAGTTTTTAAGGCCAAGTGGATGTCAAATCCAGGGGGTCCAACCCAATGTGTGGGTGCCTGGTTAAAAGTTGGATTGGGGTGTGCCGGTATGCGAGCCACGACCCATATACGCCGTGCGCACTAGAAGGTACGTTTCCAGATGCACGATATTGCATCAAGTCGCCACGCTGACGGCGAACTATCTGGCGGTGTGAAAAACGAGTCTAGACAATCTCTCATTATACAGACAAGGTATACGCGTCAGCGCGACGAAGGAAGCTAGCCCAGCAATCACAAGTTCCTGGGTAGGTAGCATTTGGTCCCAGCTGAGGAGATCTTTCCTAAGTCTAACATGCAACCAGTTTTGCCCACGTCGGGTATTTCACTCACATGGCTTTACAAAATATATCTTATAACCCCGAGTATGGGCAGGACTCAATGGATAGGCCCTGTTCTACCGATCCTGGCGACGGGTTGGTGTTCGAAAAAATTGTTTCCGTCGTCGATCTCCAAGATGTCCGCCTACTTAGCTTACCGGTACTGACAGCAAAAACTATACAAGGATTGTTGCCGGGTGGCCAACGCCCTTCGACGCAAGTCGAGCCAAGCTACTCTACAGAAACCACGGACCGGGACGTCGTGACCCCCATACAAAATGTGACTCGGAAAAGCTCGGAAAAAAAACAAGTGGGACGGTCTCTCTATACTAAATTACGGTAAAGGTAATGGGCAACTCAGAATCATATCATTTAACGCGAACAGGCAACTGCGGTCAAGAAGCCTAAAATTGAGAGACTGTTGTCGGAATTCGAGATTGATGTGTTCTTGGTGTAGGAAGCTGGCAACGCTGGGAGGAAACGTAGCTGTGTGCCCTCGCTATCGAGCTTTATTGCCTTTACCTGTTCCTGTGTAGAATGCCAGAAGCAAGCTAGTCATTTTTCTCAGGAATCCATTACTTGCTCGTGTAAAGGATTCTGCCTCACGGGGATACGGTGAGACCGACACACTCTTGGTTGAAATATTTAAGGATGGACAGAGATTTGAATGCCTAAATGTCTATAATCCACCGCGAAGTGTCTTTACACTTAATGAAAAGAGCCTCTAAAGCACCAGGACGGTAGTGGCGGGTGATTTCAATGCCAAAATCCAGGTTCTAGGTTGTTGGACAACCGATCTCTCGGGACAGAAGGTACTCGACTTATGCGACGTAACAAATTTGGTTCTCCTCAACGACGTTAATTCCCCAACAACATTCATTCACTCAGGGCATGGAGGGGAGTCGAAACCAGATTTATGCCTGGTGTCTGCGGACGTAGAGTCGACTGGACGTCCTTGGAGATTTGGGATCGGATCATCTGCCGCTCATGGTCACAATTGATCTCGGGACGACAACGAAATCTGTCTGCCCCAAACGTAAGTGGATGTACGCGAAGCCAGACTGGCAACGTATCAAGAGTGTATCGGATGCGCTCCTTGAAAAACTTGATATTGATTTTGAGGGAATTGACGCAACTAACGGATTCTTAGTGAAGGCTCTTTTATCGGCAGCTTGCAGGTCCATTACGAGAAAAAAGGCAAGCGCAAGTACCGGTCATTTTGATCACGAAAGTTAGCATGTCTTGTCAGGCAACGAAAAGCGGCACGAAGAAGGCATGCTAGACAGAAAACAGAAGAGACGAGACGAGCTTACAACAAACTCAAGGCATTAGTAAGAGATACAGTGCCAGAAGAATCGGATACTTGTTCAAACCTGAACCTTGCGGATGGACGGCAGGCGTGGAAATTGCTAAACAACTTGGCTGGAGTGGGGGAACCGAGAATAGCGGAACCCTTACAAACATCAGGTGGCCCTATTATAACTGATAAGAAGAGAGCTGAGACTTTAAACAAACACTTTGCTGGAGTCTCTAAAGCTCATAAAAAAACTTCCGTGTCGATGGCCCGCGGTCGTGTTAGAAGAGCCAAAGAAAAACGTAGGTGGGTCGAAAGCGAGGCTGGGACGGAGAATTTTTGTAAACCCTTTACAATGATGGAGGTGGCTTTCGCTATTAAAAAGGATAGATTACACAAGGCAGTAGGGCCAGATGGTATCAGCGCTAGGTTGCTAAAAAACCTTGGAACGGTTGGCCTCCTAAAACTACCCGGCTTACTAAATTAGACCTGGGCTCAAGGGGATTTTCCAATGGCGTGGAGATTGACTACCATTGTTTCTATTTAAAAAATGGGAAGAATGCAAACAGCCCTGAGAGCTACAGACCAATTTCCGTCACATCGTGTGCGGGGAAGGTTGCGGAGAGAAACATTAACCGACGGCTTACGTGGTTCACTGAATTTCACAAACTTATTTGCCAGGAGCAGGATGGTTTCAGACAAAAACGCAGTACGATGGACCAAGTGACGGTCTTTATGCAAGAGTAGCGGACGGGTTCCAGAGAGGTGGAGGGAGAAGGGTGAGTCGACACTTGCAGTCTTTCTCGATTTAAAACAGGCGTACGATAGAGTTTGGAGGCAAGGCTTTTTGCTTAAATTGATGAACCTTGGGATAAACTCCAATATGTATCGATAGATAAAAAACTTCCTAATGGACAGGTTAGTTCAGACACGTCCAATAAGAAAGTATTAGAACAGGGGTTGCCTCAGGGCTCGTCGCTCTCATGCTCGCTTTTTTAAAATATACATAAACGACTTGACCGAACGCCTGGGAGGTCTGCATTGGCTCTAGCTGCATAGCTCCAACGTGACTTAGACACGGTTTCTTGCTACACACGATTGTGGAACACGGAAGTAAACTGCGCCAAAACAGTCTGGACCCTCTTCACTCTTGGCCAAGGCATTTACAAAGAAAACATCTACCTCACGACATGGGCTGTGGTCGATGGAGGTGGGGGTCTATCGGTGGGAGCGACAGTGGGTTTATATTGCCAACTCAACGGAGCCATCTGCGTTGTAGCCTGCGTACGTCTCTTTCCCCTTCTGCTCCAGCTGATCTTCTTTTGGTTATGGGCACGTCGTTTTCGTTGTCCGACCTTTCTCTCAGTCACCACCGACGGCTGCCACACCACATGCCACATCACTTGCCAAGAAGCGAGGCATTGGATGTCATGGCGGTGGTCATCAAGACCGCTGTTCCAACACTTGGCTTCAGCAGACTCTCTCGATGATTTCAATCGATTGAGGTAGAGGCCTCAGGAGGTCAGGTCAGCATGGTACCCATTAATTCATCAGTCTTTCTAAGCAAGGTTACCAATGGATTCATCCGTCTTGCTAAGCATTGTACACATCGATTCATCTGTCTTACCATGGTACCCATTGATTCAACAGTCTTTGTAGCGTGGTATCCATCGATTCATCTGTCTTACCATGGTACCCATTGATTCAACAGTCTTTGTAGCGTGGTATCCATCGATTCATCTGGCTTGCTAAGCATGGTACCCAACGATTCATCTGTGTTTCTCAGCATGGTACATATCGCCTATTTGAGTTCGCTTAAGAGCTCTACGATATCTGGTTTGAGCTCAAACAAGTACGTGTTTGGATCTACCTCTTCATCCACCAGGGCTTGTCGGAGACGTTCTTTAAGAGTTTCGTTGTTCCTTTCGTAGCACTTCAGTCCTCGCCATTTCAGCTCTTGTTCCAGTTATTGCAGATTCAGATCTAGCAGTTTTACAGAAGCCACATCTGACATCAGTGTTACGATTCTCTCCTAATCAAGCCTTCTGTAAACATTGCTAAACACGTCAAAACAAAAACCTGACAATATAGCACACTAAATTGTATTACTGACCAATGTCACATGTCAACTGATAACACACAGTTAACCCTATCGCGTCGCCAATAGGGTTACAACAATATATATATATATATATGTATATATATATATATATATATATATATATATATATATATATATATATATATATATATATATATATATATATATGTGTGTATATATATATATATATATATATATATATATATATATATATATATATATATATATATATATATACAGAGAGAGAGAGGGAGAGTGAATGCTAAGGAATGTGATGTTGCTTGTTCAGACTGTCTTGAGGTCAACTATGGATGACTGTTGAATTTCAACCAATTACTCTGCAAGCGTTTGTGTATAATTGTTCGGGTGTATTCCGTGTAGTTGAACAACAAGCCAGACAAACAAGTAAACATCTGTTTTAACTAATGAAGAGATGTAGTCAACACTGATAAACAACTTCACATAGATTTATTCTAATAAAAGGCCACAGTAGAAGTCTCTGTCACTAAACACGACGTTACCCTGGAGTATTCTATCGCTAACTGATTTTCCGGTCTCTAACCCAACATATCCCAAACGTCACTAGTCCCGTTCAATATGCGTCTTCTATGGTGCGTCGCTAAATAACTAATCTATATAAATAAGGTGTCTAACAGGAAATTAAATAACATATCAATGGAATTTTTTATACTAACGGTTTTGAATTTTAATCTAGTTTTTCTTTTTAACCAGAAAGCTATATTTGTTTTAATAATAATGTACACAACTTGTTTACTTTGAGAATCTTCTTTTCCGATGATGTTTTCAAACTTTTTGCTCAACTCTTTTTGTTTTTTAAACAATTCTTCTATCTTGGTATGAACATCCAGCTGAAAAAAAATTATATTAATTTAAATTTATTATAATACTGGATACTAGATAGTTAACGCTAGTGAAAGACGCTAAAGGGCGATGCAATAATATACTACAATTTTCTTTGTACAATTGCTTTTTTTCAGATTGAAAATTCACCAACTCAAAAAAAAAACAAGGTTACAAAGACAGTTTGTGTGGAAACACAAAACTTAAAATCGGCCCCCGAAGTGATCCTCGCAGGCAGGCTTCAATATTTTCAGAAAGAACGTCCAAATAAAATTATATCAGAGACAAATGAGAGATAAGAATGGAGAAAGAAGGTTGACAGATCTTGTGTAGTGCCCCAACGGTGCAGCAGATCAAAGGATAGGTGCAAGTGAATGCAAAGTTAGATGTGAACCTGGCCTAACTAGTTCCCCTATTCAGACCTTATGGTCTATAGGGCAGATGATGTAAATTTTATCTGTTTTTGGCCTACTGTTAACGAGGGTGGCATGTAGCCAGCACAACGACCAACCGCCTTTACTTTTCCCCAACTAATGTCAGGTTAGTAGACTGGGTAGTCTCAGAGGCGCCAAAAAATTGGGAAGTTGAATATCCCAGTCTTCACCAGGATTCGAACCCGGGACCCTCGGTTCTGAAGACAAGTGCTTTACCACTCAACTGACGCGCCTCTCCAGGCCTAACTGAAGTCTTATAAATAATTTAATTGTTTTGAAAAGGCTCAATCTCTTATTCTAATCCTCAAAAAAAAAAAATTCCAAAAAAAAAAAAAAGTTCAAGAAAATAAAGTTTATAAGATTACTATTCGTTTTAAGTTAGGTCTAACTTATAATGCATACTAATTAGCTTTTTCTCTTTAAAAAACTGCATGCATAACTGATTTAAAAAATTAGGAAAAAAAAAAGTAGCCGTTGCATCAGAACTTTGAATGGTCTAAAATATTGTGATGTCGGATTTTCAATATATTTTCTAGTTTACGAGATCTAAACGGGACGGACGGACAGACGGACAGACGGTCAGACGGACAGACATTTCACACAAAACTAATAGCGTCTTTTCCCCTTTCGGGGGCCGCTAAAAAGGAGCATTAACATGGATCTCAAAATCATCTCTTTCTGTACATATAGCTTCCTACTTATTCTATAATCTATCTATCAATTTTTGTATCAAATAATTAATCTATCTATGTATCTATCTATCTATCTATATATCTATCTATATATATCCATATATCTATTCATCTATCTATCTATCTTTTTATCTATCTATCCATATATGGCTGCGTGGTCGTGCGGTTTGCGCGCTGGACTGTCGTTCGGATTTATTAACGTCGAGGGTTCAAATCCTGCCCGCTGCCATCCCCCGTCGTCCTGCGGGAGGTTTGGACTAGGAAGTAAACTATCTTCAACTCTGAAGGAACATTCGAAACATGTAAAACATTTTACAAACAAACATTTTAAAACTTCTATCTATCTATCTATCTATCTATCTATCTATCTATCTATCTATCTATCATGGGCGTAGCCAGGATTTTTTTTCTTGTGGGGGGGGGGGGTTATGGGGGGTGGATTTAGTGTGTGTGTGTACATAATCTTTATTGCATTCTGACTCTTCATTCTTTCGGAAGACGTTTATTGTGCCCTAGAATAGGTTATTCCATGAGTTAGTGAAAAAATTGTAGATTGCCCGCCAATATTAGCAAGGGGGTCTGGGGGAGCGCTAGGAGCTCCCCCAGCGCGGGGCGAAGACCCGCCGCCAAGCACTATTTCTGATATTGAAAGCCAACAAAATGCATATTCTGAGGTATCTACAGTGCATTTTCCTGCTATTAAATAGTTTTATTTCAAAAACCTAATGTGCTATTCTTACTGACTTAGACATTCCCGCGCCATTCGGAGCATTTGACGTCAAGCTGTTTCCATAAAAATCTGTCACTGGTAATGTCTGAAGCCTCTTCCCACCTGCCATAAGGACCTCAATGAATGAGTGGCGTCAAGTTGTACTAGGATATCATTGCAACTCTTCTTATGCGTAATTCATTTTGTCGGAGAACATGTCCCGCAAACCTCATGCGTCGCTCTCTCACAATCTTACTAAAGGGTCGACTCCCAGTTCGGCATAGGATTTCCGTGATTTAAACCCGATCTCTATAAATGACTCCTAAAATCTGTCTTAGCCATCTTTGTTGAGCCACATTTAGTGTTTTTCAATTTCGGCAGATGACTATTCACTGCAGTTTATTAAGGGAGCCCTGCCACTGGTAAAAATGTGTAGCCTCTTTTCAGGGGCGGACTGGCTATATGGGCAAACGGGCAAATGCCCGGTGGGCCGGTACCAAATGGGCCGGTCTGGTCGCGACCAAAGAAAAAAAAAATTCAATGCAGACAACTTAAAAAAAAAAAAAAAGTAACAGCATCAAGACACAAAGGCCCGAACAGGTTTTTTTTTTTTTTTAAATTCTTATTACAATTAATTTTGTTTGAAATTGAACAAGAATATCCACACACAAAAATACACTATACACTCTACGTATTGTCATTTGCAAAACGTTAGACCGTACTTTCTGCTATGCACGAGCGGCATGGACTGCTTTGATGTCTTCGAGGTTGTGTTTGCCCTAATCATTTTGCTGGTCGGCATGGGCCTTTGATGGCACTTCCATATTTTTTTTGCTCCTTCCCTCCCCCGTCTTTTAATGGTTCCAATGAAATTTAACCAAAAAAGGGATGAGAGAGGTTAAGTAACTTAAGTTAGAAAACATTGATATAACGCAGCAAAAAAAAAAGGCGCGACAATTAGCTCTTTAACAAAACTTAATAGAAATTAACTTTAACACACAGCCGCGAAATTGCAAACCACCCAACTTATTCATAGCTCAATATGGGTATAAAGCTCTGCTTTCTGCGATTTGAAAAGAAAAAGTAAGTTTCTTTTTGTTTTGTTTTTTTAATAACATAGAATCTAGATCTAAAAATACTACACTTAAGGCTTACAAAAAAAAAATATTTAATTACAAAATAAATCTAAATCAATTTTTATACTATTAGATCTATAATTAATGGCAAACTTATGCTTAGTATGAAGTCATTAATGATGAAAATTATTACAATAATTTATATAGCGCTGTCACATCTTATATTTAATGAAAGGAGATTTATATTTTAAATAATGGGGTCATGGTATATTCATATTCAAATTGCGTTTTTGTAAATGTACTAGGAGGAAGAAAGAGCTTTTCACATTAAGTAAGTGTCTCTCTAACCGTTCTGCTTTCTCTTATCTTTTAATGGAATGGGTTACCTGAGTCAGCCAGGAAAACCAATCATTTAGCATATTTTAAGTCACAGATCAACATGCATGACTAGATTGACACATGAAATGCGTAAGACGTAAAAATCTTATTTTTTGAAAAAATGTCTGTAATGTATAAGTAATACCAAAAAGCTTCAAACTCATTAGGCGGCTATTGTATTGTTTATAGTTTTCAGACTACATACATGTATAAATAGAATACATTATGTAATCCTACGAATGCATACATCCAGTTTTCGATGCGTTATCAAACTTTATATAATTTGTAGAGAATAAGGCTTACACCTATAATATAACACATGGGTGTAGCCAGGATGGTAGGGTCTTCAAACCATCACTTGCCTCAGACCTCATTGTCTAAAAGGGAAACTATACTTACTGCCCCAGTGCAGCTAACTTAAGCAAACTACAGTCACCAAATTTCAGGAGCGTAGCCAAAAGGGGTTTTGTGGTTTCCCTTCCCCCTCCAATACAAAATCTAAAGCATTTTACCTTTTTCTACAAGTCGCTGGACTCCAGTGAAAGGCAGCTTTGGTTTTTGAATTTTTTAAAGCGGAAGAGTAGCAAGCTAATTGCAGTGTAGATACCTCAGAATATGCATTTTTAGTGCTTAAAATAACGGAAATAATGCTTGGTTCCGGGGCTTCCCACTGGGGGGAGGGGGGAGCGCGGACTCCATAGCCGCCCTTTGGCGGTGTGTACTGTATTTCCACTAATTATAGGAAGAGAGTATTCTAGGGTAGAAAAAACGTTTGAAAGAATGAAAGATCAGAAAGTGATGAAGATTAATTACATATACACACACACACATATATATATATTTATATATATAAATTGCGGAGTCGGGTATAAATCCCCCCTCACCGAAAATATATGATATGCCATTTGTGGGCCGGTTTATGTGGTAATGCCCGGGCCGATTTTGATACCCAGTCCGCCCCTGCCTCTCTTGAATACGCTCTTGGAATTAAGTGACTGTAGTTTGCTTTAGATTTTATATCGAAAAGAGAAGTTTTATTGTCAAAATCATCTGTTGGGGGTTTTCCACCTCAAAATGATATGTAAGGGGGATCTTAAACTCAAAACTATCTGGAGGGGTTTTAAACTTAAAAAAAAACGCCATCTGTAGAAGAGGAGTTTAAACTTAAAACCCCCGATTGGATTGGCTACGCTCAAATAATTTTAGTGTGTAATTTGCTTTTTTTTATATTGAAGAGGTATTTTTTAGCATCAAATCCATCTGAATGGGGGTTTAAACTCAAAACCCCTTTTGGCAACGCTCATAGCATTTTGAGTGCGTAATTTGCTTTTTTTCTTCAACTGAAGATGTATTTTTTAGCCTCAAACCCCCGTGGCGGGGGGTTTAAACTCCAAACCCCTTTGGCTACGCTTATAGATTTTAGAGTGAGTAATTTGCTTTTATTTATATTGAAGAAGTACTTTTTAGCTTCAAACTCTACTGGAGGGGAGTTTAAACTCAAAACCCCTTTGACTACACTCATAACATTTTGAATGTATAATTTGCATTGTTTTTATTATTAAAGAGGTATTTTTTACCTTCAAACCCCGCTGAAGTGGGGTTTAAACTCAAAACTAAGTCAAAACCCATTTAGCTACGCTCATAACATTTTGAGCTTTTTTTTTTTATATTGAAGAGGGGTTAATCGTAAATTTTGGAGGGGGGTTTAAAATCAAAATCTCCCTTAAATGTGCTCTTGGAATTAGGGGCCTTTCGTTTGCATTTTTTTTTTGTATTGTTTTATAGAAGAGGGGGAGTTAACTGCAAAAACCCCAAGTAGGGGGTTTAAAACTCAAAACCCCTGGTAGGGGGTTTTAAACCCAAAACCCCTGGTAGGGGTTTTTAAACTCGAACCCCCTGGTAGGGGGTTTTAAACTCAAAACCCCATTGGTTGTGCTGGGGCAAGTGATGGTTAAGTATTAAAATCTCACCTAAAATAAACAAAATCAAAGCAAAAAATCATTCACTAAATTCCGATCCCCCCAAGGGGGGGGGATTTCATTTCGGGGGGGGGATTTGAACCCCAAACCCCCCCCCCGGCTACGCCCATGCTATCTATACATCTGTCCATCTGTCCATCTATATTTCTATCTATCTATCTATCTATCCATATATCTATCCATCTATCTATCTATCTATTTATCTATCTATTAGAGTAACCTAATGAAAAACTACAAGAAGACATGTCTTGATCATAGGCTTTATTGAACAAGAATAACAAAACTGTACAGTACACACACACAAGCTGACCTGTACACCAAGGCATTTTGACACACTAGAAAATATCAGTTCACAACACACAACAAGAAACATAAATACACAACGTTCACCTCTTGTTTAGTGTCTTTTCGCTCTACTTCTCAGATTATACGAGTGCTGTAAGGGCGTATCTCTGGCAAGTGATTATTGTCCATTTTCAATGGTGTTTTCCTCTGAACCATGTTTTCTGCAGATATCTCCATGTCACCCCTAGAAGCTGAGTGAGTTGGGGAAACACCCGGCTAAGTCTTAGTACTACCAAGAGTCAATTGATGTTGAAACACCTAAGAAGATATTTCAAAGTCTCGCGGAGCAAAATCATTTACTACGGACTGTCACAGTCTCGTTTGATATTTCCTGTTATATACTCACCTCGGGTAATTAGAGTGAAAGATACGTGAATTAGAAAGAGGAAGTAAGAATGGCCAAATTTACTTTTATTCAGTAGTATATTTATAGTCAATCAAACACAGAAGTAACTTGAAGACAGTAGTAACTTGTGTAGAGTTGAAAGTAGTAAGTCCGTAGTGACTTAACGTATTTCTAATAGTTATTTTATGTACTTAAGAGTTGGATACATATGATTGAAGTTTATTGTTATCCGGTGTGATGGGGACGTATTTTAGTAGTGAAGTTTTATTCTAAGGAACTTCAATTTCAAAGACGTATGTGGGCATAGTTCTGATTAGCTTCAATAAGCTCCACTTCATCTACCAGCGGATCATATTTGCTTTGCCTCACTGCCTTCTCATTAGGACTGGCCCTGGAACAGATAGCCAGGTCGGAAGACGGACCTTCTTTTGTAGGAAAATAGTCTTTCGTAAGGCGTCATGTTTGTAGCAGTACATAGTAGAGATCTAATTGAATGGAGAGGGTCGATAAGGGCTAACTCCCATTGTGTATTATGTAGCCCTCTTGACCTGACGACAAGAAGAATTGACTTCCAGAGAGTCGAGTTAAGTTTTTCTACTTGCCTGTAACCTTTGGCATTGTATGCTGTGGTTCTGCTTGTTACTATGCCTTTACCTCTGAGGAGAGATCGTAGCTCTTCAGACATGAAGGCTGAACCCCGGTCAGAATGTAAATACGAAGGCGTCTCGAAAATGCTGAAGAGGTTTGTGAAGCATCGAATTACTGTTTGAGTAGACATGTCAGGACAATAAATATTTATTTTTAGTGGTAGAGAAAGGGAGTGGTCCCTTAATGTCAACACCAAGTCTCTCGAATGGAGATGTGGCTTTTACTAAGCTGCTAGCAGATGGTTGATAAAAACGAGGTTTTATCTCTGCACAGATGGGGCAATTGTTAGCTCTCTCAATAGGAGATAGTGTTCTGGAGAAGAAAGCAACTGGTCTTTTGTTCAAGGATAAGGTAGCGGATATATCGATGTTCGATGCATCTGTTTCAACCTCCAGCGGCATTTTATGGTCTATAATAGTGACAACAGCCATTTCTAGTTCTTCTTTCAACGCTTGAAATGAAGATTCTTTCAGGGAGTGGGAAAGTTTTGTTGTGTACTAAAGGATGGATCTTATCTGAGAAATACCCTATACAGTTTGCATTGTAGAATAAAAGAACCTACAGTTCGCCTTTGTGCATTATGGGAGACTTCACAACCTTGTAATCTTATTATGCACACTTTCCCTCATTAAGAGTTGGTCGATATTTTTTTATAGACCCAAGAAATTTAAGCAGATTTTTATCATGGTCTTTTCTATCCTTACCACAAATGGTGATGTTATCAATATAAGCATATTAACCATCCAGTGACTCTTGTTCTATGATCTTGTCAATTGTCCGTTGAAAACAGGCTACCCCGTTAGTTACTCCAAAGGGTATCCTACAGAATTGGTCTAACTTTCCTCCAGCTTCATAGGCAGTTTAAGGGCGATCAGTCTTCATGAGAGGGATCTGATGGTATGCGTTGCGAAGATCAAGGGTGCTAAATATTTCGTATTTAGCTATTTCAGAGGCCATACAATATATTCGGGGTAAGGGATAAGCATCCCGAAGTGTAAAGTAATTAACAATTTGGCTTGAGTCCACTACCATACTTCGTTTGTGTCATTCTTTAGTTGTTACTAAGACTTGAGCCCGCCATGGCGATGACGAGGGCTCAATGATGCCATCTTTCAATAGTCTGTCAACCTCTGAATTAATAAATAGAGTATCATTAGTAGAATAACGTCTGGATTTGTAGCGATAGGTCGACACTCTTTAAGCATATTTTGGAAAAGAGGAGCTGGTTCAACATTAGCAGCTTTCATTCTATTTAAGACCATTGATGGTTTAGGCCACTCTCATGTTGTTCAAGGAAGTCATGGCCTAAATTAACATCCTCACAGAGGTTGTCAAGTATGTGAAGCTTGAAGTCTTTATGAAGGGAACCTTTACTCTAAATGTCAGCATGAACATGGCCGCGAGTATAACCAGTTAGGTTCGTGTTGGCCATAGATATAGGTTTTGATGAATGAAAAGTTTTGAATCTATACTTTCTGACAGCCGATGCAGAAATGTAACTGTCCGAACTACCTGTATCGATGAGGTCATCAAGTGTAATGTTGTTAACTTGTATTTTCATTACAGCACGAGATAGAGAAAACGAAGAGGCGGCTGTTATTGTATACTCTGCTGAATCGGAGTTAGGTCTGTAAACTGTAGAAAGTTTTGATTTGCATACCTTTTTGTAGTGTCCCTTTTTAACGCATTTATTACAGATTGCATCTTTAGAGAGGGCATTTGTTACGATAGTGGATAGCACCTCCACAAAAGTAGCACTTGCCTTGAGCTGCAGCTATGGTACCGGTTGTCGAATCAATCGTGTCCTCTACAGCAGAGCAAAGTAGCAATTCCGACGTAGTGGATGGTTGTGCTTGTGGTGTTTGAAAAGTAGTGGCTTGTTGCTAGTTATATGGCACATAATGTTTCTGTACAATCTCCAGAGATCTAGGCTACTTCCAATGACTTTGCGAGGTCCAGAGATGAGTACTCTAAAAGTCTCTGCCTAATCTCTGGTGATGACATAAGATAAGATAAGGTAATTTTATTGATCCAATCAAATGGAAATTCAGTTTGACTACAATTGACAACATCAGCGTAACTACTGTACAGTAACAGTATAGATGAAAAATTCGAATATCATTCACACACAAATTACATACACATTCACAACCAGTGCTTTATGAATTTAACTTCTATGTACTTCTCGATGACGACAGCTGATCTTGTAATTTCTTTAGTTTTCTGAACATTTAAAATTAGAAAGTTGTCTATACACCATTGGTAAAAGGTGTCAATTGTTGAATGGTACAGATTTTCGTAGCCTGAAATAAGGCCAATGATTGCTGTGTCGTCAGCTAATTTTATGATTTGAGTGTCAGCTGATAGGCTCTGAATGTCATTGGTGTATATGATATGCAATACTGGTGACAGGACGCCCATTAGGGCCCGAATGACCCAACGCGAACTTGGTGCCACTACGGTGGTACTAGTAACCGACTCTCGCTCCAGTCTCCAAGCTATGGGTGGCGGGGGGGGAGGGTCGCCCGTAATAGATGAGGCAATCGGCGCCGCAGATAACATCCGCCGAGCTATTGGAGCTGTCGTTTTTATGCAGTGGGCGCCTTCACATTGCGGCGTGGGGGGCAATGAAACGGCAGACGCGTTCGCAAGGGAGGGTGCTTTAGCAGTCACACACCCCGAAGCACCAAGCACGTACTTACAAGCAACGGCACAAATCCGAGCACTCATTCATGAGAAGTGGTTAAAGTCTTGGGAGGAATCCGACAGGGCAAGTGGTGTCTGGCAGCACATGCTTTACTCAGATCGCGACGATCCATGGTGGCGACTGAGGAGGTCAGAGCAGTCAATTATTGCGCAGTGCAGAACGGAACACTGTCCTATTGGGGAATATTTTGCCCTGTTCCGCACGAACTTTGACTCCCGATGTCGTCACTGTGGAGAGAGCGTCGAAACAGTGCCTCACGTCTTGTACGAGTGTCCCCAGCTCCGCGAGCTAAGGGGGGACCTGTCAGAGCAGTCACTCGACTTGTATGGTAGCTACGGGAGGAGTAGTCCTTCCTGCTAAGATTTTTCAATAGGAGTTCATCTCAGGTGACTGGATGCAGCCCTGCAGCGCTCCCATGCTAAGCTCTCTTGTGCCTGACACATGCCCGTTCACTTTTACATATTGTGGGCGTTTGATAAGAAAGTTTAGAATCCAATCTTGTATGCTTTTGTTTTTAGTTTTTGTACCATGCGATGTGGTTGGATGGTATTGAATGTAGATGAAACATCTACGAATAATACTCTGGATAATGTGTCTTTGAGTATCAAGATGATGATATAGACAATTCAGCATGAATAGTATTGCATCTTCTGTACTTCTTGACGGTTTGTAAGCGAACTGGTGCGGGTCAAGACGTGTTTCGACTTCTTTCAGTAGATGTTTTAAAATCATTTTCTCCAGGCACTTCATTGGAATTCATGTAAGTGCTACGGGACGTAGGTCGTTGTTGGAATCAATGATATTCTTTTTGGGTACTGGAATTATTTCAGAAGTCTTCCAAATGGTAGGTATTTTGTGCGTTTGCCAGGACTTGTTGAATAAAGCACAAAAGATATAAGACAGTCCTTCCGCACTGAAATACCACTAATGAATGCATCTCTGATGGCCTCGTTCCAGTTTTCAAGGGCAGAGACTGCTCTGAAATGGCAGTCTTTAGCCAGCAATTTCAATGTTTGAACATACATGTCAACACCCTGTCCCGTTTCCTGTTTACAATTGGATAGGAAATAGCAGGCATAAACCTCATTGGTTTGTTTGGCAGTTTGAAAATCGGTACAGTCAGATATCAATTCATGCACACCATGTGAGATAAAGTTACATAGTAGCTCGAACTTCACACCTTCTGGTACAGCTTGTTTTAATGCACATTTTTCAAATGTGTGAAGCCAGTGCGTCCAGATCCTTTGAGCGTCCGGATCATTAGGATCCACCACCAATCGTTCAGGTTTTAGAAAAAAATCTATAATTAAAGTTTGAAGCACAATTAAACCACAAGATTCTTATTCAACAAATTGTAGTAACCTAATGAAACACTACATGAAAACATGTCTTGATCCTAGGCTTTATTGAACAAGAAAAACATAACAGTTCACGATAACACAGTACTCACAGACAAGCTGGCCCGGACACCAAGACATTTTGACTCACAAGAACAGATCAGTTCACAACACACAACAAGAAACGTCTATCTATCTATCTATCTATCTATCTATCTATCTATCTATCTATCTATCTATCTATCTATCTATCTATCTATCTATCTATCTATCTATCTATCTATATTTGTTTTCCTAGCAATGGTCGATGGCTACAGGATAATTAACTTTTTTTTTTGAAGTCAATGTATGTATTTCTAGAAAATCAATATTACATACTTCTTTTTGGTCTTGTATTTTATCTATTTCTTGTTTTTCTTTCAATTCTAGACAAAAAGTCTCCCATTGAGTTTGTTGTTGTGATATAAAACTACTAGCAGCTTGAAGTTCTGTCATAAACTCTTCGCGAATTTCTTGAAATCGATCATTGAATTTATTTTCTGTTTCACTAAACTTTGCATTATTTTCATTCTCGAAATCATTAAACAGCATTTCTATTGTATCTTCCTGTCTTTCAACGATTGTTTGTTGATCCTTTAGATTTTGTTGGAGTTTCTTTATTTTTTTACTTTGTAACGAGAAATTAGAATCCATCTCTTTCACTTTTAATGTCAATTGCAGATTAAGAGTATCTGAAGCAGAAAATCTCAAAATGAAATGTAAAGTATTTTTCATTTTAAATTATATTTAGTTAATTTGCTCCACAATGTAAATATATATAAACTATATTTATAACTTTGGTTTAAATAAAGATATATTTAAATTAATCTCTATTATTTTAAATTTAACCTTATGAAGCTAATGTTAAATTTTTTTTTTACTATTTTAGAATTTGCATCATCTTTATCACCTTGTTCCACACTTAAAGCTGGTACATCCAACTCTTTAGTTTTATGACCTGAAAATAATATTTATTTCATTGAAAATAATCAAGAAATCTATAGAGGATAATATAATAATACATTATACCCCACATCCAATAGAAGCGCTATAGCTAAGTAAACACTCATATTTAACATATATTATTTCCCATCAAGAATGTAAAGTAGAATGGGGAAACACTATAACCGCATTAATAACATGTCAAAAAATATCCACAAAAAAAAATATATATATAGTAGATTCTTATACCTGAACACCGACTTACGGGAACTAGGTCAAATTTTTATTTTATTTTTTTATTTGGTGAAGGTTTAACTTACAAAAAAACTGAAAGCAGATTCTTATTCTGCAACTAAAGGACTATAAAAATAGCTGTATTCCTTTGTATTACCACGCATAGTCAAGATTTTATTTTAAAATAAAGTGGGTCACTTCATGCTCCTATATTGAACGCAGTTTTTGGGCTTTCTCCTCAATTGGACAGTGAGCACCGTCATTGTACACCACTATGTAATTGCTAATAAATTATATCTGTGTTACTTAATTTTTTTTAGATTGTATTAAAAGAAGTAGATTCACTTTTGCAATATGTATTTAAAGTCTATTTCCTCATATACTCTCTCTCTGTCTCTCTCTCTCTAACTCTATAATATTATAGAATATAGATCTATATAGAATATATATATATATATATATATATATATATATATATATATATATATATATATATATATCGTTTATAGTTTATTATTTATATACCTATGTAATCTATGTGTAGAAACAGACAGAAATAAATCTATATAGATTATATATCGATAAATTAATTATTATAATTTAATAAATAAGATATTTTCAAGTAGGCTACATTGGCTACATGTATTTCCTCTGTCTTTCTTTTAATTGCCATCCAAGGACCCTCTTCTTGTTTTCATAAGTTGGATGTTCGTTTTGTGACACATTAACACCCCCCTCCCTCCCATAGATGCTTATAATTCTTTTCATGACTCTCTCCCCCTTCCCTCCACTGCCTGTTGGATAGTTTGTGACACTACAAGCTGAGTGTATACTTCTCCTCACTGCCAGCTCATCTGGAGTGATCACCTGCAGTGGGCATGGTCTCTGGCTTCAAATTAGCAGCCCGCACTTTTTCTTTCATTCATAAATTATATATTATAGACATCTCGATCTAGGTCAAGCTTATTCATTGAAAAAATCATAGATTTATTAATCCCAATAATATTTCTTATTACGATTTTGCTGTGTCCAATGAAGGAGAATGAGCTGAATTCATTATTATTCGTTGTACACCCCCTTATTAAATTTTATTTAACAGCTAACGGTATAAATGTGATTGAAATGTCTTTCTAAAGATGTTTGGAAGCTTATTTTGATATGCCCATCAGCCTACAATCAAACAGGCTCATAATATAGCCTTCATCCCTTATATGGGTATGAATTGCCGGGGGAGGTTAAAACAACAGCTTTACGTACATGGTTACCGAGAATCTAAAAAACTGCCATCTGCTTTGGAAAAACGGAACAAAATTACCGGAACTTATCTAAAATTGGACATGCGCAGTTCCGAAACGTTGATTTTAGCTCCAAACATAAAAACAAATGAATTACAAACAAAAAAAGCGACCCGTTCATTGAAGGAGAATTTGATGGGGTGTCCAAAATATAAGAAGCTACTATATATATATATTGGATAAAACAAGGGATTAAAGTCAAAGCCTGTACATAACAACTAAAATGAATAAGAAAAAAATTTTAATTGGGGATAAAATGACCGGGGATGAAGTGACTAAGAATGAAATAACCGGGGATGAAATGACAGGCCACCAAAAAAAAACATGCACAATAATTATATTTAATATTTAATTCTGTATAATTAATAAGTATACATATGCATATATATTTATATTTATTTATTACTATTCACATCTCCTAAGCTGTCGAACGAATTCGCATGAAATTTAAATTATAGGTTATTAGGTTCCTTCTACATCCTAAATGCTTGCTAAAAACCGTTTTGAAGGATTCGCAACCTGACGATTACTATTCGTGAAAAACCTTAAGCTTTCTATCAGACCTTTGTATTTTATTTTCGGTATTTCACATAAATTTCGCAGTCTACATATGAAGTATTTTCAAAAATATCACAAAATCTGTATTTTGAAAGCAATTTTTTCCCTAACTCTACTTAAAAAAAAACAAAAAAAAACAAGATTGCAAAGAGAGTATGTGTTATCACACAAACTCAGGGGCGGCACCCATCAAATTTACCAATGTTTTGATCGTTTAAACTTTAAAGAAATGGGCGTTTTTTTTTTCACATAAAAGCTGTTCTTGGCAATCTGTCTAGTGTAGATCTGACTGGAAGTAACGCTGAACTCAACTTCTTCAGTAACACCGGCGAAAGGCCGAAACAATCAAATATGTAGTCGACGCTGATATGTTGTTCTACAAATATGTTTAATACTCAAGAAGGGAATCGTCCGATGTCAGTTATGTCGTACTCAAGTCTACTACTCTACAAGAAGCGTCTTCCTTTTAGCGTCACTTAGAGCGTTCTTATTTTTTTAAAGATCTGTCACGTCACTTGTCGCTAATTAAAACTTTCCCCTTATTCCCGAAAAAAATAACTAATTCCTAATCATGTCATAACAAAGCAAACAGTGCAACACGTTGTCTTTGATAACACTCTTCTAACTCTTCTGGAATAAGAAGAGTAGCGTTAAGTGATCACTTAAGATCAGCAGGGAAACCTCCCGATACAGTGTGAGCTGATTACCTACTTTTATTGATATTGACTTAAATGTAAAATCCCAATGTTAATTACATTTATTCAATTGTTATTGCAGATTTGACAATAATACTTAATTAAAACTACAAACAGACTTAACATCACATGAACAGGTTTCTTTTGTTATATTTTAAATGGTATAACGTTGTGCTGTATTATTTACACTTAACTTACCATCTAGATGTGTCAAGGCATATATGGGCATATGTCTAGAGATTTTATTATTATATTCTCCCATGTGTCTGCTTTTACCAAGTTATAATTTAGCCAACTTAGTTGTCAACCCCAAGTCGACTGGAGAGGACCGCACCCCTCACACCACTGCCACTGCTCCAAAATACTTACTTCATGCCAACAATTTCGATTAATATATTGGAGTAGACGTAGTGGGGCCTACACAACTTAACAGTTTCCCATGCAAGCAGAATAGGCTAATACCCTATTAACCACTAGTTAGCTGTCACGAATCAAAGTCAAGTTGTAATTTGAAATATTAAATTAAATTAAATTCTGTTTAAGGTTGCCGGGTTTATCCAATGACAGAGACATCCCTACCTACCACATGTCCATCCCTAAATGCTACTACATGCCCTTCCCTACATGTTACATGTCCATCCCTAACCACTAATAATGACTCCATACCTCAGGTTATCAACAAGTCTAAATGTTCATCAACATCTACCAATACTTTGATAAGTATTTACTATTTATGCTTGTCACGGATGAATGTGTGAATGTATGTATAATCTATTTTTACTCTCTACGCGAATTACCGGAAGTGTGTTTGTTGTCAGAGAGTGGTCAGACAGAGTCCAGCTTGTGTGAGATGCCGTAAAGATTATTAAAGTTTATGTGTTTGATCGAGTGTTACTTGTTTTTTTATAAATACATCTGAGCAAGGGGCACCTAGACGTATTGAGAACTATTGTAGTTTGTACCGAGTTATAAGTAGATAGAGTTATATAATAGGAAAGCTGTAACAATGCTACAATAAAGATCATCAATATAACAATGCAGTACATCAACCAGAAGCAGGTATCCAAGAATCTTGTTTTCAGCCAACTGCAGCTAGATCTACATCAGACAGAAAGAAAACGGTGCAACCTGACTCTGTTACTGATACAATAAAGGAATGTGAGAAAGTACAAGAAGACATTATGTCAAGACTAAATAGACTCTAGATAAAGTTTTAGAACTAAATATATAGCCTAATCTAGACTAAAATCTAGACTAAATCTATAAATCTTAAAATAGAAAATAGATCTACTAGATCTAGGTCAATATTATGATCAGGACATAGATAAATAAATATAGACTGGCGATAAAAGAGTTTTATGAAACGAAAATGTGTGACTTGCAATTTTGTGTACTTTATTATACAGCATTTATGAGCAGTATAAAAGTTAAGTATTCATATATATTTCAGCCAAAGCCACACACCTGTATATATTGTAAATATGTAAATATGGAGGCATTGTAGATTTGTTTAATCTCTAAGAATGAAGATCATGCAATTTTTCATAATTCGGAAATCCGAATACAATAGATATACATGTTTTCAAGTTACATGAAGTTACTTCCTTCGGCCAGTCTATATTTATTTATGTCTATGGATCAGGATTTGTACTACTGGGTTACAGATTCCCTTCTTGATGTGATACTACTGCTTACATATTAAATAAATCACCCCTACGCTGTTAGAAGATAAATTATTTTCTTAATGGATTATAAATGTAAGTTTTGATCAAATTGTTTAATACAATTAAATCTAAATCTAGATCTATGTCTGGCCTCTATTTATTGTAATTTAGATTGTCGTCAAGTGTATAGCCTAATGACGATGTGTGAAAACTGAGCGGTATAAAAGTAGTTTTTTTTTTTTTTTAACTTAGGATTGAAACGAAGTTCGTAATTAAAATTATTTAAAAAAAACAACAACATTAGAATCAGTATTCTATTCCATAAGGTAGTTAATGAAAGGAAAATATATTTTATAATGATCCATTGATACTTTTTCAATTGTAACCTCTGATGCAATTTTTTATACCATGCGCGAATCTATGAATGAAGCTTGTGAACTTTTTAATAAGACTTACTTTCCCTTAAGTTTTTCATTGAAAAGTGGTGTAATTTAAAAAAAAAAATGCTTGCATATATGATTTTAAAAATTAGATGGTTCACTTTCGATCTTTGCATCAGAACTTTGAATGATCTTAAATATCATGATGTTCGATTTTTCTTTTCTTTTCTAGTTTCTGAGATCTAAACGGGACGGATTGACGGACAGACGGACAGACAGGCCACACAAAACTAATAGCGTCTTTTCCACTTTCGGGGCCGCTAAAAATGCCTTATGTCATTTCCACTCCTTTTTGATGCCGTCTAAATAAAAAAAAATTATAATAGGATTTATAAGATAGATCTATACTCTTTTTTTTTCTATTTTGAGAGAGAGAGAGAGAGAGAGAAAGAGCATGGAATGGTACTTTGTACTGAAAAAAACATTTAAATCCAAATAGGTCTATTGTTATTTTGTTACATTCAAAAAAGTTTCAAATAAACCATTACAATCAATTAAACTAAATTGATATTTCTTTTTATTTACAATACGAAATACCAAGATAAATGTAGAAATAGGAACGGTAATATATATGAAGGATTTTTGTTGTTAGCGGGGGAACGGAGGGGGTTGGCTAAGGGGCAGGGGGATATAAGTAAAAGTTCTACTAAAATTTACAGGCCCAAAATATCAGAACGTGGGTCTTGGGTGCATTATAAAGCGGGTCTTTTCATATCAAGTCAAAAGTCTATATGGGAGAAATTACAAATCACAGGTAAAAAAAAATAAAAAATGGGGGTTCCAGGTTGACAAGAGAGAGAGAGAGGGGAAGAGAGAGCGGGCCGTGAAATTTCATTGTAACAGATACACTAGTTCACGGGCTAAAAACATGTTAGGTTGACCGTTAAAATGTGTCTGGTTTATTAAAAAAGAAATAGGCGTGTTCCATCTATAATACACAATATAAAGCCTACGAAGAAATCAATGGGCGTAGCTAATAAAGTAAAATTTTAAAAAATAAAGAAATACATTAAGCTATTTTCTGAAATGGGGGCGCGATGGCTGAATGGTTAAGCTCTTGGCTTCCGAACCTGGGGTTCTGGGTTCGAATCTCGGTAAAGACTGTAATTTTGAACTCCGGGATCTTTAGGGCGCCTCTAAGTCCACCTAACTCTAATGGGTACCTAACTTAAGTTGGGGAAGTAAAGGCGGTTGGTCGTTGTGCTGGCCACATGATACCCTGCTCGTTAACCAAATACACAGATGACCTTAACATCATCTGCCCTATAGATCAAAAGGTTTGAAATGGGTTCTTTACTTTTTTTTATTTTCTAAAAAAAAAACAAAAAAATAACTACATGGACTTTTAAAACATTGAACAAAAAATGTTTTTACGAATAATCTCAAAACTTACGTGTTACAGATGTGCAACGATTTAAAATGTGTGACGTTGTCTCTGTAATGAATTGTTTCATTTCCATGAAAGTTGATGTTTCTTTTTCCTCAATCCATAATTTTCCTTTTTTCATGACCTTAATAAATATACGTTAAAATGCTTAAAGTGTAATGTTACTCTAAGAAGACTTTGTGACCTAGTTACCTAGTACTTTGCATTACGAGAATGTAAAATTCTTATTTCAGTTTTTTGAAACATAAACCAAACTTCTTTAGGTTCATGAAAATACTTTAAAAAAAAATAATATACATTTTTGATAACAGCAAAGCTTTGGGTTGAGGTAGTTGCACTAGACTCATGACAGCTGTGATGATCCGTCCTCTGAGTAAAAATTATCGATTTTAATAAATACGCGAAATTTATTATTTATTTTTGTGAAAAAAAAAGTATCTGTCTAGACTTTTTTCCTAACCTCTTCCCCTTCTGTCAGCACATTCACCTTTCTAAGACACATCACATTTAACAACTCGCTAACTTTACCATCTGTACAATGTCTCTATAATTCAATTTAATTGAGCTCATCGATCAACCCTCTCGATAGTGCAAGATCTAAGATCCTTTCATCTTGAAAGGTGGACAGACTATCCGCCGTTGGTACACCCCTTTCCCTTAGTCTTGAGTCTGAGTGTAAGTAATGCTTTACCCCTGACTATTTTTTTAAAGACCTCATTGGTGAGTGGGAGGCGCTGATTTTGACTGTATGTTACAGTAAAAATCATATGCTTTCCTGTCCGATCCTTATTTCCGGCCAATAGTGATGGGCAAAAGTTAACTAAAAAGTTGCTAACTTTTAGTTTAACTAAAAAAAATTAGTTAAGGCCAAAGTTTAATTTTTAAAAAAAAGTTTAGTTAAAATCCTAGTTTAACTATTTTTTTTTAGTTACAAACTAAAAAGTTTAATTACAAATTTTACAAACTTTTTTAACATACATACCAATAAATATAATTTAGATCTATGTAATTTTGAGAATATATATATATAACGAATAATAGACAGGAGAATAAACAAGAGGGTGCACAGGTCACTAGAAAGCCTTTTGGCCTTTACCCTATAATTGTCGCTATTCCCGCCAATTCAAGGTATTTGAAAGGCGAGAAAAATAAACGTGTTCATTATATTTCTAGCAAGTTTCGCTCCTTGATAAATTCCTTGCTTCTATAGATCTACATTTTGCTGCTTTTTATTAAACACCAGTGTGTTCCTGTATAGATCTAGCTGCAGGCAAAGAATTTTGCTTTACTATAGATCTAAAAGACTCTTTTTTATTTAAAAACTTTTTACTAGATAGATCTAGTGACGTCTAGTCTATTAGTATTAGTCTATTACTACTATTAGATCTATAGTCATAATAGTCTATATTTAATTATTTTAGTCTCTTAGTCGTAAGTAGAGTCTAACTCTTAGTAGTCTTAGTCTTAGATCTAGATGTAAATTTAAAATTATAAAGTCAATAATATAGACATAGATCTATTAATTGAAATCTATATTACTTTACTTTATTAGACTAGATCTATTAGTTTAGAGATTCTACTATTCTAGAATTAGAGTCTAGACTAGATCTAGATATATCTAGAATCTAGATTACTTATTATACTAAGACCTAAGATGCATAGATGATAGATCTATAATGACTATAATAACTATAATACTAATAATAGTCGTCACTATACTAGAATTTACTAGATCTAATACTAAATTAACTAAATCTACACTAGATCTACATCTACTTCTATTATAATTATACTTATATCTACTATCTATAGATCTATAATCTATTAGATCTAGATCTAGTATTATCTACTAGAGACACTAGAGTATATAGATCTAAATATCCATATCTAGTTCTAATCATAATTATAATAATCTAAAATCTCTAGATCTAGAATTACTAAGATATCTACTAGACTCTATCTAGATTTTAGATCTAGTAGTAGTAATAGTAACTAGTATTTCTTAGATTATTTTTAGATTAAAATATTAATTATTTGATCTAGGTCTAGTAGCTAGATTAATTCTAGATCCAGATTATATTTCTGATCATTTCGTTTGTAGAAGATACTAGATCCAGAATATTCTAGAATCGAGTTAGTTAGAGAGTCAACATGTAGTTTTATCATTTCTTCTAAAGGTAACTTAGAATATTAGAAATTAGACAATTAGGCCTACTTCTAATTTCTTTCTATAAGTATCATTCTAGTGATTCTATTAAGATCTACATCTATCCCATAAAGACATTTAAATCTTTTTTCATGTTTACAAATAAATGTTTATTACATTTTGCTAAAGAGATTCGTTGTGCTTTATATTTTTCATGTTTGGCTGTTTCGTCCTTAAAAAAGGTCAAAATAGTTAGTAAAAGTTTAACTAAAGTTTCTTAGTTTAGTTTAACTATTTTTTTTTAATTTGTGATTAACTAAAAGTTTAATTGCTTTTTTTTAGTTCAAACTTAGTTTTAGTTTAACTAAAAAAAATTAGTTTAGTTCCCATCACTACCGGCCAAGCGACATTTAAGTCTTAAACTTTTTCAGTCACGATCAGTCGCTCCATTTACTAAAGAACATTGAGGACCATTTATTCCAAGACTCTATTCGTTGTGCTTCCTTGTTTTTATTCTATTCATTTGGACTTATGGTAAAATCTATGTTCATAGCTAGATCTTGATAATTCCAATATACTTCACTTCATTTATATTTGATAAGTGCATTTTGTGTATTTCTTACAGTCGTAAGTAAGAAATATATTAATTTTATATGTACATACTTATTTAAGACATTAACTTATGCCAACCAAGTTCTGACATTATTACTTCTAGATTGTTCAATTTATCATTAACGCAATCTTATATGTATTTGTCTTATTCTAAAGACGGTCGACGAATCTTGCATGCTGTCCCAACGGTCCAATAGATTAAGGAACAGGTAAAGGTAAATGTATATTTGTACATTACATTTTCTTCGATTATCTCGGCTGATCACCTAAGTCTTTTTAACGCATTGACTCCTCGCTTACAAAAAATCATATTGTTATAACCCTATTGGCGACGCAAAAGGGTTAACTGTGTGTGATCAGCTGACATATGTGATACAGGCCAGTAATACAGTTTAGCTTGCTATAGTGAAAGGCAAGGGACAGTACTGGCATGAGCTTTGCACGTGAATGGCGCCCGTGTTATGGTCAACTGATCATAAGCCTGCGCAGACCAGAAACACAATGTGTAGGAAAGCGGCAGTTCAAGACCGGAGAGCGTTGAGACCGGGGCTGTTAGTCAGCCATGAAGTCGGTCCTGGTGCAGTCCTCCAGTGAAACGTACGAGTCCAGGAAGAGACAGTAGAGTTTATGAGTTTAGTACAGTGATATACAGTCTAGCGTGGTAGTAGTTGATTGTGTTGCCAATTGTGTCATATTGGCTGTTTTATTTGACCCTTATTAAAGTACCAGATTATTTGGAGCCTTGTTGTCAAGTTCTTGATGTGTTGTGTTGTGTTTAGCAGTGTTTACAGAAGGCCTGATTAGGAGACAATCGTAACAATATGTAACTTCCCTTTTTCCATATTCTTTAGACCTGAGTGGCGCCCGTTGAACGTCACTCTTTATCTTTTGTAAACACACATTCCATTGTTTAGGGCCATAACATTGTGGTCGCTGACCATTATTGATTGTTCATTCCCTCTGGCCGTATGTAACTGATGACGTCGTGGTCTCTGACAACTATCAATTGTTCATGGCCTTTGACCGTATGTAACTAATGACGTCGTGGTCGCTGACCTCTATCCATTGTTCATGGCCATCGGCCGTATGTAACTAATGACGTTGTGTTCGCTGACCAATATTTCTTGTTCATGGCCATCGGCCGTATGTAACTTATGACGTTGTGTTCGCTGACCAATATTTCTTGTTCATGGCCATCAGCCGTATGTAACTAATGACGTTGTGTTCGCTGACCAATATTTCTTGTTCATGGCCATCGGCCGTATGTAACTAATGACGTTGTGTTCGCTGACCAATATTTCTTGTTCATGGCCATCAGCCGTATGTAACTAATGACGTTGTGTTAGCTGACCAATATTTCTTGTTCATGGCCATCAGCCGTATGTAACTAATGACGTCATGGTCGCTCACCACTATCCATTGTTCATAGCCATTGACAGTAAGTATCTAATGACGTCGTGGTCGTGACCACTATCCATTGTTCATAATTATATTTATCTACTGCTGTGTTCGGATCATTTTTGTTGTATTGATTTGATTACATTGAACTGCATTATCTTTATGTTTCAATTGAAATATTTGAATCTCTGATTCACGGCTATGCCAGAGGGAAACACAATACCCTTTTGTCTTATGAATATATTAAGCTCGGTGTTGTTTTTTTTTTATTATTTCAGCCTGATGACGGCTAGAGACAACGACTTTTTCTTTTTTTGTTTTTTTTTTTTATAAATATCCTTGCACAATAATTTTTATTAATGATCCTTATACAATTCCTGTTTTTCCCCTACACAAGAATTCCTGTTTTTGATCCTTACGCTTTCCTGTTACTACACCAGATTTCATTACGCATTCATGCGATAGAACCCATCCTTAACTCCGTAGCTAGAGGAAGGAACCTCTACAATCTTAATTCCATTTCAGACCCCGCTGCCTGCCTCTTTATCGTTGATTTTGCCCCACCTCTGATGAGTCCATCACACAATGAGAACGTACAACATCGACCGGGCCATTCTCAACTAGAGTTTCCAATGCTGCTACACACGCTAACGGATTAAAACAATCTACAGCAGTAAGACAAAGAGATAAGCGACTAAGAGGACAACAACTAAACGCAGTAACAGTAGAGCTAAGTGTTATAAATATAAGGGCACACATATCTGTACTATCAGCAGATGATTTGATAATTTCACTTATCTTTGTTTGTGGACAGATTTATCATTGTTCTCCCCAGCAGTGTTATCCTTTCCATTTTGATTTTTCAGTTCATTATTTTTTTTTTATACTTAAGTAATTTTCTTTATTTTACGCTACCTGTGTGTTCTTTTTCCCAACTTTTCTATGGTGTCGTTACCTCCAGTGGCGCATGACGTATAACAAACAGTACATAACGAAAAATGCTTTTTGTCATCACTCTGTGCCACTCTCCGTGTTTTTTCAGAGACAGTATTGTTACAGATGGAAAGACTACTCAATTGCTGGGGAAAAGCTTTGGCGGTAAATTTGCGAGTGCTGGGCTGCCCACACGTCAACACTCGTCTCTCTTCCATACTGACCGGGTCCAAAGGGAAGGCAAGCCATCGCAATTTGGAGTCATTACTAAATCCAACAAATCTTTTTTTCTTACGCATACTATTTCCTGTGATAATGAGGCGCTGTGTCTGAGCGGTTAAGTGCTTGGCTTCCGAACTGGGGGTCCCGGGTTTAAATCCTGGATTTGTTATTTCGTGATCTTTGGGCGTTCCAGCTCAAATGGGTACCTGACGTTATTTGGGGAAAAGTAAAGGCGGATGGTCGGTGTGCTGGCCACATGACACACCCCTTAACTATGGGAAACAGAAACAGATGACCTTGACATCATCTGCCCTATAGAACACAAGGTCTGAAAGGGGAAATTATTTATTGTGATTACTGAAATGAATTAGGAGAATAAGTGAGGGATTATATTAATTTCTCGCCTTCAGATTTGTATGCTGTCCTTACTTTTGTTTTAAACCAACTAAGAAGTAATTCCCAAAAATATTTGGAAATTCTATTACATTAAAAAATATTTCGTTAATGTCTATAAATTTTGCCTGATGCGCAACAATAATTTTCTACTTGTGTTAATGAAAAACCAGAGAGCTTTCTGTACAATTAAAATATATTCTTCACTCTACCTCTCTCTCATTTATATATATATATATATATATATATATATATATATATATATATATATATATATATAGAGAGAGAGAGAGAGAGAGAGCTTTCTGTACAATTAAAATATATTCTTCACTCTACCTCAATCTCATTTATATATATATATTGAAATCTTAATAAGTTAACACAAAATAATAAAAAGTGAAATAAAACCAAAGGAAGTTTTTACATAACTTAATGTTAAATAATTATATTTTCTAAGATCAGTATGAAGTTATATTTTAGCTTGCATAACGTTGTAATATATAACTTACTTTAGATGGAACTATAGAATTGTAGGCTATAAGTCATTTTTTCAAGTAGATTAATAGATTACAACACATTAAAACAGATAACGTAATACAGAAATGGTTTAGTGAGAGTTTTAAAAAAAAGTCCATTAGTAATAACAATTTGTACATACCAAGTCAACATCTTCTAAAACATTGTTGAGCAGTGCTTTGATTTCCTCTAAATTGTGTAGTTTTAGTCCAATCTCTACCAACTCTATGTAAGGTCTCATTTTATAGATACACTTTGAATAGTTAAGTTATACTTTAAAAGTTTATACTACATAAAGTTTGATTCTCTAACTTATTATTACTTTTAAAATTAACATTTTACTAAAGACACTAAAATAATATTTTTTAACTTTCAAAACGTAAAAGGTAATATCGGAATTTCCCAATCCGTTTATTCTTTAGGATCTCATGTTCCACATTTTTAGGATTCTTTAGAACACAATAGTGTACCATAAATAATACCATGAAGTCCTATATGGGCTATAATACTGAAAGCAATAAAATTTAGCCTTTTTAAGAGTAAATATTTATTTTTTTCTTATTGTAACGGTACAAAAAAACATGAAAAATTCATTATGTCACCCTTTTTTTTTGTCATAAAACTTCATTATTTCTAATAATTAACCAAAATGAATTTTCAAATGGATCTCAGGGTAAAAAGGCTTCGTGGAAAATAAAAAAGTCGGGCAGAAATTCACCATGATGAATTTTAAAAAGAATCGCAGGGCACAAAGGCTTCTTGAAAAATAAAAAAAGGCCGGCAGAATGTTACCGTCAGTGTCATCTCTGAAACGAGAAACCACAATAAAATATTTAATGAGAACGTTTAGTTGAAGGTGCTTGTTGTGACACAGTTACTATACGGCATGTGTGACCAACCGTTACATCCGTGACCCCAGGCCGTCCAACTGGTTCGTGACGTAGTAGGTCAGCGACCATTGTTTCTGATCATAACCAGAGCCTGACTCCGTGTTAGCATTAGCGCTTAGGCGAAGTGTTGTAAAATGTAACACAACCAACGTGTAGTTGTTGACGTCATAACTATAAACAGACGTATTATTAAAGTAGACTAATTACTAGATCTAGACTTAGATCCTCATAGCTATAAACTGACGTATTATTAAACTAGACAAATTACTAGATCTAGACTTAGATCCTCATAGCTATAAACAGACGTATTATTAAACTAGACAAATTACTAGATCTAGACTTAGATCCTCATAGCTATAAACAGACGTATTATTAAACTAGACAAATTACTAGATCTAGACTTAGATCCTCATAGCTATAAACAGACGTATTATTAAACTCATAGCTATAAACAGACGTATTATTAAACTAGACAAATTACTAGATCGAGACTTAGATCCTCATAGCTATAAACAGACGTATTATTAAAGTAGACAAATTACTAGATCTAGACTTAGATCCTCATAATTATAAACAGACGTATTATTAAAGTAGACAAATTACTAGATCTATAGTTCTAGACTTGTGTATTTACTTAATATAGACACTAAGTGATTGAAAACTGCTTTGCGTGTGTTGTAAAATGAACTGTAGTGTGTTGTAAACTGAAGTGTAGCAAGTGTGGCTGAATGGTTGCATTAGTGCTTAGGCTAAGTGGTATAGTCTGTAACTCATTAACGTGTAGTCATGTATGTTATGACTTTTCTATAAACAGTTTTACACCTACATATATTTTTTTAGAATATAAAATTGACAAGTTGCTTTACAACTTAATGTACACACAATACAATAATGATAACAAACATCACAACAGAAATAACACACAAAATGAAAACAAATGTGTGGTGTTGTATAGCAATATTATTTGCAGACAAAAGATATCACTTTAATGAGTTAAGTTTTTATTGCAAATGCTTAATGAACATATGGAGAAAAATATATATTCCAATAATTTACATTACACATTTTAAAAATACAATGATTTCATATAATGTTAATGTTATTTAAATTATATATATATGGATGGCTGCCTGGTCGTGTGGTTTGCACGTTGGACTGTTGTTTGGATTTATCGATGGTCCTGGGTTCAAACACTGCCCGCTCCCATCCCCCGTCATGCAGTCATTAAATTTCTTTAGAACTACGTGAACACAATAACCAGCAACATATCTTATCTTATAGATTACAAAAGTTACTTGAAAAAAAGAGAATAATTACCCATTACATAACATCTAACAGTTAGACAAACAAATCAAACTATTTCAGAAAATAATATGATACCGGTATTCTAACTTATTAAACAGACCTCTGACCAACGAAAGGTTTCTTACATTAACAAATTTACACCATTTTAAAATGATTTCAAAAAATTATAACGATTATTAAATTTTGCAACATCAATAGTTTTGTCCAAGTACTTTTATTGCCTCTATATAAATTCTAAAAATATTGCAACTTAGCTAGACATTTTGCTTTTCTATACTACTGGTAATAAAGTGACAAACCATGAGTATATATTTTAAAAGTTGACCACTTTCAAGTTCATTTAATTTCAAAGTGTTAGAACCTTTATGATGTTTTGATGAATCATTAAAATGAGGAAAGTTAGAAATATTTTTATCTTTCTGATTTATCCCTCAATATCGTAAACATTTAAATATATGTACTGTACATGGTCAGGGGACACGACAATTCGTTCACTGACATTTCGTTCACCGACAAATCGTTCACGACTTTTCGTTCACGCGACTATTCGTTCACCAGACATTTCGATCACCCAACAATTCGTTCACGCGACTATTTGCTCACGGACTATTCGCTCACAGACAGCTTGTTCACCGACAACTTGTTCACCGACAACTTGTTTTAAGTAATAGCTTATCACCTTTACCAAATACTTCTGTTTGTTTAAAAAAAACACCAAAGCGATGTACCAAGAACAATATAATATTAATTACCTTAACTAGACTAGAACCTTTACAATGTACATAAATCATACACTCCTCTTGACCTAGAACATCAAATATGAAGACACATTTATATTTCTTACACTATCTTGAGATTCAATGAAATAACTGATATGTTTTTTTACTATTATATCCTTCTTGTTTGTTTTGTTTTACATGTTTTGGATGTTCCTTAAGAGTTGAAGATAGTTTACTTCTTAGTCCAAACCTCCCGCAAGACGACGAGAAAATGAAGAGGGCTACCATGGGGAGTTCTCCAGCCTCACATTGCAGACTTGAGATAGGTGATGTACGAAACGCGCCGAGACAGATACGCAGGGCAGCATTTTGTGTTGGTTGCAGTATTTTTAGATAAGACTTCCTTGCTGCTCCATATATTATAGATCCGTAGTCTAGCTTGGATCGAATTAGACTCCGATATAGCCGCAGCAAGGTATCTCTGTCAGCTCTCCAGTCCTTAAGGCTGAGTACTCTAAGTATGTTTACTGATTTTTGGCATTTCTTCTTAAGTTCCTTAATGTGGGGGATAAAATTAAATTTGGAATCTAGGGTGAGGCATAAAAAGTTTGTAATTTCCACGACAGGGATCTTTTTTTTGTGTATAAATAGTTCAGGGTCTGGGTGGAGTCCCCTTAAATTACAAAAATGCATACTAACTGTTCGAAGTTGGAGTCCGAAAATTTAAAACCATTATCGTTTGCCCAATTTTGAATTTTGTTTAAACATAACTGTATATTTCTTTCTAATGTGTTTATGTTTTTTCCATAAGTAAAAATGACAAAGTCATCAATATACAAAGAGCACTTTATGCCAGGGGACAGAGTATTTATGATGCTGTTTATTTTAATGTTGAACAGGGTGACTGACAAAATGCTGCCCTGGGGTACACCCATTTCCTGGTCATAAGTGTCAGAAGCGGAGTTGCCCACTCGAACCTGAAATTTTCGGTCTTTCAAGAATTCCAATACAAAGCGGGAAAGGTGTCCTTTAAGCCACATAAGTTCCAGGTCACGTAGAATGCCATGTTTCCAGGTTGTGTCATAGGCCTTTTCTATATCGAATAATACAGCTACTAGATATTCTCTTCTGAGTAATACAGCTACTAGATATTCTCTTCTGAGTAATGCATTTCTAATATAAGCTTCCAGCCTTACCAGGTGGTCAGTTGTTGTCCGCCCCTGCCGGAATCCGCTCTGGTAGTTGGAGATCACTTTATTCCTATCCAGGTACCAGACCAGCCTACTGTTAATCATTCTTTCCATGGTTATGCAGATGCAGCTTGTTAGTGCTATTGGTCGAAAGTGTGCTGGGTTAGAGCCTTCTCCTCCCGGTTTAGGTATCGGTATGACTGTGGCTTTCCTCCAGCTATTTGGGAAAGCGCCTGTTTGCCACAAACAGTTATAGACCCCTAGCAGGACTGCCAATGAGGATTCGGAAATGTGCTTGAGGAACTGGTAATGGATTTTATCTTCTTCAGGCGCTGTGTCATGTTACTTGTCCAGCGAGTCCCTCGGTTCCTCAAACGAGAACAGTTTGTTGTAGTCTTCATTGTTCACTGACCTGAAATCAATGGGGTCTCTTTCCTCCCTGGTTTTGACTTTTTGGAACTCTGGCGTGTAGTGTGCAGTGCATGACTTTTCTGCGATTGAGGATGCAAAGCAGTCAGCTATTTCTTTGGTGGACGTGACAGTTCGTCTTTGGTTTTTCAACGCCCTATTGCATTTGATTCTTTCCCTTTGATTCGCCTTACTGCCTTCCAAACCGCTCTAGCAGAAATTTTGGCATTCAGTCAGCCGACAAAACTTCTCCAGGAATTTCTTTAGGCTGACCGTATGGTTTGTCTAGCCTTTGCACTAGCTATCCTGAATAGCTTTAGGTTTTCCTGGGAAGGATTCTTTATAAATGCAGCCAGTCATTTTTTCCAATCGCCAATAGCACTTTTGCAAAGCTGTATCAAACCATGGTTTGCTAGGCCGTTTTGGATTTGGAAGGTTAGGGGGACAACTTTCCTGGCTATACTAACTAACTTTCTAGGAAAGGTATCAGCTGAGCGGTAAAGCGCTTCGCTTCCGAACCTGGGACCGAAATTCAAATCCTGATGAAGACTAAGGTTTTTAATTTCGGGATCTTCGGGCGCCTCTGGTTCCACCCAGCTCTAATGGGTACCTTTAAATTAGTTGGGGAAAAGTAAAGGCGGTTGGTCGTTGTGCTGGCCACATGACACCCTTGTTAACCGTAGGCCACATAAACAGATGACTTTTACATCATCTGCCCTATAGACCAAAAGGTCTGAAAGGGGAACTTTACTTTACTTTACTTTAAAGGTATCAGCTGGGTTCTGTTCATTGAGGATATTTTCTGTGATATCCTCGGAGCATCTTTTTTGGAATTGTTCCCAATCATCCTTATTCAGTTCCACCGCTGAGGTAGTCCCACTAAGGGGAGATTGTTAGTAATGATGATTGGGAAGTGATCACTTCCCCGTAGATCATTGCTAACTGACCATTTAAAGTCATCCAGAAGTCCGGGGACGCATACGGTGAGGTTAATGCATGTGAGAGATCACGTTCCTGGGTGCAAGTAGGTCGGTGATGCATCATTAAGTATGCATAAATCATGTTGGAGGAAGATATCCTCTAGCATACGACCTCTTGTGGCAGTATTGTTTGATCCCCACATGGTGTTATGGGCATTGAAATCTCCAAGGATTATATAAGGCCGGGGGAGTTGTTTCAATAGTTCCTCCATGTCTTTTGGGTTTAATGGAGCGCCTGGTGGTAGATGCAGGCTGCAGCAAGTGATAGCCTTGTGTAGGGTTATTCTAGCTGCTACGGCCTGTATTGTGGTCTGTAGTTCTACCCTCTCATTTGGGACGCTGTCCTTCACAAGGATACAGACTCCACCTGATGCTCTCTCTGCATTCTCAACATTCTTGCTGTAGGCACTGTAGCTTAGGAACCTGATTTTATCTTTCAGAAATGTTTCCTGTAAGCAGACAGCTACAGGAGTCTCAGAGTTCATCAGTAGCTGCATTTCCTCATAATTGGCCTTGAGGCCTCTACAGTTCCACTGTACAATTCTGTAATCCATGGCTTATTCCAAATGACCTAATTTAAGCTATTAGGTCTTGGGAGGTACCCGAGGGGTTTCCCTTTATTCCAGTGACCTTGGTATTTTTATTCTTGGGTTTGGATGGAGAGGAGGACAAACCCCTTTTAATGGAAATCTTTCTCTCTGGAGAGGGGAGATCCCTCTGGTTAGAGCGGAGGTTATTTCCTCCTCCCTCACCTAAGGTATCCTTTCTGCTTTGATTTCTCCCCTTAGGGAGTTGATCAACCTCTAATTCAATAGTGGTTGGGGTGTCTGGCTGGGTTCTCTGAGGAAAACCTGTGTCAGACATGATGTCTCCGGGTTCTCCCGGAGTGTTGGTTTTGACATGCTTCCAAGTCTCCATGCTCTCATCAGCGAGCACAGAGAACCTGTTCTTTACCATGACAACAGGGCTTTCTTGTTTCTTCAGAGGTGTGTACTTTGGCGGTGTTTTCTTCTCAGTTGGAGGAGGAGGGGGTGGTGGTGTCAATGTGTCCGTCTGTGTGGCTATGGAGCTTCCTATCTTAGTAACAGTCTGGGCGTAGGTCTTTGTCAAGCCGAAATTGGCCCTTGGGTAGGAACAATACCGCCGATTTCGCCTGGCTGAAGGTGCATCCATTTCTTGCCTTGTACTCCTGCACGGCAACCTCCTGTTTCCACACTGGGCAGTCCTTGGAGTAGGCTGAGTGGCCAGCGTGACAGTTTGGGCATTTGAATTGGGCTGTGCAGCCCTTGTCCTCATGGCCCTCTCCAGCACATCTGGCACACACAGTGTACCTCTTGCAGACTGTCACGCCGTGTCCATAACCCTGGCACTTGAAGCACTTGAAGCGGTTTTGACCTCCTCACCATCCCTGCGCCTGGTAATGCGCCGGGCATTAGTGACTTCTTCAATGCCCACCACTATTTCCTTCTCGGAACATTCCAGTAGGTCCCTAGAGCTGATTACACCTCTGCTGGTGTTCAGACTCTTGTGTGGCATGACTTCCAATTGGAGATCACAGAGTCTTCTGCATCTTAAAAGCCCACCAGAGTGTATCTTGATATCTACTTCTACCAGAAGTTCCATCGAATTGTGTAGCTTAGACACACTCTTGGGCTCTCCCACTACTGACTTGAGTCCCTTATAGATAATAAAAGGGCTCAACTTTGTCTGGCTTTTTCCCTCCTCTGTGCACCTGACCACCAGAAATGATGGCCATGTAGCACAGCTTTTAGAGATCTCGTCTTGGGTAAGTAGTGTTGTGTGTGTTTTTTTGTCCATGTACGTAACTAGTAATTCGGCACCTGTGCTTCCCACCCGCCATCGTCCATCCAGAGGACGGGCCATTCGGAAGTCTAGAATGAGCCCGTCAGGGCTACAGAGGTGCTATACTCAGTCAGCTGCTGCATCGGAAATGTGTCCGATACAGCAGCTCCCTGATTGACCCTCCAGCCACCATCCTCCAACATAGGTCTTCGACCTATGCTGGTAGCTCGGCATGACCAGACGACTGACCCAGCGTGGGCCATCTGGGCCTGAGGTCTATGGGAACTTGGGGCCAAAGTATTCTGTTGTGGTGGTTTATTCTCAGATAGCCACCACTCAAACACCAGGATCTCTTTATCCCCCCTTACTCGTCGCAGTCCACTGCAAACGGAATGGTCTAGGACATAGTGAGATTTTTTAAAGATAAGGAGACAGAGTGATGATCAATGAAGGCAGACTGATGAAAAGAGGAGGCAGACATAATGATAGAAAAGAAGTAAGGCACTTTTGAGCTCCAAAAGTGCTAAGGAAAGAGGAGCGCAGTTTAACGTCATGTCTCGGGACGAGAGAGGCGATGGACAGACAAGGAAAATAGCTAAACGAAATTTCAACGTCGTTCTTGAGGAAGGGAGGAGAAACTACCGCACCAAGCTGGAAGACTCGATTAAGACAAGTGACATGAGACAGGCGTGGGGCATCATGAACAAAATGGCAGGAGCTCAAGTCAAATGTAAAAATAATCTTGCTACAAGAGACGAAAATACATTAGCCAACGAGTTAAATGATTTCTATTGTCGCTTCGACACGAAAGATTTTAATTATCTAAGATTCAAAGCCCTTGAGGATGTCAATGTTAACAACCGTTTAGAATTAGCGATTACTAAAGAGCAGGTCTATAACATTTTCAAAAACGTCAACCCAATGAAAGCTGGTGAGCCTGATGGAATAGAAGGGCGAATCTTAAAAGAATGTGCTGAACAACTAGCTGAACCTTTCCTATATATTTTTCTACTTCATTACTAAACAATGAGATACCACCTGTCTGGAAGTCATCTGTAATTGTACCTGTGCCAAAGGTTTCCAAATTGAAGGAAATGAATGACTATAGACCTGTTTCACTTACTTCCATTGTGTCTAAATGTTTAGAAAAATTGGTTAAAATGTTTCTTCTGAATGATCTTTGTAATAAGTTAGACCCTTTAGACCCTTTACAATTTGCTTACCAAAAGAGTAAAGGTGTAGATGATGCCATCCTTAATATTTTAAATTGTGTCTTCAAACATCTGGACTTACTTAACATTTATGTAAGATTGTTCTTTATTGATTTCTCATCAGCTTTTAACACTATGCAACTTTATTTACTCATTGAATAGATGAAAGCGTTGAAGATTAGTCCATACATAATACTGTTGGCTAATGAATTTTTTTATCACGCTCATATCTGCAATATTTTAAATTTAAATATCACTGCCTGGTATGGCAATCTGAGCATTAAAAATAATAATAAACTTTATAGAATCCTAAATGCTGCTGTTAAAATCATATCCATAAAACAAACCCCATTTGGGCAGTTGATTGAGATAAACATCTATAAAAAAGCTAACAAGATCCTCAAAATAAAGAATCACCATTTGTGTCAGGATTTTGTGATTTTACCATCACAAAAGATATACAAGACACCGATAGCAAAGACAAAGAGACACAAACACTCTTTTGTTCCCCTGGCAATCAAATCATTAAATAAGAACAATCTGATATAAACTTTGTCACTTGTAAATTATGAGTGAGTCTGGTGTGAATGTACACTTTGGTTTCTTATAGTTATAATGTTTTTTGGTTGGTGTAATGCACAAATTGTAAGACAAATTTCCATACGGACAATAAAGATTATTATTATTATTATTATTTTTATCTATTTCTAAACGTTTGGCTGTTTCTCGCTCAATGGAAAAAAAAACAACAACAATGGAAGTCAGAAAGCTATGTGTCATAGAAATTTTTATATAATTTTTGATCAATCAAAATTTCGAAAATGACCGCTATCATATGCTGAACAAATTAATACAGACAAAGAGGGAAATAAGATGCATGCTGTGAAAATGCAAAACTTTATGTTGTCTATGATAAAAACAGCCAAAATCGCAAGTAGTGTGTCACATTTGGTATTCTTGGTTTTCTTCTTTGGTGGCCCTTTGGTAACCCTAAACCATCACTTTGCAGACATTGCTCAATTGTAACATGCTCCTTCTCTTTAGGATTATCCCCCTATAGCCACATGGGCATATCTTGAGGACCGCTCCTTCCCTTAGGGGGCTCAGCTCGAGCTGGAGCTGCCTTTCGGGATAGACACTGATTAGACCAATGCTGGTCCAGACTGCAGTGCCAGCAATGTTGCCTTCTCCCCGGAACAGTTACTAGAACTTTGTATATCTTGGGATCTACTTCGTAGCGCATAATGTGTGTAGTGCGGAATAGACAAACCTTTTTTCACATTGATGGAAGAAGCCCACTTGTCGGATGTGTCAATTGGTACCACCTCCACCTTGGATCCTTCCTCTGCAAACATTTGAAAATTTCCACGATTCTCCTTTTGGCTCTAGAGGGAAACCCAACATTACGTTATTTTGTTTTTTTCCTCTTCTATTGGACGACCTCGATCCTGAAGGTCTCATTCCCAAAAGACTTACCGACAAGTCTATCCCTCACTCTCACCGATATCGGCACCAAGAACCACGTATATGGGTTTTGAAACCGGTACAGGGAGGTGACATCAGCGGCAGATTTCTTGAGAGCCCATGGAGCTTTTCATGGCATTACCGCCAAACAGCTTTTAGAGAAGAGTCCCCATGGGATGGACAATGCCATTTTCCATATCTTTCTTCTCTATTAGGATTGTCTGAAAAAAAACATTCCTCAAATATATAAACACACAGGAAATAAAAGAGCAAAGGAAGTAAGACGCGACTGAGAGAGTACACTTACGATACCTAGGTGTTATAATAAATGAAAAAAACTGTCATGGAATCCACATATTGATGAAACTACAAAAAAATCAAACAAAGCTTTAGGGTTTATTAAAGGACATTTCTATAAATCAAATAAGAACATAAAACTAAAATGTTATTTAACCTTGGTTAGGCCAATAATAGAATATGCATCCTCTGTTTGGGACCCCTCAAGAAAATATTAAGAAACTGGAACACAAAATAGAGCACTGAGATTCATAATAAACGAATATTCACATTTGACTAAAGTAACACCTTTAGTAAAATCACTAAATTTAGAAAGCCTTCAGGACAGAAGACTCAAAAGTAAAGTAACAATTGTACATAAAACACTGAACCATAATCTTTAAATACAAAAACAAAATTTAATAAATTACTCAGAAAGACACAAAAATAAAGGCACATTCCTCGTCCCATATGCTAGGACAAATTTGTACAAATACTCCTTCTTCCCTAGCGCTATTAGAGCATGGAATGGGTTGCCTGAGCTAGCCAGGAAAACAAGTGACTTGGCAGAATTTAAGTCATTGGTTAATATTGTAAATGATGTTAAATTGTGTAATGTAGAAGAATGAGAATGTCCTGGAATGCTGGGTTCTTGCTTCCTGGAGTACTTTTAACACGTGACAATTATATACACTACAAACTGACTTAAGTCCGTTTCAGCAGAGAAATATAAAGTTTATTTTACAACATAATAATAATAATAATACTGCACTCCTTGTTAGTGCTACGAGTCAATCCTATCCGCATAACAGAGGTATCCAATATATCCAATACGTTAAACTCTCTAGATTACAAATCACGTCCGTATCTCAGCGGGTAACACTGTACAGAATAATCCAGAATAATAATATATGACTCAAAAAGAACACTGGCATCAACTGCCTAAAAGATACTTCCTAACTGTAAATACTGCTCGAATTTTCTAAGTCGCTACTGTCCGTCCCGGACCAAAATACTACATGACCACCCGGTCTAAAGGATACCACTTGACTTGACCACCCGGTCCAAAGTATACCACTTGACTGACTTGACTGAACTCAAAGTCAATTTTATTCATTCTACTTCCTGTTTTCTACATCAGGAATTCCACGCATCTTTTAAACTCTTAACATGACGTGAACATTAAATTAGGCTATGTCAACTGATGCAATGTCTAAATTACAGAATTCCTACCAAAAGAAAGATAATCATACCCTGCATGTTATAAACATTTTATCTAGCCTTGTCTTTTAAACAAAGACTTTGAGTGTAGTACGATGAGGCTTTCTTTACCCATATCATGCTAGAATGGCATTAGAATAAAACAATTCTGATTCGGATTGGTCGTGGCATAGGAAATAAACATACTCTGTGTCTCTTTGTGTCTCTCTCGGTATTCAAACTTATCACCAGTTGACAAAGTTTAATTTTGTAAAAACTTTCGACATTTTCAAAACTAGAAATAATAAAAACCTTTCAAAGTAATAGTTCATTTTATCAGGATTAAAACATATGAATATTTGAATTAAAATACTAAACCCATTTATCTTTATTGTTTTCACGTCAGTCACTTCTGTATAAAGACCCTCTGTAACTGCAATAGTTTTCTCCTGATTGTAAAAATCCGGTGTGGTTCATGTTTGTATATCCAATACAGTGGACAACAGCGCCACTACTTCCTGGACATGTGCTGGTTAAGTAGGTAATCTTGTCATAAATAGCTTTCGATGTGTGTCTGTCCAGACGTTGACCAAGACTGATCTTTTTACTACAACCATGAGGATGTGACACAATAAACATAAAATCATCATTATTAGCAGTTGTATTCACCTGTCGATTTAATGTAATATGACTAAATTCTGTAGTTTGTTTACAAGTTCTTCATTATGTGTTTCAAAGTCAATGAAACATGTGTCTTCGTGTACGTCTTGCTTTACAGAACAACGAAAATCATGTTTTAAAACAACCTCTGGACTATCTTCCGTATCATAAAATACTCTCAGGGTCGTGTACTCTGCTTCTGATACATCAAAAACAACGCTTGTGGCTGTCTGTACTGAAACATTCCATTTACAGAGGACTGCTAATTTGTAACATAGACTCACCTTAACAATCATTCCACTTCCAGTTCTCAAACAATCCCTCCCTCTCATGTCGTAAAAAAAATAAGGGACCTTTGTGTCTGGCCAACACTTTGGTCTGTCATGACGGGTCTTAGTTACACTTATACTTACTGTCAGGTTAGATGCAGCTTTAATAAATGCGTACATATCAGTATTTTGATGAGCTTGAGGAAGATGCTTGATACTGAATGTTTGTATGGGTATAAAGTTTGTATGACCTGGATTCTTCTCACAGTTTGCCAAATGTCTAACTAGGTCAGCCTCTCCAAGTGTAGATATTTGTTGTTCATGGTGACCTAATAATAAAAGTATGTACGATAAAATAGTCCTATTTTTTTTTAAATTACAAAATATAATATATCGTCTATATATTAGAAACTAAACATATCAATATAATGCATTGAAATGGTTCCTAATTTTTTTACCTATATTACGTTGACTATCTTCAATACATTTAACATCAGATAGACCTGTAGCTTGATCGTGACCTTCTGAAATTGAAAGTGCTCATCAGTTAAACGTTTCTAAGCCATGCAAATGACTTTAATGCACTTCATTGCAATTTTTTTAGGAAAAATTTCTTTCTCTTTAAAAAAACAACAACTATTAAACTATTGCATTTAATTGGCTGATAAAGCTGATTTTTAAAACATTACAAATACGTCACAAAATAAATATTATTTAATTATACTGTCTACAACTTTAAAAAGTAGATGTCACAGTCTCAGTTGACATTGCCTGATTTAATGTTCACCTTATGTTAAGAGGTTAAAAGACACGTGGAATTCCTGATGTAGAAAACAGGAAGTAGAATGAATAAAGTTGACTTTGAGTTCATGTTTATGGCGATTGTACTCGATAAGAATTCATTGGTTTTGCCATTGGTGTTTAGAGAGACGCACTGCCTGTGTCCAACTTCATTGTCAGCGAATACATTATGTACATTTTTTTACATGGACAAACTACTCGGCCATGGCTACGATGACTGCTCCGTGATGGGTAGCATTTAAAACTGTGTTTAGGCATGGAAAAAATATTCTAAAGCAGACGTTGTCCGTTGCGAGTCCCACAGACTTAAACTTGTTATTATTGACCTGAATGCCATTTCAGATATATGTAATGCTGTTGGTGTCATTCAGAAAATTATCTATTTCTTCTATAAGAGAGAGCGTGATGCTAAAATTACCTCTTTTGTGTGAGACATTATGGGCTGAGAAATACGAATTTCTTCGCGCGTTAAGTAACAACTTTGAGAAGATCTTTGACTGTTTGGCGTATTTTAAAATAACGGCTGTAAGTGAAACCTGACAAACTGCATATGCGTAATCTGTGACTGCTACTCATGTGTTGCTGATTTGTCTTATTAATTGTCAATTATTCATCTTTTAGTGAAACAGTTTCCGTGATGTAGAAGTCTGTCCATCTTAGCATAAGTGGCCGCTTAACAGCAAATCAGCAGTCACATTAATGACATAAATGCCAACTTGGATATTATGAGGAACACTTCAAGGATGGCATCTTGAGGAAGGCGAGACTGCTGGCGGGCAAAAAGGGTATTGAGTAGGTGCTACCGAGAATTTGTAGTTAGTTTCTTCTTTCACGTTTCGCTTTTCAAGCAATAATAATGTTCAGTTCAACTTTTTTTGTCTACATCCTTCAATGATGCAAGAGCTGCAACATTATGAAGAATATCAGCACTGCAGATAAGCATTCATGGACGGCTTGTCCATCGAGACAAGAAGCAATTCAGTAGTAAAGTTATTGACAGTTTTGGCAGCGTTTGCATTTTTTGTTTGATCAACCGTCGTGATGCACGGATCGCACAGATAAACTGACCAAAGTGTACAGTACATAGTTTGTTCACGTGTTATTTTTTGTTTTGCTTTTATTTCATGGACCAAAGTTTTTACTGTGAACTTAATATCACAAAGGTATGGGTGGCGTAGTGCAATATTTCTTTTCTTTAATATTCTTTGTATTAAAAAACTTGCATTTACGCCTTTGAGCCATGAGTGACGACTTGCACCCACCTGCAAAAACTTCTGCGGGCGCCCATGAAGGGTAATGAAATGTAGAAAAACCAGCACACAGCACACATTGCATATGATGGAATGATGAGGAGGGCCCGACAGGCATGGCTGATAAGATAAGGCAGTTGACACACCTCGTTAATGAAATGGAATTAACCCAGTTGCAATGTGTCTCAAAAGTAGTCATCGGCACTTAAAAGTATTTAAGTGAACACGTGGCTGAGAAGAAAGAGATATACAAAGGACAAGTAAAAAGATAATATGATAAGCAAGCTCGGGATTTATCAAAACTCCATCTAATATAAACTATTTATTACTTAAGCCCAGAACAAACAGGATGGCAAGGAACAATAATCTCCAAGATCTTATAAGAACAAGGGAGATAATGAAGACTTCTACATATGCAACATATTTCATATTCTGCCAAGGAAAACTATTTTGAAAAACACTGGTGTATATGATGGGAATGTCTTGGATGATGATAATGAAAGGCCAGATTTTTCTTCTAACCGTTCTCAACATAGAACACAGTCTGAAGTAGTTTCTTCTCTAACAGACAATAATTGCGAAAGTAATAAGCCAACAAGAACAAGTACTCTAGAAACAAATAGAGTCTAGACCATTCTGGCATACATATTATGGTGTGTACTTAGAACTCTGTTAACAACCTTAATATGTCAGTTGTGATATTTATTTTATATGTGTCAAACTCTCAGTTGAATTTTTTTTAGTTTTAGTTGTAACAATGTAACCATATAAAATGTGTTATTAATTTTGTTATTTTAATCACAAAGATTTTCTGATTTAAGATTTGTTGGCTATAGAAAAGGAAGAATGTTGATGTGCATGTTATATAGGTTGTATTGCTTACAGTTAGGAGTAGCATCCCTTGTAATTGATGTTATCAACCAAGATGGCGTAAGAAATCTATGGTGTCAAACAGGGTGGAGGACACGCACTAACCATGAGATATATCAATTGTATGAAGACCCACCAATAGTGACCGAAATAAAAAAAGAAATAAAAAAGAACAGACTACGTTGGGCAGGTCACCTTGAAAGAATGTCAGAGGAGCGAAAATCGTATACAGGCAAAAGGCAGATTACCCAAAGGCAGACTCCAAACGATATGGATGGATGATGTGGAAGCAGATTTACAACAGCTTGAGGTTAGGGATTGGAAACGAAGGGCCCAGGAGAGATCTGAATAGAAGGATGTGTTGAAACAGGCCAGAGCCCTCCATGGGCTGTAGCGCCACTGGGATGGATGGATGGGCGTAAGAATAAACAGATCATGTGTCGTTTATAGCCAACACTAAGAGTTTATTATTAATCGTTTATGTTTATGTTAATCAACACGACACAAATGTATTTTTGCATTCAGTTGCAATTAAAATAAATATGAAGACATTCATGCACTTTTGGCACATCGTCTTAGGTAGAAATCATCAAAGCAGGACGTTTTAGTGCAGCTGTTTTTGCGCATGAGACGTTTTGGCGCATGAGGCGTTTCGGCGCGAAATGTTTTGGTCACGTTTTTTACGTTGACATCGTCTGCCCCATAGATCGTAATGTCTGAGAAATGAACTTTTATTTTTACTATTTATGTTCATTGTATTATTTCTTTAAAAAGAATGAAACATAGCTATGTTTTGTATGTGTGTTTGTGTCTAACGTTATTGTCATGTACAGAACAAGAATTATTTGTGTCCGTTATTTTTGGTATTTAAGTTTGTTATTTAATCATTGTTAGATGACTAACATTACACAAGACCTGTCTGCCATTCGTAAGTCCAAATAGTCCAAGTTATTTTTTTTTGTGTGGCGGGAAGGGGTTGAATGTATACTTTCTTTTTCTTATTATAATGCTGTGGAAAATATGTTAATTAAACATTTTAAATACATTTCTAAGCGAAAAACTATTAGTAGTTCTTGTACATTATAGTCATAGTCTAGTTTGACATTGAGTGTTATTTGTTCACCTTGGGTAAAGAAGGTGGAAAGCACGAGAAACCTCTGATAGAGAAATAGGAAGTGAGAGTGACTAAATTCACTTTAAGTCAGTAGCAGTCGTTCTTTGTGACTTGGGACAGTACACATATTTTAGTAGCAATTTTCTTAGGTACTTGGAGCAGAACAGACGATTTGAGATTTGTATTATTACTCGCCTGTATGTACACCTATTCTAGAGCACTTATTACATTTGATATATTTGATACCGCTGTGATGTGGAAAAATGATATCAGAATGTGTGTTTTAACACCTGGATTATGTTTGTGTAACTACTATGAAGTTAAAATATTAATTAATAAACGTTATTTTGGCTGCTAAAGTTTTAAAGTTGAATATGATGTAATATTCACTATTAATGTTTGTTACGTCTTAGGTGTAGCTCAAGGATACACGAATCAAGCATTCTACATCTTGGTGAGCAGGTCCATTCTACTCATTGATAAAAATACGTCGTATACATTCGGTAGCTAGTCTAAGTGCAATATTTATATTTGTCACCTAATACTTACAATTATAAATACGTTCTTTTTAGAAATTATTTTTATATCTTCTAACATAACGTATTTAATTGGAACTAATGTTCATTAATCAATGTGACTTATCATTTGCAGCATGTAAATGTGCGTTTTTGTTTCTCATCATTTTGCGTAATTATTTTAACATTTTGGCTTTTGTATGTGTTTATTAAGAGGCACATTTGTATTTATAAAAAAATTGTTTTAGGTATTACACTAATTTATAAACAAAAACAAAATGAAACAATGATCGAAAAAAAATCTATGCAATTATTTGTTTACATAAATATTGGTTTATTTAATGAAAGTATGATATATCCAGCTATATATTATAAATTTGCTAATAAAAATAATAACAAAATGTAACACAAAAGTATGCTTAGACACCACTAATTATTATTATAGCGGCCAAAGCAAACTATGGATCATTGTTGTACATTGGAAGAAGATTTTCATCTGCCAATTTCTTACGAATATTTTATGTCAGATGAAACAAGCAGCCATGTATAGCACATAACGGAGAAGTTGACTGAAGAGCTCAAATAGCAGCCTGCTCAAAGTCCATAGAAACAGATGAAGATCTGGCTACAACTCTTTCACTGCTTCAAACATGTGGCGATATGTTTGTCCTTCTTTGTTTGGCGGTAGTGCATATAGGACAGGCAGTATAAAACCAAATATTTCTGCTATAATAACGTAGATCTGTGAGAATATAGAAGGGAAGATTCTGAATGTCCCATCCACGTAAAGCTTTTTCATTTCACTGCTCCAACTGCCATTTGATTCTCTACCGAATAGTAAAATTCTTTTATTGTCATTTTCTCTCGAGTTACATAAAAGAAACTTTTCTTTCAACTCAGGTGAAGCTATATAGTTCTGGTATTCTAATGGAATAGTCAAAGTTGACTTATGTTCAGGCTGTGGAAAAGCTTCTTGCGTTTCGATTCTGCTCCGCTGAATTACTTTTATGCAAAGCGTCTTTCTTGGACAATTTCGCATGCACTGCTGCTAAAGTTCCTTGTAGACCGCTGTTTATGATACAAAATGGGATCTCTGTGGAAGTAGCAGCCTTCTTTTTAATTGTTGTTAAAATAGAGGCAGCCTGAAGTTGTGCAGCATCACATCCATGGTTTTGCTGGTCTAGTTGATATAGAAAAAGGTCTTTGTTTACAGCATCTGTGTGTAGACGAGCTCTACAGTCATTCTTAAGTTCACCTCGCCAGAACTTAGAATGATTTGCACTAAACCTATCGAAAACTTAGAGATATCCTTCACGCGATTTTTTTTTCTTTTACTCTCTTAGACGGATATTTTTCCATTGTTTATATAGATTGTCACTAGAAATTCCGTAAAAAAATAAAATAATGAAATTGCGAACGTTTTGCCAGTTTGTCAGCGTGCTGGACAAATGATTAGTCAATGTTCCAAACTACACAAGCTTATAAAGACGTAGGGGCGAAGAGATTGAAAGTGAAGAATAGACATTGGGCCGCTCTGGGAAATAAGGATTAAGATTCGTACCTAGGGCATGACAAGAGGAGTGTTGGAAACAGATTATCATCATACGCGTGAGAGAGGGAAGGGTGGAGGAAAGAGTATGTGTAAGGAGTGAAATGTGCCAAGAAGAGAGGGGGCGGGATTGGTGTCACAGGTAATGACCAGTCCGAAAGAGATGATCGCCAGACGCATGACGCCGACGACCAGATTTAGGTGCTAGTCTTATCTTCGTACCTTTGACTTTACCTGCGTCAAGGGGAGATGTGTCACACAAATTAGCCCTAACCCTAGCCCTAACCCAATTTCTCAAAATATATCTTAAAAAAAAGTGTAGCGTGTTCTGATATTAAACTAATGTCAATTTTTTTTAATGTCGTTAGGAAAGAAATCGAAGAACGTAATCCAGTGCGCTTAGCAGAGCTTACATATAATTAAAGTAAAGGGGATAGCATGTCATTACCATTCAGAAATCTGACTTTTATATTCGTGAAATAAGCAAATCCTTTTTAAAAACAGCAAAAATAAAATTGTGTAAAAAAAATATTCCTCGGCATTTGATCGTAAAAAAGATCACGTCTCCACTACAGACGTCCGTGTGCTATATATAAATAAATGTCCCTCGAATAATACTATTGACCATAGAGGTCGCTTAATTATTAGACTTTTTTTTTACTAGGATGAATAGTGCGTTCTAAAAGAAAAAGTCTTCAACATTGGCTATTTTATATTCTTTCTTCTTACTACGAGAAAAAGGTGTAAACGCTAGGAGAAAGAATTTCTGAAGCTGAAAACACCAGAATACGCTCAGCGCCAGGGCCCGGCACCGAAATCAGACCCCTTGCTGACTTGAGCGGAAAACGCCGATTATTCTATTCAATCTCCAGAAAAAAACTTTTTTACATCGCTTAAAAATTATGTAGGAAACACAATTTCCAAAAAAAAAGATTTCTTTACTTTTTAATAACATTCTAAGAAAAAATCACGACCTCAGTTTGGGGGGCTAGAACGAACATTTTATCATGTAGGGGACGCCACCAGGAAATGTTTGAGAAACACTTGTTTTTTTTTTCAAGTCATTATTTATTCTATATTGTAACGTATCTCTCTATTCAGGCTCTCTGCTAACTGCACCACACTACATCACCAACGTAAAGAACTTAACAACTCAGGTCTCCAAAATAACGTGATGGTTTAATGTCCAATAAATCACAGACTATACTATAATATTGGCAACACCTAACACTAACTGTATCACTGGCTGTACATTGTTCTGGATATCGCCATGTCCGTAGCAACTTTTTAATGTAGCAAAAACTCTATTGGCTTCGCTGTACCTTGTTGAACTCTGTCGTAACGTACGGAAGTTGTAACAGACTCGACTCTGATACCTTGCTCTTTAAATGGGGTCATCAATGGCTTTCTAGAACTGGATCGAACATCGCTGGACTATATTGGACGTGACTGGCCTAAGTACTTTAGATATTCCTTGAAACTTCGCCAGACATTGTAGTTGACGGTTTCGGCTCGTTGCGGTTGACAGGGGCGATTTGCGTTGGCTTACTGCACACACTCCTATCAGCATCTGGATCACCATTAGGTTTATAATAATATCTATTCAAGAAAAATATTTAGCATTGATTGCTTTTTTTTTTGTCTTAGTGGTGTGTTGGATAAATGTTTAGGTACCTCCGAATCCGCGTTGTTAAATAATTGTGGAGACAATGCACATCTCTCCAAAATAGAATCGTGATAATCATTATCAAAGTTTACTGAATGTTGAAAAAGGTTCACCGTCATTAGCTTTTGTATTTCGAGTCACTTTGTATTACATTTAATGGTCCTTGTCGGTTGTTTTAGGAATAAATAGAGACGACATAATAGATTAAAAAAAGGAGTAAATGATTAAGGTGATTTTAGGGTCATAATAATTCTCAAAAGACACGAATATAATACAGAAAGAAAATGTAAAAAAAAAAATTGCTCTTAAAAGGAAAAAAAACAATAGAAAAATCGCATTAAAAATGCTTGATATTGAAAATCTGCCTTAGCAATCCTTTATAGAAC